>NC_137163.1:42741615-43234115 GCF_951394435.1 Stenella coeruleoalba | reverse complement strand
ACTCATAACTCAGATGATCACAAAATAAAGAGAACCTTTATTCAAAGAGATTTCTCAATTCTTCTCCAAACTTAACTACACAAAACACTGTATTATAATTTTAGAACTATTTTGGAAATTATCATAAAAACACATTTATTCAGATAGTTTTCATCCACTAAACTAAGTCAAATCTCCCTTAAATGTTCTGACCCCCTCCTAAAAAGAAACACTGTTGTGACCTAGCAACAATATGGTTTGAAATACTTTCCAGACCAGTGAGCTGTGCAATACCTTCAAAAATGGGATGACAAAAGGTCGCAGTGGGAAGTTCGTAGCTTCTTGCAGTTTGGAATGAAATTCTTCAATTGTCAAAGTAGAGTTCTGTGGGAGAAAATATGTATTATACATACATTTGTCTCTTGGTAAACAGTAAAAACACTGAAACTAATAAATTACTAATATTGTTACAACACTGTGATAACCAGCAGACACACATACAGAAAGCAGTTTTTTCTTTATAAAACTGTTTGACTTTATTAAAAAAAGTCATATATTATTGTTTATTGTATCACCTACATCTAAAAATTGCATCTGAAAATGAAACACATTAAATTTGGTACTTTGAGAATAATGTGCAGGCACCTCAGCATAGTTTAATTGTCAGAGAAGTCCCTGGAATTATGAAGAAACTTCTAACATTATCTTTATGGAAAACAAACACATTTGGATGTATTTAAAAGCACAACAGATCAATTAAAGGCCAAAGGCAAGTGTTAGAATCTCTCAATTTGTCCCACATGTCACGTCACTGTTCCTGCTGATGGAAATACCCTTCTCCTTCTGTCTTTCCATCTTGCATCCTTTCTTTGCTTACCAGAGCATCTTTGCTCAGGATGAACAGCTAAGTTGGCTTTGTTAATGAGGCCAAAGAAAAGGTCTGAGCCTTCCTCTGAGTCACTGAGTCTTACAGGGTGAAAAAAATTCCCCAGTTATCAAAGATAATCCATTTATCCTAGAGGCAATGTGTATTGCTCAACCCAAAAGAGACTACACATAGTGAGTCAAATTCACTCCTAACCTACCCCATAAAAACAAGCCCTCAATACTCAGGGTTTGTATCCTACAATGGGTAATGTGCATCGATAAAAGCATCTATTTAATAGACAACCAACCTACTATAAAGGTGCTGAGTCAGTTAACCATATTGACTCAACATTTGGTTCATTTTCCTCAGTCCTTATGCAGAATCACAACTGTAAACTTCAGTGTCAAATTTTTCAACCCGTCAATTATCCTCACACCTGACAAACTTGGGGTATTTGTGACCTAACAACTTTAGAATATTGCTCCATCTAGTTTTTAATGCAAGTTCCTTTTCCTTTTATGATAAAGTATGGGGGCACCAAGTTCTAAGTTTTTTATACCCCCAAACTTGAAACATCTTCCCTTGAAACTATGAATAAACACTAACTTCCCATCTGTAACAATAAGGGTCAGAGAGTCCATTTTTTAATCTTTCATTTCGTTTCTCTGGCTCCATTTTCTAAAGCCATACCAGTTGTGTTTTGCACATTAAAACAGTTCTTATTAACACTTTTCGTAACTCCATCTAAATAACAGTATAATGTGATTCATTACGATTACTACCTGAGTTTAAATCATAGGCCTGTCACTACCAATGGGGTGGCCTAGAATATTTTTCTTCTGTAAGCCTCAGTTTCCCCACACGTAAAATGTATATAAATAAAATGACATGTGTAAAAGCTTGCAGTCAAATGCTCAAAACAAAATCATTCTCTATTCATTCATCTTTTGACAAATGTTCACTGCCTGCTGAATATATGCCTAGCACTATTAATTAATGTTTTCGGGCTTCCCTGGTGGCGCAGTGGTTGAAAGTCTGCCTGCCAATGCAGGGGACGTGGGTTCGTGCCCCGGTCCAGGAAGATCCCACGTGCCACGGAGCGGCTGGGCCTGTGAGCCATGGCCGCTGAGCCTGTGCTTACGGAGCCTGTGCTCCACAACGGGAGAGGCCTCAACAGTGAGAGGCCCGTGTACCGCAAAAAAAAAAAAAAAAATTAATGTTTTCCCCAACTTATCTTGATAAAGTCTTTAGATAAATAAAATCTTAAAAAAGTATTGCCCTCAAAAGTATTCCACTTAATATGTGGGAAAAATCTACTTAAAGCTACCAATTTTTCCTATATTTGAAGTTATAGAAACCGCAGTTAAAGAACATATCAAATTTATAAAGCAGTTTTAAAATAAACATTTTTTACTAGTAACAACATTTCATCACTCACTTGATACAATTACTGCTTTGGATTTACTTTGTGGTTCTATGATGTAACCTATTTATGTGTCAAAAACGCTTTATGCAAAACTCAAGAACAAATAAAAAGGAAAAGATAAGTGACTGACAAAAGTAACTGCAGTATGCTGACACACTATGCCAAAATCACCTTCCTGTCAGAGGAATACAAGGCGATTTGTATTCCAGAGGAATACAAATTTGTCAGAGGAAGCTGATGGATTATGAGAAATGTGAAAGCTTCTTGTTCTTAAAGTGTGGGGGAGAGGGAGGTAAGGGTTAAAAACTGAATTGCAAAATCTCTGTCAAATGTGAGATACTATGATCTGAAGCACATCTACGGCACTAAACTCTCACCCAGACTTTTACTTCTAGGACTTCTTTTGTAAAACACAACTGCTATGGCTTTGCCCATGATAAGTCCATGTAATAAAAATAAATGATTATATCGAGAAAAAGGAAACTGCTGCCTATCGTATGAATTTCAGTTCCATTGTAAGCCTGGATGATAAAAGGCCTGAATATGTGACTCAGAGCTTCTCTATGACTCAGTTTGCTATGGGAAAATCACCTTCCTAAATGAAAATTCTCTATTCATAAAGAAAGTCACAGGACATGTAAAAGTGATTTAGAATGCAAGAAAAGGAAATATGCTCTAATTTCCAGTGTGACAATGTACAGACTTTAATATAATGTGCCAAAATCAACACTTCTGTTCTCAAACTAACGGTTTGTGTAATTCTACCTACAGCAAAAAACTGTTTTGTTTTTTTTTAAAAAAAGCAATAAATGGTTATAAGGGGTTAAGGGATGAAGAAATCAGGGTATTATTGTTTTATGGGTAGTTTCAGTTTGGGGTGATGAAAAAGTTCTGGAAGTGGATAGTAGTGATGGTTATACAACAATGTGGATGTACTTAATGCCACTGAACTGTACACACAGAAATGGTTAAAATGGTAAATTTTATGTCATGTATTTTACCACACACAAAAAATTCAATGCTATTAGCCTTAAAAATGAAAACATAAAAGAATAATGTGTTACTTGTTATAAATTCTTGCTCATCTAGGCTGATAATAAAAACCCCCCAAAGCAACTAAGTTAAAATAAGCACCCAATTAGATTAAGCAAACCATTAACATAACAAAAATATTCTGTCATTGTTGAAAAGACACTAGCCATGCCAGGAGGATATACTTATTAAATTTTATGCACACACACATTTATGGCCAAGATAATGATAAATTTGTACAACCACATCTTCATTAGCTAAATATCAATAGGAAGAGAAATCATGGTGGGGTCAATACATAATGCAGAACTGAAACCCTTGTTACTACAGAATCATCAGACTTGCATGCAATCTCCAGGTGTAGAAACAAAATACCTGTGAGAATGGAATCTGTATTTGAATCTCCCCCACACTCTCCCTGGTAACCCAAACTGGGCCGATTTCCATTTGCTTACCACCAGTCCTAGTACGAGGGTGCGGACTCTCTCTCCTATTTCCGGTGAAATGTCATTGCCAAACTGCTGCAAGGTAGTGAGGAACCGTTTCAGCTTACTGAGCTGCCTGGCGCCACAGGCTGGGGGCAGCTGTTGATTAGCCAGAGAAGAAGAGGAAGAAGAGGAAGGCCCATTGCTAAAGCCATTGGGCGGTGAGGGGGCGCCATTCAAGGCTGTGGGTGAATGGCTCGTGCCATTAGTTACTGTCAGAGGGCACAAAATCAGAAAGAAAAAATAAACTTACAGAGAACATGCACAAGGAAATTACAACTAAGTATCCTTCCCTTCCAATCTAGTGAATTTGGTAATTTAAAAGCTGTTGGGCCTTTTTGGTAAAATGCTTTGACTTCACAGGATTACCAGAGGCTCAGGTACTCCATAACTAAATGGGTGGACTCCTCACACCACATGAGGATATCCTGCACAGAAGCTGATAAGAAATGGGAGCCGGCTGGAGCGCAGGGACAGCCTCCCATGCACACATATGCAAACACAGAACAAACAGCATTTTGGATGTCAGCCTTTTGTCCCAGGCTTACATCAATATAACAGAACTATTCCTTTCTAAACTGCTCCCCTAGAGAAAATGGACATTTGGTGGAGACTAAATTTATCACTGGACATTTTTAATCATGTTTTGTACACACAACTGACAGCTGTGTTTATAGAAGTACGACTTTCAAGTTTTAACCTTATACCACCCAATTAGAAGGCTATTTTCTCCCCCTCATATTTCTTAACCACTTCTTTAAGGAAAACACCAATTTTATGTAAGAAGCCAAAATGCATACGGTAATTATCAAAGAGTTATTTCTAGAAATCAAAAGGGGATATCTCAGTCCAACTAACAGCATGGATTGGTGGTAACTTCGTCAATTCATTTGATAAAATTTATTTGAACGTCAAGGTGATAATCCGTAAGAACTAGGCTAGAAAATTTTGCACATTTCTCACCAAAGAAAATGTTGACTTTACCATGTTAGATCTTTATCAAACCCATCTTTTAAATATAATTTTGATAAACTACCTCCAACAATAGTTTGAAGATGTTTTAAGCACCTTATTATTCTTAAAAGGTTCAAGAAAATAAAGTGGTCTCATCCCAAATGAGTACCAAAGCAACCTGTCAAGAAATGACATCTCACTAGGACCTCTCAGAGGAGGCATATGCCTATCATTGTGGCTTTGGGTAACAACAAACCAAATACAAGATGACAGGGTTACAACTTGGCACTGTTGCAGGCCCCTGCTCCTTACATGTTTGGAAAGGTCTTATAAAAGGCAGCGCAACACTGCATAAATAGCCTGGATGTGTGTTTTGCCGAACACTTATAATCCCAAGGATCTATTTTTGCCTATTAGTTATTTTTCATTCATATACAGATTTCAGGGCACACAGTCTGTAAATAGTATTATCTGAAACCAACGGCATTTATTAGTTTCACAAATCTTTGATATTTTAACCAGGACTTTCAGATGGATGAAAACAAAGCTATCTGCTATTCCTATTAAAATATACAGGAAAAAAGGGAAGTTGCTATTCTATCAGAATATTCTGTCCTTTCCTTGGATGACACAAAAAGCAATACACTCCACTGATTCAGAGCACAAGTCTAGAGCCAAGTTGAAATGGAATAAATATTTAATAAATGTCTGACAAGTTCAAGACAAGAAAGATGCTCCTTATTTCAGAAAGTTTTCTGTATGCAACTGTTGCATAGAATGATCCCTCTTTTAACTTAAGAATGTTAGATTTTAACATTACTTGTAAATAACAGAAGAAAGTGGATTAGAAGATCAGAAGTAACCTGGAAATAATTATAGCATATTAACATGTTCCAAGTCAAAATGAACAAACTAAAATAAGGAGCTCCTCATTAAGTCAAAGGAGAAGTTAACGTGGTAATGATGAGTTACAGACCAAAGGCAGTGTTCTTCATTCACTGAAATCACAGAAGACTACAACTTTGAAACAATAATGAAAAGGCAGGCAAATATTGGCAGTCATACAAATTTTACCCAAGATATGATAATTCTGTGCTCAATACCTACTCACTGGCATACAAATTATTTGTGGGGGGGGGGGGTGGGGCTTCATTTCTGCATAATACATTGATGCTGGATCTTACTGTCCCTTAATTTTTATTTGCAGAAAAAAATTTAATTTGAACTTGAAAACGGAAACAGCAAATGCAGAAATGCCTACTTACACGTTGTTGGTGTAAATGAACTGGTTCTGGGAGCTCCTTGAGTTGTTGGGGGAGGTGGCATCGTGGGAGGAGTCAGCCTAGACGGGGTCTTCACATCCACAGGTGAGTCTGGCATCGTGGAGTGCTTCTCAGTCCGATCTGGAGGATGCCACCATGATCATGTTATTTTACTCCTTAAGCACCTCAGGGTTTTTTTGGTACCTCAGTTTTATAAGAGAGGTTCATCTTTTTTACAAGCAAGGTAAGAAATCCAACATCTTCTATCAATAAAATAGGCTTATCTACTGAAGCTTAAATCGAGACTTTATCATCCAAACCCCACTTAAGAAGGTGTAGCACAGATGGCAGGACCTCATTTCTAACTGGGTAATTTTACATCTTATTGTTATTTCTGGCTTAGACAGATGCTACCTTGGTAGCGTTATATGCAACAGCACAACTTCGCTTGAAGCTGAAGCCAACATTAGCAAGAGGTAAAAAATAGATGAGGAAGTGGGACGGTAATGAACCCCTCAGACAGCTCAGAAATAACACAAATCTTAGGCTGTTATGCAGGTGGGATACTGTTAGAAGTTGGCGTTTTGCAATGACTTTTTTGTAACACCTACCATCCCCTTTCCATGCTTAGTTTTCTAGCCTAACAGATGAAGCAGGCTATGTCTCCCAGACATAACCTCTCACTTCAATTTTTTTTCTGACCTGTTTGAAAAATCACCACTACATAAATGTCACAAAACGAAGTGAAGTTATTATTGACTTAGAACTTGTGAGTTTATGATCCACCATTTAAAAAATATGAAACCTGAGAAGTCCGTGCACCACAGCAAAGAGTAGTCCCCACTCGCTGCAATTAGAGAAAAGCCCATGTGCAGCAACGAAGACCCAATGCAGCCATAAATAAATAAATAAATTTTAAAAATAAAGAAATAAAATAAAACATAAAAAACCAATACTTCAATTAATAATCTCAGGCAGAGTAAGAATGGAAAAGTCCCAAATTGAGAACTAAAGATCTTTCTAATATTTTTTCATGAGTATGTGACAAGGAGAAATTTCCTCATTACCCAATAATGAACATTTGCACTTCAGGACTGTTTTATACTAAGTATACTTTTCCCTTGGAATTTTAAACTTTTTTCTCAATCTGATCTACTCAAAGAAACAGATCTCCAGTTAAAAAAAAAAAAAAGTTTTCATTTGTTTGTTTAGATCCAATTTTCTACAAACATGTGTACACATGCACACACACACCCCAAAAAATATACGAGGCGCCTCTTGTGGCCTCAGGCACAGGTATCTCCCATTTGGAGTTTTTGAAAAGTAACATAACACAGACTATTAATAAAGAATGGGTCTCTTAAAACATTATGATCACCATAGTGAAAAACTCTCAAAATTACTTGTCAATTATTAAAATGAAAAGCCCAAATTACTACTATGACAATTCCAAATCTACCTCCCCTTTATTCAAAGCAATTTCATAAGACTTGGGTTGCAATAGAACACAGCTTTTGAAAGTTGAAATAGCATTGACACCGTATTAGGGAAGAATGAAAATAATAATCATTCTAATAAGAGCACTGTGAACGATGATCCAGTGACCAGTATCAGGGTCTCTATTTCTTAGTCTCTACTGCTGGCTGAATAACAATGACTGTCCCTATTGTGAATTAAGCGTTCTGAGTGAGATGATTGTGAAGATGCATGGAGAGTGTCTCTACCTTTATCGTATTGTTAAAATTTTGACCTCATATTGCTATTCCAGAACACTTAACGAGTACCAGTGAATAACTTGTTGTAGAGAAATGCAGAAGTTAGGCAGGTTTAAAACCACTTCTTTGATAGTAAAATTCATTGCACCATTTACTCACCTCAACCAACCTCAGCAACAAGGGAATAAATAGCTTTCCACTTGTGTTGCAGCTGAGGGAAGAGGTACAGCAGCAAATACAAGTCTCCCTAAATAAAGGCAAATATTTCCCTCATGCCAAGGAAGGAGGGATAAAGGGAGGCTTGCCAGAGTCAGCTGGGAGATAACAGTGGGAACTGCTGGTCCATCTGGTTTTCATTCTGCTAACACTCACATGGAGCTGTTAGCGAAGGCAGTCCAGACCCACAGATTTGAAGCACGTGGTTGCAGAGAGAGAAAGGAAGAGCAGGAGGGGGAAGGGGAAGTGGGAATAACAGAGAAAGAAATAAATAAGTATATCGAGCAATAGAAGGAAAGGGTGAGAAAGAGGGAACAGACCAAAAAGCAGGGAGAAAAGAGCTTGGAAAGGGAGAAAGCTACCCTGGACAGTTTCACCACCGCCAAAAGCTGAGCCTTGGTGGGCACAGGCCCTACCTTACTTGATGCAATTCTTGAGCAATACCTAAACTTGGAAATGTATCTTAAACACGCTTTTCATTACTCTTTTTCCAGTAGCCCCACACTAAGGAAAAAGGGAATAATAAACCATAAAGTTGACAGTGGGTTTCCTCTTCAGACTCTTTTAAGATAGTTTGTATTTCTTCTGTCTTCCTCTGCCCAATTTTAGAAATATTTTTGATATATTCATAATATTAATTTGAATACCTTTTGAATACCTGTCTTGGTCCACTTGTGTAACATGATTCCTATCCAGAATTTAATAATAATAATACCAACAACAATTATTATAAAATGTAGATGAACAACTTTTTTAAATTCCTGAGATGTTGTCAATATTTTAGGAGCAATAACCACTGAGCCAATGAATAGCAAAACACCACTACTTCTAACAGGGGTATACACATTCTCTCTGGAATACATGTATACGTGTATGTATTTAAGATTTTGACATTAGCCACATTTCTGTGACGGCTAGCTTCACTCTGATGAAATGGAGTTCCAACCCAGAGGTCCTACAAACTTAGACAAAGTGGGACCATATGTAACTCATTCAGTGCTGTTCAGTGCAATCAATCCAGGATTGAAATAGATGATGAAACAACCAGCCAAGCCTAAGCCATACACACACAAAAACGCTCTGGAGTAGAGAGATTTAAGATAAATTCAGAAAATGTGTTTCAAGTATGCTGCGTTCTGTTGCATTTGTTTTGGATTAATAAAAAAAAAAAAAACATTTTGAAATATATATTCTTGAAACTTCTATAGCAAACAGCAAAAGAGCTATGATTCAACCATAGAAGCATTTCACTCCATTTCAAATTAAAGGACATAGTAAAACCAATATTAAGTTATAATATTTCTCATGTAATTTTTTAAGTTCATGAAAATTATACCATTCTTGCATGTAATCTCTGTTTTTAGTTGGTGTAGGGGAAAGCTGACATTTACTGAAAGACTGACACAAAATGAAAAAAAAAAAAAGAAAGAAAAAAATTATCAGATCAGGGAATTATTTGTTTTAAAAGAACTGACTTTACTTCTACCTTAATGATTCACACCACTTCTAAACAAGATCTTCCCTATGTGGTAAGTTTTCAACTCCCACGGCAAATATCCAACACATATGTACCAAAGACGGCTGATGCATGGAAGAAAATGTGGCATATATAAATACATTACCGATACCATTTCAATATCCAATTCAATGTCAGGGCCTTCTAGAAGTGGTATGTTTTCCATTTCCCTTTTTGTTGTTGTTGTTTTATGTGAAAAGGTATGGCATAATCTGCCATGGCACTTATTTTACTTTTAGTTAGTTCAAATAGTTCCAGATGTGTTTTTAAGGTATGAAGAATAGGCATTCTATATTTCCCTTGTTTACATACCATTCTAGAGATGATTGGTGTAAAAAGATTTCAGTATTGGTATAATGAATGGCACGACATTTTCTATCAGAGTTCATCATGTCAATTATAATAGAAGAAATATCTTGGTTTCATAGGTGTTATGGGTTGAGGAACTTTTTGGTCAATTAGTAGTTAGTCCAGAGTTAGTCTTATTTGAATAAGTGTGTGTTACAAAAGCTAGAAGGTATGCACTAAAGAGGATTAAGCCCAAGTGGAACCACAGTGCTATTAATGGAGAGGCAGGAGGAACAAAACTGGTACAGAATTTGATTTTTATTTCTCTGGAAAATTTGGCAAATACAGTTCTGACAATTGAGTCATTTAGTGACTCCAGTGATTGGGTGTGAGATGTTACAAGCAACTGTCTGCAGACTGGAAAGGTAGCCATCCAGCCTTCACAACACCACCACCTCATTTCCCTGAAAAAGACCTCTGGTAACATTCAATCCTGCTCAGAACCATTCAACAATGCCTAAGAATAAAAGTCAAATACTAACATTTTAAGCTGGATGTACTGATACAGCGGGAAGGATATTTAGCAATAACAGGAGAACTTCCAAGGTAAGTCAGACTTGGTTGCAAATGTAGACTCCTGACCATCAGTAGTGGGCCCTCAGGCAAGTGAGTTACCCTGAGCCTCAGTCCCTCATAGGAATGAGGATACAATCCTCTACCTCATCAGGACCCCACCACAGCGCCTACTCATATTAGGTACCAATACATGTGAGCTCCGTTCTCTTTGACCTTCCACTTCACGATCCATTTATGGGTTTATTTCCAGTGTCTTTCCCCCAATTCTATGCTGTCTATATAGGGCACCCTGACATTACTCCTCGGCTTTTCTGCCTTTATCATGCTGTTGTTTCCTTTATCTAGAAGAACCTGTCCCATCTTATCCATTATTCACTGCCCATTATAGATTCCACATCCTCTTACAGCTTTTCCCAGTTGCCCCAGGTGTCAACCACATCAGGTTTCCTCTGCCTCTCTTTTAGCATTTATCACAGCCCATCTGTACAATAGCTGTATATGTGAATGTGTATTATACACTCTAACACCCCAACCAGTGAAAATATTAAGCAACTTGATAGCAATTTTTTTAACTGCCTCCTTAGGAAGACATTTAAAAAATAAACACAACCATGGTTTTCACTAGAAGCATGGTTACATTCCTAATTTTTACAAATCCATTCCCTATATTCCCTATATTATAGCCAGTTCAAAGATAGCAACCCTAATCTCAAGGCAAAAGACAAACACAGAACCATCAACAGCATATAAATACATGAGGAAATAGAATACAGGTAATATGAGAAGATACTGAAAATCCAAAATTCAGTTCAACTGTGCAACCAACTTACTATGTGGTTTCAGGTAAGAATGAGCTGTTACCTCATGTCTTATCACAGGTGTTATATGAAGATTGCTATATCTGAAATACAAATCTGATCTGACCTACCCCCTGATTTAAAACCTTAGGGAGTGTCCCACTGACCACAGGACGAAATATATGCTCTTCAGCTTAGCTTATGTCACAGATACTGTTGAGTGCCTACTCAACAGCCCTTATCCCTGTCTTCCTGCTGAAGAGCTCTAATTTTGTTCAGGTACAAAATTTGGGGGGGGGGGGCAGATTCTCCTTGTTTTACATTAATCAGGTTATCACATTCCCCTTATCAGCAACAGGTTTCAGAGGTGAGTGTTGTGCTCCAGTTCTGGGCAATGGGTCATGAAGGGAGGTCTATGGAAAAGGTTCTAGGAAAGACTTCCTCACTCTCTAAACAGAGACCCAAGAAGAAAATAGCCCTTCTTCTTCTGATAGGCACTACTGTATCTATAAGTGATTCCTTCACTTCTTTGGAGTCTACTTATCATGTATAAAACTAAGCATCCTGGAATACATGACCTCAAGGATCTTTCGCAAACTCTAATATTCTCTGGTTTCTTTTTCCAGATATGGCTTATGATCATCTCAAACATAAAGGAGACTACCCAGGGCTTCCCTGGTGGCGCAGTGGTTGAGAGTTCGCCTGCCGATGCAGGGGACGCGGGTTCTTGCCCTGGTCCGGGAAGATCCCACATGCCGCGGAGCGGCTGGGCCCGTGAGCCATGGCCACTGAGCCTGCGTGCCCGGAGCCTGTGCTCCGCAACGGGAGAGGCCACAACAGTGAGAGGCCCACGTACCGCAAAAAAAAAAAAAAAAAAAAAAACATAAAGGAGACTACCCAGAGAAAATATATCTGACAATAAAGTGACCACTAGACTTCCTCTGTCCACATAAATTTCTATGTCCACAAGAATATGTCTGCACAGAAACTTTTTTCCATAAACATTAAAATTAGTATCTACCTCTTGTTTTCAAATACATTTTCAATCCTCATTACTAAATCTCCATCAATGATTTGGTTACAAAACACCCTACAAAATGTCCAAATTTCCCTGTTTAGTTATCATCAAAACACTCACTTTCACAGCTCAGGTTCTTGAAAGAGTAATCTACACTCACTTTCCTTATTTCCCATTCCACCTTACGTGTACTTGGAGGGGACACCTATAAGACTTTATGCCTAGAACGTTTCCCTCCCAGTACAGGGACTTGCCATACCCTCTAATTTCATAACTACCTTGGGCACCACCATGTTCTTTCATGACCTCGTACCCAAGATACCAGTGGCTGGTCCAGGCACAGCACTTAGTCCAAGATGGGCAATCTCAGGAAAGGAAAACAATCCCAAGGATTGTTTCCCAAGGAAAACCGCACTGTCTACTGCCCTCCAAGTCCAGAGAGCAGCTCTGTGTTGAACAAGAAGGCACCTAACAGGCAGAAAGAAGCAAAGAAGTGGTAAGAGATCATCCTTATAGTGCTTTGTAGTAAAGTTCCTCATTCTGCTGGATCCTAGGCACCAGCTGCATCTCTAAAATTCCTACAATTTGGATCTTCCAAACAATCCTAGCCAATCAGTCCCTACTTTGCCTAAAACCTAATTTGAGTTGACTTTTCACTCAAAACCAAAGAATCCTGACTAAAATAACCCTGGAATGTAGCATGGATGTATTCTCTTAACTCCCACTTGAAACTCTTCTAAATTGTTTCTTCATTATTAATACAAGAAACACTTGTATCCTTTATCTGGCATCTTTGTAGCAGCTGACACTGTTCAGGACTTCCTCCTTCCTGAAACATATTGTTCCCAGGATACCACTATTCTAACACTCTCCTCATTTTTCTTAGGCCTTCCTGCTCCTTCTCAGTCTCTTTTATGGGTTCACCCTTCTTCACCTCTGTGATAATTACTGTTATTTTCCCCCAATGTTCCTCTTCAAAGTTTCACTCTATACCTTTTCCTTAGTGATTCATTGGTGCTGGGATAGTTACACCATGGCCATTATGTAGATAACTTGTCCCTATAACTCTAGCCCTAATATCCTTTCCAAGTTCTGGAACCAAATATCTAGAACGCGACTCATTTCAACAGCCTGAATTCAAACCCTCATCATCCATCATCTCTCACCTGGCCTGATCAACAATCCATTGAATGGACTCCCGGATCTGACTATTCATCTCTGATCCATTCTCCAAAGACCTTTCATAATGCTAAGCATAAAATCCTTGTGTCTTAGTAGGGCACAGAAAGACCTTTGTGACTCATCTGGTTCCCATCCACCCCCATGCATTCAGTAACTCTTTACTGAACTACTAAGGCTCTCCAAATGCCCCTGGGTCACACAGGGTTCCACTGCATTGCATCCCTTTCCTGAAATACTCTTCACCCCACCACTGCCTCGTTAAGTCCATCATTCCTTTAAAACTCCATTTGGGTGTCACTTCAGCCAGAAACAACAACCCTCCCATCTCAGGCTGTCCCAAACTCCCCCACATTTCCCTATTTCACTCTCTAGTTCCTCTTACGGCACTGATCACACTGTACTTAGAACCAACGTCAGTCTCTCCCACTAGTTCATAATTTACTTAAGGGAAATTATGACATATGATTTGTTGTTAGAGCCCCAGCACTTGGCACAGTGCTTGACACATAGAAGGTGCTCAACACATTTAATATTTTAAATGAATATATATTGCTATAATGTCATAATGTAGGCAGATGGGGTAGGGTGTCCTTGGAGAAAAAGAACCAGATGTAGCTTTTTGACATAAGAGAAGCCATTTTAGACCCAAACCATTTTGTGATCTAAGCCTGGCCACAATGCTTGTCCCTGAATAGGTCTCAGTAATTAATGATTTTAAGGGAACAAAGGAATGCAGGAACAGAGGAAAAAGCAGTCAAGAAACAATAGTTCAGCAATAAATCAGAGTCCTAGTTTCTCCTCAAGGGATATACATAACCATCTTATACATATCTTGGAGTTGTTTTACAGGAACTAAGGCCTCCAATCCAGGTGGAGGATGGTAAGGTAAGACCCCAGAACCTAAAGAAAGATGACGTTGACCTTTTCTGACCCTCGTGACTTCAATCAACTAAAGCTTAGTTTCTGTCACGCTCTGCCCCAATTCTATGTAGAATTCTCCTCTGCTCAAGCCCCATCATGAATATGCATGTAGCTTAAAACTCCCCCAGTTTTGCTGTTGGGGAGACACTGCTTTGGGAAGGATCTCCAGTGTTCTCCTTACTTGCTGCAAGTAATAAATCCTTCCTTTTCCCGATCTTTGGCTTGGTTGTGTCTTTTGCAACACCCACCAAGAGGGGAACCCAGTTTTCAGGTAACAATAAGGCATGCCTTTAGTCACAATTTTGAAACACTAGAACTTTCAAGAGACATGACAGATTTAACTTAAGATACAATCATCTACATCTTTTTTTCCATCCTTAAAAAAATTCTAAAATGAATTTCTACATTAAGGAACCAAATATAAATCTTTGAACTGGATTATTGAGTTCACCAGTTTTAAAATGCCTTTCAGCAATTACAATATATTTCCTAAAACCTTTTATATTAGAAAAGGAGATTTGTAAGGCAATTTATACACGTATGACATAGTCTGAAAAGCTCCCTTTTTTACAATAATAGTATCAGCGTAGTCATACATCATACATATGTACATTCAAAACAAAGAAAAAAAAATTATGAATCAAAACCAATTTTTTCCACATTTCAAAGTTTTCCTGTTGCTTGTCTATGGATTGGTAGGATTATAGATTATTTTTAGTTTCTGTTATCTTTCTTTTATTTAAAGTTATGCAATAAACATGTTTTATTTTTACAAGAAAAAAAAAAACCCACGAAAACCCTTAGGATAAATCACCTAAAATCAGGCATTAGGCACTATGCCAAATGCCCTGCATGCTTTATCTCACTTTAAAATCTCACTATGAAATTTGACCACCTTATATAAAGGAAATGAGGACCAGAGAGGGTGGATAATTTGTTCGAGGTTACAAGCTAGAACTTACTCCAGGTCTTCTCAGAGTTCATTATCATCTAAAACTAATACTATTTTACATAAGATCTAGAAAACTGAAATAAAGAAACATTCAGTAAATATTAAATCTAGAGACAGCATTATACTAGAACTGCACCTTCCAAAACTACTGTACTAGCCACATGTGACCATTTAAATTTTAATTAATTAAAACTAAATAAAATTTAAAATTTAGATCCTCAGTCACACTAGCCACCGTTCAAGTGCTCAACAGCCATGGTGACATGGCTACCATACTAGAAAGCCCAGTTATAGAGTATTTCTGTCATCATAAAAGGACAACACCGTAATCAAATAATGGCTCTGAAATGCTACACAGAGGTGGATAGACCTAGAGTCTGTCATACAGAGTGAGGTAAGTCAGAAAGAGAAAGACAAATACCGTATGCTAATACATATATATGGAATTTAAGAAAAAAAAATGTCATGAAGAACCTAGGGGTAAGACAGGAATAAAGACACAGACCTACTAGAGAATGGACTTGAGGATATGAGGAGAGGGAAGGGTAAGCTGTGACAAAGCAAGAGAGAGGCATGGACATATATACACTACCAAACGTAAAGTAGATAGCTAGTGGGAAGCAGCCGCATAGCACAGGGAGATCAGCTCGGTGCTTTGTGACCACCTAGAAGTGTGGGATAGCGAGGGTGGGAGGGAGGGAGACGCAAGAGGGAAGAGATATGGGAACATATGTATATGTATAACTGATTCACTTTGTTATAAAGCAGAAACTAACACACCATTGTAAAGCAATTATACTCCAATAAAGATGTAAAAAAAAAAGAAACAAAAGCTCCGTGGGAGGAGTCCATGGAAGTGTCCATGCAGCCTGAAAGTGTGGGGATGGGGGGAAGGAGTGCCTTTGGCCTCATCCTAAACACCTCCCATTCCCATTCAGATGTTTCACTTGTTTTCTAGGTTGAGCTTCTGCATATGATTTCATTTGATGGGTAAAAGGAAAAATAAAAGTTTGAAACCCAATGACTAAGATAAGTGAGCTCTGAGGAAGCAGGAGAATAAGTCGCTCAGTCCAAGTAATCAGTAAACATTGGGATAACTATGCTAATGAGAACAGTGCCAAGGGTTCAGTCCTGGAACAAGCTGGTCAGCAGCTGAGTCAGCAGCTGGTCCAGAAACAGGGATGACTGCCTAAAGCAGGACATCATGCCTTTAAAGAGCATGAGTTAAGATGGAAGATGGCAAAAGAATAAGGTAAATCCATACTAATCTATCACAATTTCTAGAAAAATAACTCAAAAATCTTGTGTCATCTCTTATAGGGACAATGCATTTCCCTTCACTTCCTCTATAGCACTTAAGTAGCTAGTACTTGAAATATTTATCTTGTTTTTGAATGTTCCCCCAATCACAGTGTCAACTTCACAAATGCAGAAAATTTTGACCTATTTTGTTAACTCCAGCTTCCACAGCATTTAGAAGAGTGCCTGAAATGGTAGGCACTTGATAAAGGCTTGTTGAATGAATGAATAAAGAAAGTAAAAGCAAGGAAAAAAGTAAAGCGAGTTTCTGACAAAACAGGCAGAGACATATTAGTAACTCTATGGTTACCCAGAGTGGGCCAGAGGATGAGTAAGCAGACAGGAGACATGCTGAAAGCACACACTCATTTAAATGGAGTAGAGGCTCAACATAGTCTAAACCAGTTCACTCATTTTTGACAAAGATGACCTGAAGCCCACCAAGAGAAAGCACTATAAACATTAATAAGTACTCAAATGGTGGTTCTAGTTAGAAAAATCAATTACTAATTTCATAAAGTGTGGAAAGGAATGTGGGTCTTATGAATACTGGCTGACTCCAGGCGTTAACTGTATGTATAAGCTCCTTAGAAATGTCATCTCGCCCACATCTGTTATTACCTTCACTCCAGTGATTCTGCTTCAGAGTCTAATAACCACTTCCTGGAGGTAGCTCCTGGAGCCACCAAGGGGATATCAAGCAGCCTGGGGTTAACTATGGTACTTTAACCAGCATAGTTCCACATTAATCTGTTTTAAGATTTAATGTATTTTAAGATTTCGTTTGTAAAAAAGGGACCTCTTGTTTAAGAAAGACAAGTTTGAAACGGCTGGCACAGGCAACTAGCTGAATGTTTGCTGAATGACTGTGATAAAAACACTAAGGAAAAAACCACAACTCCTAAATACATAGAAAAGTAACTCCTGCTTGCATAAAGAGCAGAGAAAGACAAAGGCATCACCAAGGGCCCATAAATTGAACATAAGCATTTATGTAACACCCTGCTGCCAAAGTGCAGATTATTCCAGAAGGTGAAAAAAAATCATTAGATAGTGATCCAAACCTTTAACAATCTCAAAGTACACACAATTTTTTACTCCATCAAGATTTGTCTTATTTGCCAATGACAAAGAAGGCTATAGAGCCAGCTCTGAGAGCTGTCGCAGAAAAATGGCAGCATACACATCCAGCTGCAGTCAATTACGATTACCCAGATAAGACTTAGTAAATCTAGGCAGAAAATTAAGAAGGTGCCCAGAGTATGTGCCCGTGACTAAATCACAGACAAGCAAATAGCAGAAGCTCAAATGAATATTTGTTGAATTTAATTGAATGTACTCTTAAAAATAACCAATCGGTACCGTTAGTGTAGACTTCACATAATAGGAAATGGGAAAGCACAGAGAGTTTTTAGGCAGCTGAATTATATACTCATTTTTATATTATAGGTATATGTGGAGCAGAGAATAAATAGGGTAAGAAAGGCAAGAGGACTGGATACCAAGAGTGTAGGCAAGAAATGATACAGCATCCAGCATGCAAGCGGCCCTAAGAATGGAGAATAGGAGGGAGATTCAGGAGACATTTTAAAAGTCTGTGTCAAATTCACAGAGCTTAGCAACAGAATAAGATACACCTTGAGTAAGTAGGAATCTAGAGGTGCCTGGCAATGTCAAAAAGCAAACCCAAACACAACAGGAAGAACCATTTGGAAAAAAGTTCCATTACATCATAGTGACTTAGAGGGATTCCTGCAACACTCTGTTGTTCATATATAAAACACATTAAACATCTTCCTGTCCTCCCACAGGTGCCACCATCAAATTACTCTCCCTCCTAAACGTGTTTCTCCATCTCATCACCATCCTCGGGCACTACCATCTTTCACTGGGACATTTTCAGGAGCTTATCTTCACAACCCCTCACCCCGTAATGCCATCTGTTTACCATACAACAGATGGAATAATCTTGTCAAACACAAATGTATTCACTCGTCTAAATAACAAGCATTTATTCAAAAATATCTGAGCCGTCTACAAAGTGCTAGGTACTATTTCATACAACAGGGAGAAGGCAATAAAACAAAGGGAAATCACTGCCCTCAAGAATTTTATATTCTAATGATCAGATCAAGTTACTACTCTAAATACTTGAAAGTGTTTCAATGGTTTACCATCACTCTTAAGATAATATCCAAAACCGTTTAAGTGACCTAGAACAGTAGATAGACTTAGTCTCTGCTTACCTCTCCTCTCTTATCTCACATCTCATTGGTTTAATCAGTTGCAAGTTTCACCTCACCTCAGGGCCTTTCACTTAGCCAAGAAAACCCACCTCGGCTCAAATTCACTTACTCAAAGGTGTCCCTGATCACCCCTCCCCCCCCCACCCCCTGTGTTATAAACTCTATTGTACCATCTAACTGTTGCTTACAGAGCTTACAGGAACTGTTAAAAATAATTGTACAATTACTTGTTGTCTAACACCCCCTACCAGACAGGACATTGCTCCATAATGGCAGGGAGCATATCATTTCAATATCATATATCAACTCAGTCCCAGAATTTATCACACTGTTAAGAACCTAGTATAAGTAAATTGTGGATAAAGACATTTTCTATTTAAAAATACAGATGTGGAGGTACAAGTAGAGCAAAGCAATTGGATTCCTTAGTTCCCTTAAAAGGAATTTCAAAATTTCTTCAATGATAGAGATAATAAAACAATGGTGATAATAATAGAACCAGTCTCTCAAATTCATACTTAATCCCCACTGCAATGGGGCTTCCACCAACACCATTCCACTCAAACCACTCCAGCATAGGTACAAACTTTTTTGTGGTTAATCCAAAAGATATTGATCAATCTTTATTTTACTTGAGCTCTCAGCAGTCTTCGATCTGTCCAGCCACTTCTTACTCCTTTTCTCCTGTAGTATCATTCTTCTAGCTGTCACTAGGAGTTTCACTGAGTTCTCTCAGACCCTGGCCCCTCCTACGAGCCAGGGTCTCACCTTCTCCTCTTCTTAACTGCCTTCAACCCCTCTGCTCTCTCCTGGGAACCAGATGAGTTATCTAACTACTTGCTTAACAACTCTACCCAGATATCCCATTGACAGCTGTATTTAGAACCAAATCTAACATCTTCCTGAGGAAATCTGTGCCTCCTCCTGTACTTCAATCTCTATCTCCAAGCCCAAAAGGCCACAATCACCCTAAGCCTCCTCCCTCTGCACCATCCTCCTTCCACATCCAATCCATGCCCAGTATCCTATCAATTCCACTTCTAAATGTTGACACTTTTAGGATCCACCCTCAGTTAACCTCTGACTTGGGTTCAGAACCTACAGAGCCTCTGAATGGTTTTCTTTACCTCTAGTCCCTCTCTGCTCAAATCTTCTCCTCTTTGGCTCCAGAGCAATATTTTTAAAATATGAATTTGACAAAATCTTCTTAAAATCCTTCTATAATATATAATCTATTTAAAATCTTTCTACAATTTTAAAAGTCGGTCAGGGAAAAGAATGAAGGTTCTTCTCTTAACTCTGTATCTCTGATGTCTAAAAAAGGACCTTATACACAGTAGGTCCCTAGTTTGTTGTATTAAGCCATTTAAAAAAAATTAAATTATCACGATGTCCATTCTACTCCCCTTTGGTATATACTGTAATCATCAAATATAAAGCAATCCCAACTAAAATACTAATATTTTTTTTCCAGAATTTTACAAATGTTTTAAAAGTTAATTTGAAATAAAAATGAAAATAGCTAGGAAAACCAGGAAATGAAATGTAATGAGGAAACTGAATCTAACATTTGTTAAAATTCACCATACAACTACAATTTGAACAATGTACTACTGGTATAGAAACAGATAATTCAGCAAAATAAAAGCTGAAAAGCAGAAAAAATATAAAGCTCAGAAATGACTATATATCTAAGAATTCAGTATATGGTAAAGATGACTTCTAATATTAGTGAGAAAATGATAAAGCAATTCAATGAACTCTCTTTGGAAATACTAGACAACAATTTGGAAAAAATGAAGTAAACCCCTGTCTCATATACAAAGTCATTCACTTCCTATATGAATAAAATTTTAATATAAAAATTAAAAAAAATACTAAATATATAGGTATATACTTGTTTACTCTTAGGACTGGAAAAGAGAGTCTAAGCTATAAGAAAGGCAGAACCAATAACTTATTAATAAATTTGAGTACAGCAAAAAATACCATAAACAAAGTAAAAGGCAAGCAACACCCAGGGAACAAATATTTGTTATGTGACAACAATGAATTGATATCCTTAATATATAAATAGCCCCATCGAATCAATAATTAAGTCAAAAAGCCCATCAAAAAAAAGATTGTAAAACAGCAGGAATAGGAAGTGCACAAAAGAAAAATAAATGACCTATAACCCTATGGAGAAAAAAATTTAACCTCACTAGTATTTTTTTACATTATTAAAACAAGATACTCTTTAATCTAACAGACTGACAGATTTTTAAAAATGATAATATAGTATTACAGTACAAACTGGCACTTTAACACTTTTGTAAAATGATACCCATTTTCCTACAGGACAATTAGGCAATATGTACCAACTGCCTTTAAATTATATATATCCTTTAATATACCAATTCCACTCTTTAAAAATTATCCTAAGTAAATAATACCAAGTGTACAAAGATGTTTATAATGAAGAAGACTGGAAATAACCTAGTTGTCCAACAATGGACATTTGGCAATTCAAATTCTAATAGAACCATACAGTAGAACATGATGATGTGTATATTTACATGGAAAGATACTACAAAGATACATGCTTTGCAAGATCCTGTTTAAAAAAACAACTATTTTAAGACAGTTATAGATGGATGGATGTGTCTGTATTTGTGTTCACAGGTAAAAGTCTGGAAGGATATGCATACAAAGGATCTATATCAGAAATATTAAGAGTGGCTATCTGTTAAATCAGTGGTTCACAATGGGGCAGAGCTTTCAAATATACTGTCGAACAGTCATGCTATAAAAAGCCGTTTTCTTTTAAATTTTTTGCTCAGTTTTAACACTGTATATAAACAATTCTAAGACCCCTCTGTTTTTTCTTTATATCATCTCTGAAACTGGGATAAGTACTCTAAACCATGGAATCAAAGCATTATTCATGCTAGTGGCAGCACTTTTTTTCTGGGAGCACTTTTTTACTTGTAAAATAACCATGGGCCTTAAAATCAATTTAGATAAAATATAGCACACCTAGATTTTTCTAGAAATGAAACTAAATGTGAAAAAAATTGAGGTAAAAATATACTTCGCTCTATTTGGAAGTCTACCAAGGCTGTTCAGCTTCAGTTTGAAGGAGCAAAAAATTGGGATTCAAGACAACCAAAAGGGGGAGGGGAGGAGTCAGGAGGTAGGGTTCTCTACAGGGGCTGTAGCACAGGAAAACCCTTGAACATGTCACAAAGGTAGAAAAAGTGCCTTATTCACCTCAGTATCCCAATCATCTAGCAGAGCCTAGCACCAGTGTTTACTGAGTAAAGGGATAAATGCTCTTTTAGTAATAAAGAAGTCCACACACAGTACAGACAGAAAGGAAAAGACCTACAGATCACTTAGCAGGGGAGAATCCAGAAGTATAGTAGCACACCATGAGAGCAAAATCCCCGAATAAATGATCAAATTCTTTATAAACCGTTCAAGGAGCACCATACAACATAACAGAACCCTGCACTTTAAGCAGTTTCACTAAGTTGTCTAGAGAAGGGTTCCCAAAGACAAGTTTGGACTGCCTATGAATTACATTAGCAAATTCTTTGCATATAATAATATTTACACACCACATGGGAACTGAAGGTTATGTGTTTAAATGGACATTTCTCTTTGACTTAATATGGTCAATATATAAAAAGATCAAGTCTGTAAATTCTACACAGTTGGGTTAATTTCACATTTACTATTTCTTAATAGATTCTGCCTCAGTTATAATACAATTTTTCATGGAGGCCCATGACCTTATTTAAATTAATAAAGTAATTCAGAGAATGTACCCTAATTAATTCTTGCTAATAAATACTCCCTAAGGACAGAAGCTCAAGTTCTGTTTACTAAAGAAATAACTGTATATGTATATTCAAATGTATGTAAGTAAGTCCATTTTCCCTTATAGCAAGACACTTTAAAAGCAATCATGTCTTTTAATCTCAGGAAGACCATCAGGGAACCAAGAATTATAAAATTCTATCTGGCTACAGTCTGAATGACACATTTTTACAATACACATCACCTCAAGTTCTAGGGATGTGCCTCAAGTAGACATGTAAATAAATTCAAGTTATTAAGTCCTTAATGTAGCCTCATCTATACATATACTTTAAATGTGGGTAAATATGTTATTAAATTAAGATGACAGTCTAAATTCCCATCCATTTACTAGGAATCATTTATATTTCATATAGCACTAGAGATGTCTTCTCTGAGTTTATGAAGAATTATAATGGGAGGAAATCAAACCAAACATTGATGGACAACTGCAAAGAGCATTCCATGTACAAATGAAAAATGTTGCTTGCAAGAGATATATAAGATCATTTTCAAAAGTACGACCTTCTTGATACTCTTTGTCAGATAAATTAATCACAAAAGTAATAAATGTCTAAATACTAAGGAAGCTGTTCTCATTCAAGGTTCACATTATTATTAACTTGTTACTAACAATAACTCAAATTAGAATATACCCAAAATCACCCCTATGATAATATCACTACTACTACTTCCTTAAAAAGCAAAGGGGTAAAATTTTTGGCACATGGCGAACACCAGCACAGAAGTCCACTCTCATTGTGAATGTTGTCATTCCTTGAGCAGCAGCAAGAAAAAGATGCTGGGAATCTCTGTTTTGAGGGGTCAAACCAGTGCTTATTATTACGTGCCGTTCCCTTCTCAAAATTACTGCCCAGGATACCTCAGGAAAGTTACTGGAGACTAATAAACCATTTCACAACTCTTCATCATCTCTCTCTGAAAAACAATAATTTACTAGTACGAGCTTAGATTTGCAAGAAAACACTAGCTTTTGCCCTGGTAGATCATATTTTATGTCTACTTGGCCTGACTCTAGGCAAAATTATGAAGTCAGCAACGTTTATCTTCAGTGTCTCCCCTTTCTCTTTGGTTTATCTTCCTTTCAGTACCTCCCACTATTCCTCACCCACGAGAAATCTGTAACTCTTATCCTACTCCTTAGTTTAAAGACAGTAAATCCCGACACCCACCTGGACCCAACGTCCGGAGCTTCAGATCTGTCCCAAGTGTCTACTTCTGGGACTAAAGTTGCAGTAATCATATAATGGCAGTAACTAATTACAGTGGCGCACGCACACACACACACACACGCACACACACACACACACACTTTTCCTCATTTTGTGACTCAGAATTACCTGAGTTGAGGGGCAGAGGGAAGGGTAGAGGAAATGCAGAGAGAAAGACCATGCAGTCGAATGGGGGAATTTATCTTGTTCCTCTCTTCTGCCCCGCCCTGAACACATTACTGAGTGCTCAGTAACACCTAACCCTTTAACAAACAAATATGGTCCTTCTCTACCTTAATTTGAAGGATAAGCTGTTATAGGTCTTTTATAGCAGCAGTCGCCAACCTTTTTGGCACCAGGGACCGGTTTTGTGGAAGACAATTTTTCCATTGTGCGGCGGGGGGGAGGCATGGTTCAGGCGGTAATGGAGCAATGGGGAGTGGCAGATGAAGCTTCGCTCGCCTGCCACTCACGGGTGGGGGGACGGGGGGTCGGGGAGGCAGTTGGGGATCCCTGTTTTATAGGGCCTTCAGGAACCAAGGAAGTATCAGTGGGAAGGACAGGACAGTATCACAAACAGTTCTAGGCAGTTACATACTGAAGGATATAATCCAATGTCTATAGAACACCTATTTATGAATATGATAAATACTAGAAAGTTACTATTTTCCTTCTCCCCTCTACAAATGGTCAGCTCACTTTCATCTTTTCTATTTTCAACATCAATGTCACCTCCTGAGGGCATCAATCCTCCCCTGGCCATCCAATCTCAAGCAGGTTTTTGTGCCCCTTTGTTTCCTTCACATACTTGGAAAACTCAAAATTCTTTTACATCCTTTTCCTTGGAGTTTAGTGGGCTCCCACCCCAGAATCCCAGCCCCAGCACAGTGTCTGGCACAGAAGTACTACAAAAGATCTGCTAAAACAAAATTTTAAAGACAGAATTGTAACTTTCAAAGAGGCAACAGTAGAATGTGAACTAGTTATGAAACCAGTAAGAAAAGAAACAGGGAGATGTCATGAACCAGAAACACAAAGGTAGGGTTAATAACCATGAGCTCATGATAAGGTCAAGGTTAGATGGGCGGTGTGATAAAGCAAAGAGGAAAAGCTGAATGGGACAGAGAAAATGAAGAAGGCTTTCCAGATTAAATAAGCCTGAGCATGTCCAGCCTGGTTGGGCCCCAGACAAGATGAGACAAGAAAGACAGTAAAACATGAGGGTGCAGTAATTAATCTTGAGGACATCATTTGACTTGCCTCAATCCTCCAGCCAAACTCTGATAACCTCATGCCCTATTTAAGCAAATAAAGTGAGGTTATCAGGCATAAAGCCCTGCAAACCTCACCCTCAGAACTCCTGCTTATCTGCACCTGAATCTTGAGTTTCAGAAGAGGCAACTTCTGTCTCTAGAGGCTTCACTCTACCAATCATTCCACCCTCTCTTTAACTTGAGCTTGTCTCCTAGAACCTAGGCATGCTCAAATCTCTCCCACCAAGAACAAACCAACCCCTCTCTCCATGTAGATGGTGTTCCCTCCATCCTTCCACTGGCAGGCTTCTGAAGGGTAGACCTCACTGGCTCTGTCTACATCATCTCTTCCATCAACTTTGCAACGCACCACAAACAAGCTCCAACAAAGGGACAGAGATTTGCTGGTAACTACTGACATCTTCCTTCCAGATGGCCAAATCCAAAATGCAATCTAGCCCCTCCCAATTAACTCCTGGTCCCTCTGCAGCATTTCACACTATAGACCTCTCCCTCCATGAAACTCTTTGCCCCCTGATTTCAATGAGACCTGACTCTCAGATGCCCTGGTAGTCACCAGGGTTCTTTTCGAGGCTTTTCTCTCTTCACACCATACATTTGCCTCCATTCCAAAGGTTTTAGCTATCGCCTCTGACTTCAAATCAAGATTTCCAGTACACACATCTCTACTCAACAAACCTGTGATCTAGCTCCCTGTGGAATATCTCAGCAGTCATATAACAGATAAACCTGAAACTTAATGCTCTCTTGATGAATTATTCACTATTCTGGTTGATGGCAAGCAGTTGTCCAAATAAGAATTCAGAGTCATCCTAGACACCAAGACTCCCCAGTCCCTGGCTCCACATCCAACCGATGTATTAGAGCCCTTTGGTTCTCTCTAGTTAGTACCTCTAGAGCCTGCTGATCCCAGCCTCCTCTTTTTCACTGATACTGAAGCCAATCATCATCCTACCGCACCAAGCAGACTGCAGATTTCATCTTCTTCAAGTTACCTTGTACATCACTTCCAAAGTGATATGAACATTCAACCCAACAATATGATCCCTCTGCTTAAAAGCCTCCAGTTGCTTTCCTTTCTGCCACTCCAACCTACAAGACAGATGTCTACTTCTGATACTTCCTCATGCTGTAAGCTCTAGCCATGCTGGTTCATGCCTTAGCATTCCTGTTTTATGTTCTTCCCTGTATTTAAAATGTCCTCTGGCAACAAGAAGCTTGTGATTTTTCAAGACACAGAAGAAATGCCACCTCTTCCATGAAGGCTTCCCTCATTACCCTTGTTCCACATTCAAATTAGAGAGAGATGGTCACTCCCTTCTTTAGGCTCTACTTTGCATATATCTATTAGAGAACTTAGCATCATCCAATTGTTGTGCTTGCAAGTGTGTGTCCAGGTGTGTAAACTATGCACACACACACATACATTCCTTAGAAGACTAGGCCCACATCCTATTGATTATTCCACCCCAGCATTCTGCACAGAGCCTAGTAAGTAAATGCTTAGTAGCTGGCTCTGAATAAATATTCGATGGTAAACTGCTGTAAGTCAAAAACACTAGGATTTAGGACAGCAAAGGAAGGAAAGTCATCAAGTTAAAAAAAGAAAATCACATAAGGTGAGAAAGAAAATAGCATTTCTACATTAGATCCTGCCCTGAACCAACTGGGAGTTAGAAGGTCTGGCTCTCTGCACTCCAAAGCTCTCTGCTCCTTCCCCTGTCATAACACAACACACATCTTATTGTAAATAATTTTATGTGTGTCCTCCTTGCTTGAGTGAAATGTCACTACTATTACTGTCAAAATATCTTAATAGCAATTATATTTTTGAGCATTTACCAAGTGCCAGGTACCTTGCTAAATGCTTTACATATGTTAACTCATTTAATTTTCACAATAGGCCAGTGCTGTGAATGTTATTAATATTACCATTTTACAGATGGAAAAACTGAGCCTTAAAAAGATTAATCAATTTGCCCATTGTCCTACAGCTAGTGAACAGGATTCAAAGCCAAGGAGTATAATTTCAGGGCCCATGCTCCTGATTCAGCTACTATACTATATTACTAGCGTCCCCCCACCACCGCCAATAAACCACCATCAAATACATAAATAAAGGCCACCAGGGATCTAGGAAGGCACAGGCTATGTTTGGCTTATTTACTACTTGACACATAGTAAATGCTCAGTAAGTATTTGCTGGCCGACTGGCTGGCCGAATAAAAGATTATTTAAGACTTTGTGCCTAATATATATATATACATATTTTTTCTATAAAATGAAAGTGTGGTTCTTTAAGATGTCTTTCAACTGTAAAAATTCTATGGTTTTAGTATATGCAGGTAAAGTGCCTGCTGCCTATGGTACGGTGATGACACATTGGGAACAGTACAGACAGGTAACTAGGAGCGTGGGTTGTATATCACCAGGCCTTGAAAGGAATCCTAGATACACCTCCTAACCAGCGCAAATTCCTTGATCTGTGAATCTTTATTTCCTCACCTTAAGATATGGGTGGTCCTAGTAACTGCCTCAGTAGGTGATTTTGAGGATTAAATGAGAAAATATGAATGTGAAGCACTTACACAATGTCTAGAACTACTCAAACACTAAATAAATGGCAGCTATTACTGCAATACTCAGAATCAGATATTGACTGATGCACTCACACAAAGGGAAAAGGTAAGCACCTGCTCATGAAACAAACACAGAATTCTCACAGGAAGACTATGTCGTATTTCATTATTTTACTGTCCGGAGCTACATCTTTGGATTCAGCATGTGAGTTAGAAAGAGAAGATTTAGCAAACAACTATATTTTCATTCAAAATTGTGGGTTCTGTCTTATTCCTTTCCCTTGTGTCCCTATTTGTTCATATCCAGATAATTCACCCAGACCTCAGTCTCTCCCATTTCTCATTTCTCTCACTAGAAGACATTTCTTTCTTCTTTCTTTATTTCTTTATTTCTTTATGGCTGTGTTGGGTCTTCACTGCTGCGCATGGGCTTCCTCTAGTTGTGGTGAGCGGGGCCTACTCTTAGATGCAGTGTGCAGGCTTCTCGTTGCAGTGGCTTCTCTTTGTTGCGGAGCATGGGCTCTAGGCGTGCAGGCTTCAGTAGTGGTGGCACTCGGGCTCAGTAGCTGTGGCTCGAGGCCTCTAGAGCGCAGACTCAGTAGTTGGGGTGCACGGGCTTAGTTGCTCCGTGCATGTGGAATCTTCCTGGCCCAGGGCTCAAACCCATGGGCAGGCAGATTCTTAACCACACGCCACCAGGTAAGTCCCAGAAGACATATTTCTTATTTGTCATAAAAAGTGAAGGGCGAGTATGGAGGAGGACTCTTCCTAAGGAGGAATTTTAATCCACACAAATTTCTCAGACCTCTTTGCTAGCCTGATTATAGAGCATCCTGCCCCCTCCTCCCAAACAAGTTTCCCTAAAAAAGTTAAATTTATTCAATTGAAAATAATTTTAAGAAAATTGACATCCATTATCTAAGAGTAGCTAAAATATTCTCAAATGTCCCTAAACCAAGTTTATAAAATCCCTTCCTAAAAAGAAACACTTAGTTATTTTTCCTCTTTTAGCCCTAGTATTAGCAAGCAAGGAAAATCTACTAAAAGAAAAGAAAACAAAACAAAACAAAACTAGGTTCTAGCAGGCTATCACAAAACTGTAAGAAACATTATTATCTCATAAAATTTAATAAATGCACAATAAAATTTTTAAATAAATGAAATAAAAAGTAGCATGACTATTTTATATTTTTTATAGTAGCAAACATATAAGATGTTACATTAAAGATGGCATATGTGGGGCTTCCCTGGTGGCATAGTGGTTAAGAATCCACCTGCCAATGCAAGGGACACAGGTTCGAGCCCTGGTCCAGGAAGATCTCACATGCTGTGGAACAACTAAGCCCATGCGCCACAACTACTGAGCCTGTGCTCTAAAGCCCACGAGGCACAACTTCTGAGCCCGCATGCTACAACTACTGAAGCCTGTATGCCTAGAGCTCGTGCTCCGCAACAAGAGAAGCCACTGCAATGAGATGCCCGCACACTGCAATGAAGGGTAGCCCCCGCTCGCCGCAACTAGAGAAAGCCCGCACACAGCAACGAAGACCCAATGCAGCCAAAAATTAATTAATTAATTAAAAAAAAAAAAAGATGGCATATGTGAAAATTTTCAGTCACATTTTCCTTAGAATTTTGGGAAGATGGTATTAAAAATAATACCTTCAGTTGAATTTATCCCAAAATTTCTAAATTCTTTATCAGATAATGCTTATTTGTTTGATACAACTGCCAGTTCTTACTACTCATGATAACAGGAGTCAGGAATGGCATAAATAAATGAAAACTCAGACAAAGCTCTGCCTGCTCTCAAAAACCCTCATGAACCAACATTAACTAATCTTAATTTTATGTTTTATCACTGCTCTTGCTCATTCTCTTGTGCAGAAATTAATTAGCAGTGATGTGGGCAAAAGGGAGGCAGTGGGAGAGAAAGGTCAAAATCAATTCGCTCTGAATAAACAGGCTGTAACTGATAGCTGGCTGTATTCACACTTTGTGAATGAGCAAACCAATATGAGTTCTACAAGGTCTCACAGAAAGGCAGTTGGGAAGAAGTCAACGCCACACCAGGGGCAGCATCCATGAAAAAAATGTCTAAACAGGACCAAGAGGGTGTAAGTCAGTCTGTGTCATGATCAGTCTTTTCAAAAGATGATAAAATGAGTACTATGAAGAGGTGGCCTGAGTAACCAGCAAACTCATGTTCCACGGAAGGACCTCATTCTACTTCCTATACCCATGTCTGCAACATACGGAAGCAGGATTTGGATACATCTAATGAGGTTTAGATAGAATAAGTATTATTGCTATCATTATCATCATTACTACTACTTCAGCAACCATTTATTGGGCGGGAGTGGAGGGGGGCAACATGTGTTGAAATAATTTTTCATGATTTCATTTAATACTCAAGAGAACCAGATGAGCAAACTGAGGCACACAGAGCAAGTAAAACGAGGTCAGACGAGGAAATCATACCCAGATTTGTTTGACTGCAAAACCCAAGCTCTTAAGCACTGTATTACCCTCCACCCAGAAACCATGTTGGTTCAAGTAAGGATACTCTAGAGTCAACGAATTCCACAATGAGAAAACTATGTACAGGATACAAGTACCAGAAAGTAGTGAAATATGGAGCCTAGATAGGGTATTCATAATTATGAGATGTGAGCATAGCTCTGATGATAACTAAAAGAAATATAAATGCTATCAAAAACATGGGAAATAAAGGTATAAAATACAAATAAAAGAATATAAAAGTTAATTTCAAAACTGGAATTTATGCATAGTCACAATTTTGAATAAAACATTAATCCAGTATTTTCCATTTTCTCAAAATTGCCTACCCCTTATAGTCACATACAATTTAATTTTTTCCACTTCAATTTCTATCTCAGGACTTAGTTCCTCACCCAAGCTACCCTCCCACATTTCCAACTGTCTGCAGAATGGCTTCTATTATTATAAGAGTCTCAAACTCAACATATCAGTAAAATCAGCCTTTCCACAGAACCACTTCTTCCTCCTGACTTTCTTATTTCCACTGAGGCACAGTCATCTTGCCAGTTACCCAGGCTCAAAATGTCAACAGCATTCTTGATTCTGCTCCCCGTTTTCTCCCAAATAACAGCACAAATTCAATGAACTCCTATCCCATAGACTCCAACTCCTTGGTGCATTTAAATTCCTACCATGCTGACCTGGGCCCTCACGGCCTCTTGCAATTTCTTCCCAATTAATCTCCACTTTCCTGGCTCTCAATTTCCATGGCAACCATTATCTCAACTTTACATCCCCTGCTAGACTTCAAGTTCCTTCAGTGCTGGGACTATGTCCTCTCTCTGAAACCCCTGCAGTGCTTTGCACAAGTCCTTCCCAGAGTCAGTAGCTAAATATTTTTCACATTAAAATGAATCCTCTCTAATGTGCAGCCACTAAAACTCAGTTATACTTTGAGATGATGCCTATGAAGCCACTACAACTCAGCTACTTTGAGACGGGGCAGCAACCTCATAGAAATCAGAAATTTTAACTGAGTCCAAGGAAATTATTCAGATAATTAAACTGACATTACTGCTACACAGGAAGTCTACACCGTGGCCTGTGTTCTCCCAGAGGACACAAATATTTCATCAATACCTTAGGTCCATTCATGTACCATTCCAGACTGTCTCTGCCTTGAAAGAAGAAAGAAATGAGTTTCACTGCACAGTTGACTTCTCATATACTAATAGATGATGCCAGGGTAACCTGTACCAGTGAAACCCATTTCAAGGGCAGTAGGGAGGCTGCGTAACAGACCTCAACATGGGGACTATTAATTATGAAGAAAAGAAAACAAAAACAAAAAAAAAGGGAATTCCCTGGCAGTTCAGTGGTTAGGACTCTACACTTTCACTGCCGAGGGCACAGGTTTGATCCCTGGTCAGGAAACTAAGATCCTGCAAGCCGCGTGGCACGGCCAAAAATTAAAAGAATTAAAAAATTTCATAGAAATGTGGAAGGAGATTCTAAACCATAGCTTATAATAAGAGTAGCAAATAACTTCCCTGTATACAAACACATTTTTTTACACAAAGATTTTTGATATTACTCCAGCTCAACTGTTCATTTACCTTTGGCAAATGTCTGTCCCTCAGCACATCACACCCAAAATGGGCTTAAAAGTACTAGAGAACAGCAGTCAGGACCCAAAGAAGACTGAACATGCAGCCTTGACTAGCACTCTACAGGGTGGTGCTTAGCTTAAAGGACTCACCCCTGCAATACAAAGAACCAGAAAGCAAACAAACTGGATTGAATACCAATGATAGTAAAATAATCTCCATGATGCACAGAATAATCAATAATAGGAATTCGAGGCACAATGAGGTCTTCAGATTGAGACACTGTTAAATACCTGATGTTACGGCATCATGCAGAGGTGCTGGACAGAGGTTACCTGGGATGAGTGTTCAATCTGTTAGACAGGAAAGTCCTTAATGGCCTAAAGAGAAACACATGGTCTCCCCTTCCCTCTCCCTGCCACCTCTCTGAGTCTGATCTCCCAGTGCACATCCATCCTCACCCAGGTCCAACCAAGCCACGATGGCTGCCTCCTTCCTGTCCCTGAAAGGCCACACTCCAGCCTTTCCACCTCTCCATTTTTATGTTCTCCCCCCATAGAGCCACATGAAATTTCTGTTCAAAAGTCCCTTCCCAAAGAGGCCCATTTCAACCACCCAAATTAAAACTGCAAGCTGACCCTTTGCCCTAACAGTCCTAAGGACCTTTCTTATTCTGCCCAATTTTTTCGTAATTATCATCTTCTAACATACTACAGAATTCACTTATGTTTTATGGTTATCATTTATTGTCCACTCCTGTCCTCCCACCCCCACACCTACACCACATACACTGGAATTAGGTCCTATGAGGGCAAGGAATTGAGCATGCTTTATTCACTGACTCATCCCCAGGGGCTAGAAAATGGTGTAGCAGATATTAAGACAGCTCAATCAATACTTGCTATACAACTGATTAAATGAATGTATCAATCATAGAACTGTTATGATTGAGTTACAGGTTATTTTTATGAGATACTGATCACCCATATTATGTATAAAACACTGTGCTAGGCTCTATGGGTAAAAAAGAAATAAAAGACAAGAGTCCTTGACCTCAAACAATTTGTCCCAAAACTGCCTCAGAGGTTTCACTAGAGCAAAGGATGCCACACCCATTTTATCTATTCACCCACTTCCTCCAGCATCTGCTACACACCTGCCTACATGCAAAAGTTTACAACAGAAAGGAGACACATCAAGGGTCAGCATGTGCCAAGTTTTATTCGTTGCCAAGTGTTTAGCTCACCAAATGAACCAATTCAACTGATATACTTTTATAAACAAGTGACTTGAAGTGTAAACATTTATAATTAACTGTAATATACTGATTGCTTAAATGAACATAAAATATAGTTTTTTTCAGATCTTCAAGAAATTCTGATTTTGTCAAAATTTATGAAGTGTCGGGCTCCCCTGGTGGCGCAGTGGTTGAGAGTCCGCCTGCCGATGCAGGGGACGCGGGTTCGTGCCCCGGTCCGGGAAGATCCCACATGCCGCGGAGCAGCTGGGCCCGTGAGCCGTGGCCACTGAGCCTGCGCGTCCGGAGCCTGTGCTCCGCAACGGGAGAGGCCACAACAGTGAGAGGCCTGCGTACCACAAAAAAAAAAAAAAAAAAAAAGGTCACCCTTGCAAAGTAACTGAAAATAATCACAAACTGGGGGATTATCCCATTATCCAAGATATGGTCACCGTCCTTAGTAGACAAGAGAGGAGACATCCGGTAGTGTCGTTTGTAATATTATATCTTGTAAACCAAACTAAAATGAGGAGGCATGGGACCTAGGTCAGATGTGGCACTGCACCACGCAGGTTCTACGTGTCAGGCTCCTTCCTGTCTGCCAGACCCAACATTTACTAATGTATATGCCTATCTCACCTGATCAGCCAGCTTTTCTTTCTCCTCTCTTTCTAGAGGAAAACAAATATGACTCAAGTATCTGTATTCGTGGCATCCTGCAGGGTAGGATGAGGATGCAAGCAGGGTGCTGAACAGACAACATTTGGGATGGCCTACAAAGTTTCTGTAAGGCTATTTCTCAGTGAGGAAATGATCCTCTCTGAATTTTCCTGAAGCCTTGCAAACCCATCACTTCTGAAAGATGCTGTTGTTAAGAATCCAACTGGTGCTTAACCAAGGAAAATGATCAATCTTAGGAGACAACAGCCAGCTGCCGTATTCTGAACTGTGATTCTGCCTCCCAAACTTCTACGGCTCTTCTACCTTCCCACCCTTCTTCTTACACTCCAGCCAGAATTCAGCAGCAATAAATGTAACTCCTCTCACACAACATGCAGCTGTCAACAGCTCTGTACAGTTCTGTAGGACATCAAAAAACATTTCAAGAATCGCGTTAAGTGCACACTACCTCCCCCTCCACATTCCTTAAGCATTATTTGCTTTCCTGACTGTTGGGTGGCGGGGGAATGGATATAATAAAAAAAAAAATCGACTGATTGAGGAGCGGAGAACCTCTAGCCACCAACAAATACATGATTGTAAAAGTGGGGAGTGAGTTTAAAGAATAACTCAACTAATCCATATATTTGATAAGATTATGTCCAAGACAATAGTAACTTGGAACTCTCTTTAGACATTTAACCACCAGCAACATCTGCCCCCGCCCCCCAACCCCACAATTCTTCTACAGAAAGTTTGACAACCTAAACACTGCCTCACAGACTAAATGAAAACAGTCACAGAATAGTTTCTTGCAATTAAGTGCATCATGCATGCAAAAACTATGGAGTGCCTTATTTTCTCCACTTGAGCGCATTAAAAATTCCTTTCAAAAGGTTTATATCTAATAACTATGCAACTAACTAATCAACAGTTACTGCTTTATGAATTAAAACTCTTTTTACAATATCCTGCATATAATCACAATTTTCACTCCAATTCAGAAGGCAATTTGACTTCCTCAGGTTAAAATTTCTCAAAAAAACAAAAAACAGAGTGTTACTTGTAAACATTTTTCAAGTTCACTGAGATAAACTCTGGCTAAGAAGAAGAAAAAAATTTTTTTCAATCCCAGGTTGTTTCACTGGGCATGGACTTTGCCATAGAATTCCTTGAGTTTCCTTCCTTACATAATTCTAGATCAAGAGCAAGAAACTGCAGATGCCGCACACTACTATCCTGGCAATATGTTAAGTGTTTTATTAAGAAGACAACAGTACCAGAAAAGGATTCCCAACAAGATGCTGCCAACTGTTTAAATAATCCTCGAAACCATCCTGATGTTTTATTATGATCAGTGTGTGTCACTGGTAGATCAGGCTCCTGTTATTAACTGGGCCCTGTGCTAGGTCTTTTAAGTGAATTACCTCACTTAATTCTCACAATAATACCATGATTTTAGGTACTAATTTTCCCTTTCAACAGATGAGAAGACATGAGCTAAAAAAGGTTAAAAAATTGCTCAAAGTCAAACATCAAGGTCAGAATCTAAGAGATGTTTTTTCTGATTCTAAAATTCATGCTAATTCCAATTCAACAGAGTGCCTGCATGTATTTAAAGGCTCATCTCATTCCTCTGATAGTTATTTAGTGCCTACTAAGAACATGACATATAGCAGCTCAAGTTATCCTTTAAGACCATGTCATTTTTGATGGCTTCTGACACATTCAGAATAAAATCCCAACTCCTAGCAATGGGCTAACCCCTGAACTTGGCTCAAACTACCTTTGAAAATGCCGACCATATTTTCACCTCAGGGCTTTTGAACTTTCTATTCCTCTGCCACTAACTCTTCAGATCCTTCAGGTCTCCACAAAAATATTACCTCATTAAATGTGACAATCCAATCTAAATAAGTGGCCCCACTCACCCACCCTCCCTCTGGCCTATTTTTTGTTTGTTTGTTTCTTTAATAAATTTATTTATTTTTGGCTGTGTTGGGTCTCCGTTGCTGTGCGTGGGCTTTTCTCTAGTTGCGGCGAGCGGGGTCTACTCTTCATTCCGGTGCAGGGGATTCTCACTGCGGTGGCTTCTCTTGTTGCGGAGCATGGGCTCTAGGCATGAGGGCTTCAGCAGTTGTGGCTCAAGGGCTCTAGAGCACAGGCTCAGTAGTTGTGGCGCACGGGCTTGGCTGCTCTGCAGCATGTGGGATCTTCCCGGACCAGGGCTCGAACCTGTGTCCCCTGCATTGGCAGGCGGATTCTTAACTACTGTGCCACCAGGGAGACCTTAGCCTGTTTTTTAATTTTACTTATCCCTATCTGAAATTATCTAGGAGATGTATCTGTTTCTCTGTTTATTGTTTGTCTCTTCCCAACTAAAATACAAATGCCCTGAAAGCAAAAAAGACCCGCCAGTCTTACTCAGTACCTACAACAGTGTCACACCCACAGTGTGAGCTCAGTAAATACATATTTTTTAAATGGATGAGTGAACTCTAGGTGCCATGGAGACATATACATAATTAGATACAGGCCTGACCCTTAAAAAAGTGTTCAATCTACAAGGGGACAACTACACAATTTCACAAGGCAAAATGTTTTAAGTGCCATAAGTGAAATAATAACAAAGTATTACACGGTTTCAAAACAGAAAGCATTAAAAATCATAAAGCATAATATTAATAACTACTTATAATTTCATCAAGAAAAAAGGGAGGAAGATAAATTAATGGGGGAATAGGAGAGAACACGAACACACACACACACACTCTCACTCACTCATGTTATTCCTTAGAGCAGAAATGCTCTCTTTGGTCAAGGCTTGGAAGGTATAAACATCATTGAAATTCAAAAGCAGTTCTGAAAGAGAGGATGCCTCAATTGGTATGCAAGGGATGTTTCCTCCCCCTGAATACATTATGAACTTGCAGCATGCTAATATGCCATGCTATCATAAGCACCAGATGGGGCAGTAGGCAGTACATGTCCCATCAAACCTCAAGAAGATGTATTAATGTTCATGCTCTTTAAAAAAAAAAAAAAAATCCTTTGCCTGTGTCCCTAGACTTCCACATTTCTTAGCATTCAGTTACTTTCTCTCAAAGCACAGTCCTCCAGGGCTGCTCCTCTTCACCAGATGGTGTCAGGAATCATTTCAATCTATTTTATCACAGGAGGCAAAGGCCACAAAGCGTGTCAGACTATGCTTACTGAAGTTGCACCAAGCACAAAAGAGAACAACAGCAGATACAGGAGATGTAAGATCTCAATCTTCTCCAGACACTACTGATGAAACATCTGTAATTACGCTGAATGCTTATTTATGTTCAACACAGAGAAAAATAAAAAGAATACTTTTATATATCTAAACTTTCTGAATTACCTGATATTACTGTGAAATTGAAGTCTATCTAAATATTCTCTAAAGATGATCAAGCTAAACTCAAAATTTTGAATAATCAGAAGGTGGCCTCAAAACAAGACAAGGGTATAATAAATGGTACCTGAGGGCAATGAAATAGACTCACTTCTTTAAAAGTAACTATCAGAATAAACAACACCACAGAATTGAGTTGAAATGTACCTTCTCTTAACTATCTCATTCAATTTAGCTATAATGTGTGGGCGTCCAAATATGCTATTAGAAACCAAGGCTCTGAACAAACACATTATTTGTAATTTCTTGAGTTTATTTATTGCGTTTTATTTATTTTTTTATTGAGTTTTATTTTTTTTTAGGTACATCATTTAAAACAAGTAAATTGCCTTGATTTCCATTCATTGGGACCCCCATGATAAAAAAAAAAAAAAGGGTATTTCCTCTAGACTACACAAGGAGACCAAAAAACGACGATTTACAACAGTGATTCTCAAATTTAAATATGCTTCAGAATCCTCTGAGAGCTTGTTCAAACATAGATTACTGGGCTACCCCCAGAGTTCCTGATTAAGTTTGCAGAGGGGCTGAAAATATGCATTTCCAATTAAGTTCCTGGTTGATGCTGATACTGCTGGTCCATGCACCCCACTTTAAGAACCACTTAATTACATCATTCTACACCATGTTTCCAAAGTGCTCCAATGACCCTTGGAAAGTCTGTAATCCATGCAGAGTATCAGCAATATCCTTGTAAAAACACAGCCACTCAGTTGATAAGCTACACTGACCTTCTATAAATTTTTTAAAGGCACAGATTAAGAGAAGTACTTACCAAATATGTGTCAAATTAGCAAGATTATTCTTCCAAGGTATACAAGGTAATGAATGATATTCTCTGAAACTCAAACCTGCCCTCCTATCCCTTTCAAAGGATTCAATGTGTATGTTGAAACGTAAGAGGACAAAAATATTTAAAGAAAGTCTCACTATTAGAAGAAATTGTATGTTTTTCAAGAAATTACGTATCAGGCACTGAATGAATTACTTTAGCAATCTCTCTGGAGTCTTTAGGATAAATTTTATCAGCCTATCAATCTGCTATTCATCTAAGATTACTGGTAGAAGAAACTGTTGATGGAATTTACTGTGTAAGTGAAAAGATGAAAATATTTTGTTAATATTTGTCTTTTGCTAGAATCTTACTCAACATGTCTGCTGGAACACAGACACCTTACACCCATCCTCCCACTACATGCAAGTGCCCAGGTAGAGGGAGCGCTAATTTCCCCAAATATTACAAATGTCAAAAGCCCTGGACTTTGTTTCTAATTTCAGCAATTCTGTCAGAAAGTGTTCTTCTTAAGTGTTATATATTGTATCATACTTCTAGTAAATATCATCATGATAAACTATCAGATTTACAATACAAGCAGTACGCAATTAACTAATATGCAGCTAGCTGCCAAGAAACTGTATGGCCAAAAAAATTAATTTATTATTTTTCCTTAACTAAAAGAAAATGCTTGATTATTAAACACCATTTACCAAAAATTTTATAAGATTTACTTCTTAATTTTTCCCCTCATAATTAACATGCTTTATGCGTTATTTCTTTCCTTTAAAATCTCTGTGAATCCCAGTCCACCTCTCATCCTCACTTATTCACTAAGCAAACATTTGCTGATTGCCTACTATATGCCAACCTCACAGGTAGCCTGGAATGGAATTATTAGAACTAGGAGATCAAGATCTTAATATAAATGGCAGCTTTATCAAGAAAAGCTGATGACACTTAAAATGTCTATTATTTTAAACAATGAGGAGTCTGTATCTTGGGATACATAAAAGGTTAGACAGAATTCAACTCTCTAGCAATATCTCCTACCAAGAGAAATGAAAATCAATAAGGAGGGAAAAGTCTCAGTCACCTAAAATGCTGCCACAAATTAAAATTGCCACTTATTAATATATGTGGGGAAAAAAACAAAAACAAAACAAGATGGGCTTTTCAAGTTTTCACTTAAGCATGCACTTTATTATTTTACTCGCCATTCTAAGTTTGGTTATATGGTTTCCAAGTTAGCAAATTACTGGAATGGGTAAAAGTGTGGGCACATAAACAGGAAGGGGTTGGGCAGAAGAAAGAACAGAGAGAAAATTCCATCAAGGGTAGACAAAACTCAGAAAATCCCATCAAATATAGACAAAACTCACCAAGCACAACAGGCTAGAGCCCTTTTGCGTGATTCAAATGCTGTCCCCTATTCTTAAGTCCAGAGAGTATCACTGTCTGCCTTTAATAATTACCGTTTGCATGTAAACTCTGCTTTTTAGGGAGACACAGCATGTTTATGATCATTATTACCACCCACCGTATTGTGAAGCAAAAGTCGGCAAGACAGAATAATTGTTCCTGAGGCAAAGAAAGTGAAGCTCAGGCAGATAGTAAAATGACTTACTTGCTCCTGATCACACCACTAAGTGGAAGAACCTTGACTCACACCCAGTAATTGACATTCCTAATGCCCTGTGCTTTTTGATAGATGGCCTCATAAAACACAATATATTAACTGTTTATAATATACCCAAGTCATAAAGCAAAAGATAAAACATATTCAGCACAAACTGATTAAGAACATAGCTAAGTATAAAGAACAGGGCCATTCAAAATAACTGACCAACATGTACAGAAATTTTAAACAAGTAAACAGAAGCAACTTTGCTTAAAGAGATACCCTTCTGCTCTCTGGAAAACACTACAAAACGGTTCAATTCTCCAAGAATTTTTAGAAAAAGGTGTATTAACATTACACTGATATGCTTTACCCACAAAAGATATGAGTAAAATGTACCAAAGTACCAAAGGCTTTACCCCCAGAAAGTATGAGTAAAGTGCAGATAAAAATGGAAAACAAGTAGAAAGATACTCCTCACCAGCAAAATTAAATTACTTGCCCAAAACAACAGGGGGTAGGTAGCAGATCCAGAGATTTTAACCAGTTCTCCAGACTCCTAAAGGAGTGCATTAAAAAAAAAAAGTAATAAGATGTATTAAAAATTGGGACCAAAAAAAAAAAAAAAAGCCAGAATGATATTCCTCTACGTAGCAAATAAATAACAGGTAACTCTTCCTTTCAGCAAAGTTCCTTAGAAAGACTCCTAAATTGTGCAAAAACTTGAAAAAGTTTTGAAAGCTTGATCACATCTACATTTACCATTTTTTTGGCTATTTCGCACTCAGCAAGCAAACACTGGTATATAAGAGAATGCCTGGGTAATTAAGAAGTTGAGTTTTACCTCTGGTTTCTGTCACTCTGTATTTTATAAACCAATGATTAAGAACATTCCAGAAAGTCTGGAAGAAAATAAAGTGTTTTCTAAGGACAAAAAACTTTATTTTGATTCCTTTAATATTTTCCTGTCTCTAGACTGTACAAATACAACTAATGCCAGAGCAGAAAGAAAGAAAAAAATAAATGTTAACAGACCTCTCAAATGATGTGTTGCCTTAAGTGCTGAGTATATAGGTTCAGATAGAACCATTATAAAGAGGAAACAATGCCCATCTCACATGGAAAGTGTCAGAATCAAGGCCCTTCTTTGTTCCAGTCATATCTTTGTCAGAACACATGTTAAGCATTTCAAATGAAATAATATATAAATTGTTACCACAGGACCCTCAAATTTTATTATGCATTTTCCTCCCAATAACCTGAGAATCATTAAACCAAACAAGTCCAAAGGAAGGCAGTGAAGTTAAATCGTGCAAAGTTCAAATGTAATGATATGCTCAGAAGCACAACTGTCTTTCCCAAAGTTCTAAATAACTTAGCACCCCATCAAAATCATCCCAGATTATTAAGACTGGTCTGTTTATTTTGACAAACTCTTTTAAGACTCTTGTTAAAGCCATAAACACATGATAAAGACACCCTTAAATATCCCTTCTTCCTAAAAAGCATTTCTGCCTAATTACATAGCTCTTAAGACCAAACTCTTTACAGTATCATGTTCTCATCGGTACTTTCAAATTTACTTTCTTGCATGAGCATCAAAGTACACTGTATGATGTTAACAAACCACACAGAATTAAAAGAATCCCTCTAATAAAGTGAGACTTTTTACAGACTGCACTTATCACTTAGCCTTTAAAAGGGAAATGTGGAAAACAGAAGTGAAATCTTCTAGAGAAAACAGCCCACAATTTAAAAATCAACCGCTTTTTCTAGAAGGGGAGAGGCATGGTGAAAAAAGATAATCTGCTTTCCTACAACCCGTGCTCATCTTCTGGAAACACATTCTGCCTGCCTAGAACCTCCTGGGGCAGAACCATGGGTACCCAGCAGTCTGACTACCAAGAGATCTGATACTTTTTTAACCACACAATGTTTAACAGTTTTGTCTGCCACTGTGTTGAATACATCATTTGATTTCCAGTTTTCTACTATAATCCAAAACATAGAAAATCATCCATCTGAGGTTCTGACCAACAAGATAGCCAGGATTTCCTCATTCCAAAAGCATAGAAAGGTGATATCTGAGTTAACCTATACAGCTTTTTCAGGGAGTAAATTTACAATTTCTATTAGACTTTTCAAAATAATGGCATTAGTCCCCCAATTCCTATTACTCCCATTGTACTCTCTCAAGAGGAGTAGAAATACACAGAGAAATAACTACCTTGCTAACCTGCTTTACCGAAGATCGTTCTTGATGACTGAGGCTAATGTTTTTCCATTTTTATTTTTCAGCACAGAGAACTCCACCTTCTATGCTACTCTACTTCAAATTCAAACATCTCCCTTTAAACGTTTCCATCTAGCTTCCATTACAAAACATCCTCTCATCAAGCGCAACAGACTCACCCCTCCTTAAAAAGAACAAAAAAGGAATCCAAAATCAGCTGACGAACCAGAGAATCCCATCTCTAACGTTTAATGATGTCTGTGCGTCCTGGTCCTCGGGGAAAATGCTTAATTTACCTGATCTTCAGGTTTCGAATAGATCACATGGTCACAGAAACCCTTTGCAGAACTGTAGTGAGGATTAGAAAGTATATAAGGTGCCTAGTCTTGAGGCCTGGCATGTATAGGTTTTCAATAAAAGGCTTATACTATACTATCAGATTTATTCTGTTCAGAGATGGCAGTTCCATACTCCCTTTGAGATTAAGAGGATATCCCTATTCCTTTGATTGGAACTCTATGGGTTGAAAAACATAATTAAGCTAGACATTCTCAGAAGTACATTTACATTAATATTAATTAATGCAAACAGCTGTTTGAGAAAGCCAGCCAGATAAACCTGCTTCTTGGTCAGGTGTGAAATCCTATTGTTCTCAAGTTATGAGTCATTTACGTTAATGACTTATTCCACTAGATACTGTTAGCTACCAAATAACCACAACTGTACACCAAGAAATTGCTTTCAAGAAATACTATACCCACTGTCACACACAGATATTAAAATTTAATAAACAAAAATCAATGTCCTATCCTCAGTATAAGAACAACAAACTAAAAAATGTTAAGTTGCATTAACAGAGATCCAATCTGAAGAAGCAGGAGACAGGCAAGGCTTTCCAATAAGCCCACTGCCCACCCTTCCGGCTCTGTCCTTGACTCCTAATCCAGTTAGGTACTACCTGCCTCTGGGTTCCTTTACCTGTCTCCAGGCTCTTGTTATTCCATATCATAATTACTATTTATTTCACTGCCTGGAGCACTAGAACTCAAAACTCCTCGAGTGCATAGCATGGAGAGACTGAACCATAGTTATTTAGTCCCTGATAGATTTTTCAGCAACCCACATAGGTCTGCTACCTGAATTTCCTTATTACAGTAACCTTAGAGTTGTCACAGCCTTACTAAGCAGATTATTTGATCTGCTTAATACTCAGGTAATTAACCACATTTAGGCTCTCTAATTTCCAAACAATTATAAGATAAATTTGATGGCATGCTTTTGCCACAGGCCAAGTGATTACTGTTACAGAATTTTCTCCCACATAGCTCTGCAGTCATGGAGTAGGAGGGGAGAAAGCATATGGTAAGAGCAATCCAGGGTAGACAATAAAAGACAGCAAAGTACGATTGACACTAATATGGTGATGTGAGCGAGCGTAGCGTGTATATGAGATTTAGAAGCAGCCTGGTAAAGAGGATGCATCTTCTTACTTTAATAAATCACCTGAGCAAGTCACTTAACTTCTGTGATCCTCAGTTTCATCCTCAGTTTCAACATCTGTAAACTGAAGGCACTTTCAAGATCAGTCTTCCAGCTCTAAAATGTATTTGTTCCTTTGATGATTCAAAAGTCTGTTCAGAATATTGTTATTACAGTATCTCCCTTGCAAACATCAAATATCAGTGTAGTGATGAAATAGTTACTAAACATTTCTGGACTATATAATGCCTACTAAGCAAATGCTTATTTTAAGAAATAACAATAAACTAGTTGTCTTATGAAAATGTCCAAAGTTATAGCCACTCCCCCAAAAGACAGATTAAATGCTTTTCTTTTTCAATATACTATTAACTACAGAGGAAGATACCTTGTAAAAGTTTCCAAGTATTATTTAAAATATATAGAACTGAAAGGTCAAATACTCAGAAATATTAACAGAAAATAAAGAAAAAGGGAACTTCAAAGGCCAGGGTTTGAAGAGAAGTTGGAACTTCTAAATGTTTGTTACAAAAAAGTAATGTCTGCACAGTCTACATTTATAATTAGGTATTTGCTGCTGGTACAGTTGTCTTTAATAGCTGGCAGGAGGTTTGTTTGATACAGCAAAGAGTTAGCCTAACACAATGGCAAATCAACTTGCAAGGTAAAAATAGAGTGACAATGAATGGACTGTTGTGTTTCATGTTCTTGTATAATAGCACTTAGATGCATCTATAAAAAAAAATAATAACCAGGTGCATTATCCAAATGTTCAGTTACTAGGGACACTAACAGTTGTCTGTCCATGGCAATTTCATTTCTGATTTTACACAAATCATCACTTGCAAGCATCGATGTTAAAAACAGAAAAACAGTCTAGTACACAGTGGCTATAAATGCCAAATCAATTTTCAGCAGATAATAAAGTCCATGTTTTACAATCAGCAATGCACTGTTTTACTACCCAAAAATGTAAGCTAATAATATATAGCTCTACTAAATGGAAAATGCAGATATGCTGTTTAAAAAAAAAAAAGGCTGGCTGTGAGAGGATGGATCATTTCTGCAGGGACCTTCTTAAAGCTATGTGTAAGTGTTTTGAAAATATCACATGATGTGGCCATGTGTTAAAAATTACAGCCAGTTAAGTTCTCTGCTAAGAAAAATATGTGGGCAATTTATGAAATGCACTCCAGGATGGAGATGTCTTAAGTAAAACCAGATTTTGAAAACAAATCTTTTTTTTTTTTTTTTTGGAAACTTGAACTTAAAAAAAAGTTCCAGTCACATCTGGAGAGCAGGACCATTGAGAAAGGGTGGTCTGACCTAATACTAGTCATCTTCTGAAAGAACAGCACTATTTCTGGGCTACGCAAACTGTGCTCACTTATTGTCCTTTTAAGGAAACAGTCCTGAAAGCATTTTGTAGGTCAACATATGTTCTTTAATAATATTATACAAAGATTGATAAAAATATAAATGTATCAGAAAGCTTAGAGCCATCTCCTCCTGAAATACTGTAATGCCAAACGTCTCCTAGCCTTCTCATAAGAAAACATTTTTCTTTCCTTAAACACAAGGATCTAGTTGTTCCGAAGTGACAGGCAGTGAAATGATATTTCCTTATATTGCGTTAAATCATCAAAACGGTTTAATCTGTTTCTTTAAAGCATGCATGGCCTCCTTTGACTTTTCATGGTTCCTTTTGAAATAGTATGCTATCAACAGCTAAAGTGCTTTTTTTTTTTTATTAACTGACATAGTTATAGAAACCCTGAAACTAAGCCTTTACCTACCCATCCCCACAGATTAGTATGTCTTTGAATAAGTTTGTGCACATCTGTTTCCAGGGATCCCCCATTTTTATGAAAAAGGTCCTAGATCTGAGAACTGTTACATCAAGTTTGGAACAACCAGGATCCAATTCTGATACCTGACCTACGGAAAAAAGATAATAATAAAATAATAATAATAATTGTTGATATATAAATACTTAGTCAAATTTAAGAAAGAAACAGTGACAATATCAGATTACCGGAAACACATCCTTTTAGTCTTCCACACATAATGTCTTACTTAAAAATATAAAATCTGTCCCAGATGGTAAAAACTGTCCATTAATATAAGTATATATATATGGACTAAAATATGCTGAAAATATATTAAGAGGTAGTCCATCTGACAGTGGTGGTTAAAAAGTGCAGATGGGTATCAAAAATAGCCAAGTGTCAGAACCGCTCAAGTATCGCCATTCTGACAGAAGCTCATAGTCACAGCTGTTAATATGTCCTCTGCATCAAAGTACAAGGTTTTCCAACACAGCTGATGAGCAAGAGACAGTGAGAAACATTGCCCACACTTCAGGTTACTGCTTTAGAACCAGTCATATATTAACACAACGCTAAAACACACTTATCAATGATTCTAAAACCTTAAATATAGTTCAATGCATTTTAAATAAGGATGCTTTGAAGAATACTTTAAAATCATGTAACCAGCATGGGATAGCAAGGGTCCTAACTAATCTCTTTCACTTATTATCATTCACAAATTGCTTTGGGTTATTATAGGGTTTTGTTTTACCAAAACAAAATATAGACTCTACAAAACACTAATAAATCAGATCATTTAACACATATTAATTAAGAGCATAAAAACAAATTAGATTTGACTGATGACATAAAAATCAGATGAAACGATACTACAATACTCTGGCTAAATAAAAAACACAAGCAATTTTTCACACAGATTCCACATCACATACCCAATGCACATTACATCTTTAGCTGCATGGCGCATATAAATCAAGATGATCGCTTAAAGAGTTAAAATGACCTTTCAAAGACCTCAGTCATTGTCTTTTTGTAAATTGATTTTCCCCATATTTCAGCTACACACATCCCTTGTCTACTGAACTAATAAAAAAGGTGCAGTTCCGTCACAAATGCATCCTTTCTGCACATATATCAATAATGATGAGGACTACAAGACACATCCTAAAGGGAAAAACATTCTTCAAACAACTGGCGATACCTACACACAACTGTGGTTGCAGAAAACCGGCAGATAATGTTTCAAAACACCATCTGTGAGGTGTACAAACTCTGTGACCAAGTACAGCCTCTTCTGCCTGTCCTACCCAAAAAATCCGCACATATCAGCCAGCTGGAGGATCTCTATCTGCCCTTTTTTATCTGAGACAGGCTACTCAAAGTAGGTAAAGGGCAATCCATATAGTTCTTGAGAAGAGCAGAAACACCCTCTCCCCAACAGGCTTCTACCAAGCTTCTCTCTCCATAAGCAGAGCCTTCACTGGCAACAATCACAGAAACACTCTAGGCTCCAAAGATAATATTTTTCAGAGGAAACAGACATACACTAAATTTCCAGGACCACAACAGCTTCAGTAATTCAGCAGACTTTTTATTTTTAATTAACCGATTTCGATTATTTGCCTGATGACATCTAAGGACTGTGATTTAGGATAAGACTGAAATAATTGGTAGTCCCTAAAGCTTCCTTCACTTTCTCTGACACGAACAGCTTTTTAAAGAGACCTTATCCCAGTATTCCACCACAATCTGTAAACTCTCTCCACAGATGAAATGCCCAGGATACAAGGTACAGATGACAGTCACAAAATCCAGAACAGAAAAAATACTTCTTTCTTTAGCTAAATCCCTCAAGTAAAATTGCTCTGGCAAACATATATGTGGCTGTACTTTCCCTCAGCCTTTAAAACACACCTCCCACATTTTAAAAGCAAGGGTTCCACACCCTGTACCCCTGTACCGAGGTTTTTGAGGGCTCTTTTTATGCCGCTTTCCACATCTCACCTCTGTCACCCCCAGCCTCTGCCTGCCCACGTAAAATACAGCTCACCGTGGGGCAGAAGGTATTTTTCCAAGCATAATAAAAAGTAAGCTTTCTTCATTTCAAAACCACAGAGAGAAAGCGGAGCAGGGCTAACTCACCAGGCATCCCTGAATCCAGCGAACACACAGAAAGTGGCTCTCTCCTAAGAGCAAGCGTGCTCAGGGCTCATGCCTCCTGTTCTGGAATGGGCACCGGCAGAGAGAGGAGGGCCGTCAGAAGGGGCTGGGGCGGCATAGCCCAAGGCAGGGTGCTGGGCGCGTGCGCCTGCCAGGCAGAGACAGATGGAGAGCTGACACTCCGGATTGCACTTGGAGCAGAAATGTGGATGATGACAGGAGCACATGTGGCCTTGAACCCAGCCCTGTCTCTTCAGGCAGAACAATGACAGGGATGTGTATGCAAAGTATCACAACCCCTGCCTCCCCTTACCCACTCTACCTCTCTCAGCAAGTTCCAGAGCACCAAAGAACAGAAAAGTAAAATGCAGAATGATAAGCTAAGTGCTGAATAATTCATTCACCACCACCCCCAGCCCGTTACAACTTAACCCTTATTTTGCCAAAAGAATAGAAAGTAGACCTGGCCCCTTACCACTGCTCACAATGAAAGCTGTCCTTTCCACCTTCGCATGTTAACTCCCATAATTGGGAACTTTATTTAAAAAAAAACAAACACAGGCACAGACCTCAAAGCTTGTTTATTGAACTGGAAGTCAAAAACAGTATAAAAAATGTTCTAAGACTGTGTATACTGTGCCAGTTTATCAGACTGAACAAGGTATCAGAATCATTTCCTTTGTCAGCTTCTCAGTAGTATGTGTAAAATAGAACACTTTTGAGAAGCAGAAGCAGACCACTTTTATTTTACTAGTGTGCTTTTAACCCCCTGGGATCCCTGCGTTGATATGCTCCAAACATTCTTAGCTTACTCTCCTCTACCTTGCATAGAGATCCATGGGAGATGAAAACAAAATCTTCACTGTAAAGCCTTTTCAAAAGCTGAACCATCATGTCCTCCTGATTTCTGATTTTTTTGCACGCTCTTAAATGTTTATCCTTCCCATGAATAACACATACCCAGCCAGGTTCAATGGACTCTTCTCTATTAAGCTTTAATGGACACCATGATATATAAAACTAGAGCCTTTGTTATAGTGCTTTATCTAAAGCTGGCTATTTTCCTCTCAGCAGTCCCTCTTCAGTCCTTTGTAAAACATCCTTGCCTCATAGAAGAAACATATGCCTGCCAGCCTTGCATGACTTTTCTACACACACAAAAATGCCAGGCAGAAGGAAAATACTGTTCACTTCTAAAACTCTTCCTCAGTTTAACACCTGCAAATCTTTCCTAGGTCTCTGTGAGGTTAACAACACGACACATGAAGAGACAGACCCCCTCAGGCTTTACCTTTCCAGTGTATGTTCAATCCAGTATCAACACAGAAACAATTCCACTTAGGAGCCTCTGACCAGCCCACAAGCTCCATGAATATGACAGCCGGGAGCATCCCCCTTAACTCTTGCTCTGCCTTCACAGTTTTCCAACTCATCCTGTGCTTATTCTACACTTTCGAGATGCTTTTAGCCCTTATCAGATTGATTTTCCCTCTACTTGCTGCCTCAAAGAAACCATAAAAACCCATCTGAAAATAGAGGCAGTGACTCTCGACTTCTACCTCCTCACCCTTCCTACACCTTATCCCAAGAGTGCACGCAACCTGTTTCAAAGCGTGCCCATGTACACACATACCCTGCACAAACTAAGAACAGATCATCTTTGGTAAACAGTGTCAATCAATAAGGACTTTTACAGTCCTCAATACTGCGCCCAAGAAGTGCTGCTTCATCTAGTGAACCCCTCAAAAATCCATCACTGTCAGAGACAACTTGTAAAATGACTATAATTCATAATGATTACTCTGTTCTGTCACTAATAGTGTACTGCACCCTATTTATGAGGCCAATCTTTTTGTTCATCTTAGTTAGATGTCACTTGTAATGAGGTTCTGTGTAATGGATTTCAGAACAGTTATGCACCGAGTTCAAACATTCTTATGACAGAAAGCTTTATAGCAGGCATGGGTGGATAATCAATTAAGCCCTGCTATAAGGGCCTTTATGGAATCCAGCATCCTAAATCTGCAGATTTTCATTTTTAAAGAGAGTTTTTTTTTTTAAGCCACTCAATGCTGCATGCCACTGATTTTCTTTTTAATACTATACCTATGTTAGAAAGAGAACATTTTCACAGTGGGAAACCCAACTTTCATCAATATGCATGGTGAATCACTTCTAAAATAGAAAATCATAGGACAAAAATGCAATACACTTGAAGAAAACTGGATGATACCCGGTTTTAAAACTGGGTCTTAATATCGGTACACTGCAAGTCCTTAAACCACAGCTCAGAAAATTGAAGTTCCATATGCTGTGTGATTATGTATCTTTTCTATGTGTAAAAAAGCTTTTTAAGCTGTTATCTGACTACAGTAATTGCCACTTTAAATTGATCCACATCAACAAAACCTGGATCCCTGGAGATTCTCACCTAGAAATCTGATTGCAGAAAGGGCCTGAGTGTGTGTGCACCTGAGACTAGTTCAGCATTTTTCTCCAGGAACCAGTTTCCTCCTCTTATCCTTTAAGCCATGGAGGCAAGCAAAGCAGCAACCCCATTTGGCAGTTCTCCCTGAACAGGAAAGCCTGGATGCATAGTTCTATAGTTCTATACAGTTACTTAGACAGAGGTAACTTTCCCTTTAATTTAAAAAAAAAAAAAAAAAAAAGAGTATAAGGAGCCAAGATCTCTAACATTCAAATTGTATAATAAAAATAGACAATCAATAACATGATGAATACATTTATGTAAGTGAGTGGGAAAAAAGAATATGTATTGTGGAAGTTTTCCCTGGCATAAAACACCGACCTGCATTACCATTAGGAAACATATTTCTAAAAATTAAAATATATTCTAAACAATAACAAAGAATACATTGCTGACCAATTAAGTGTCTTCCTTAGAAGAGCCATGTCAGTTAATGCATGTCTTTTAATTAAGAACACAGAGCATTTTTAAGGGATTTCTTTTAAAGGGAGTCATCTAAAACATCACTTTCCAAATCAGTAAATTTAGTCAACAACTGAATGCCCAGCTCCCAAAATAATACATAAATTTCTGACAGTATATTTAGCTCATTCACTAGAAGGACATTATGGTACTGTATTACTCTAAGGTATTTTCCACTTGTTTCCAAAACAGACCATCCCTATAGTACAGATTTTTCCTTTGTTCAAACCTGACTTACCAATAGGGACTAGCAGTCTACTGAAATTGCAGTTAATGAAAGCTCTCTGCACTGGTGAAGGAAGAGTTTGAGTTAAAGCTTTTCCACAGGTCTTCTCAACTTTCCACTTGCTCCTAGCAGGTTGTTGTGATACACTGTGACTTCACACAGTAGGTATTAAGTGAGTTAATTCAAAGGAGCTGAAACCTCATTGATCCTAATTGAAAGCAATACACCCAACCAAATACCTTCCTACCCCATCTGCTCTGGCCTGCCACCAGCTATTCAATACAAGAGAATTAATAGTTTCAGATATTCTAACCGACCCAATAAAGGCACTCATTTAAGCAGGGCTGCATTAACAAAGTGAAAAAACAGGGCAAAATGGGTTCAAATGGAGCATTTTACTCCTAGTTGCCTTTAACAAAGCTGAATAAGGCTTATTCTGACTTTTTATGTGCAAGACTTGATAAACTGAATGAGAAGGCACTCAATGATCAGCCAACGAGCATTGATGAATGGTCATTAAGACCCCCCTGCTCTTAGGGGAGACCTGTCCACAAAGTGGCACACCAGCTTGAAAGGGCGGACTCACTAATGTCCAGATTTCTCCGCTTGCTTGTTCCACTTTCAATTTCAGACCACTGGCCACCAAATGAGGCTGACATATTGGAAAATAATGTTTTATGGGCGAGTGGTAAAAAATAAAATGGAGGCATTAGCTCTGCTTTCAAATTCAAATCTGCTAGTTTTGTCAGACCCCAAAGGTTTTGATTTTCCACCCAGCTGGAAGCTATTAGTGTTTTCTAAAGGCATCCCACTGACAGGGCAAACCTACCTAATGTGTGAGCTGTTGGGCTACGGGAGATGGACCTCTCTTTTGGATGATTTCCTAACTTCTCATCACTTTGACAGTCAATTAAATAGATACAACACCTAATAAAAATGTACATTAATTTGTTTCTGCCACTGAAAGACATCTGAAACTGTATTAAATAAAAGCCATAATAGATTGTCTCCTGACAAAGATAAATCCAATTATACTTTGTCTGCAAGAAAAACAAACGGTTTATGTTTTAGTTAGGCTACAACATAAGATGCAGCCAACCAGAAAGAAATGAGTGGGATAGAAAATAATTAAGTTAAAAAGTTCATTAAAGTATTTTATAAAGGTAAGAGAATATCTGTCATTTTAACCTCCTTTATATAAAAGTCTGTTGTAAACAACTGGACACATTCATGCTATTTCCCTCAAATATTTTCTTTGGGGGAAATGACTGGCAAGCATTTTTGTCTCCACAACTTTCAGCCAGCCCACAGAAGAGCTCACAAGAGCTTTGCTTAAATGACAAAAGAACAGGAGACATCATTGCCATCTTAAGAATTTGAAGGGTGTATAAACATCACGGGGTCAAAGGGTTATTTAGGGCTATCCAAGAGAGCCTAAGTGCTAGCAATAAGATGGAATCAAGTCAAAGAAAACATGCTGGATAGAGGAAGCTTATCTTAATAGGTGATTATACCAGACATCACAGCAGCAGAAAAGCTTCGCTGCTCGGATCATTTGCAACTAGATGACAAAGCACCATACAAAACAGTGTCCCATGGAGAACATGCTATATGGTCTGTCGAGAAATCCAAATCTACCAGGGCAAGTGGCAGGTCAAGAACTAGAAGTCATGACCCTTTCCCTTCACCTGTGACATGTCAAACCAAAGGACTCAGGTCGCTTTGATTTTTGTTTCTCCAATCAGTTAAAGTGAGTTAATAATGTGCTCTAAACTGTAATTTGAAGATGCCAATCACAACAAACTTTTAAATAATAATGATTACTTAAGCTGATAAGCCCAAAAGTCTCTATGATATTTTTTTTTCCACCTTCAGAATAAAATGTTAGTTATATCATTCCAAAAAATTTTTAGGCACTGTATTTGATTCTTAACTCTGGTTGAAGTATAATGTTCTCTACATATGAATGAAAAGATGTGTATTATTACATTTAAGTATATAGGGAGCATGTATGTATATTTCTACAAAATGAAATCTGTTTAAGATGAACTATCACGTGCAAAAACAAAATCTGTATTTGTAATTATTATGAATTGTTTCTAACAGTGCCAAGGCCTTTAAAATATCACAATATATTGCAGTTCTTTTCCACCACCGACTTTTGATTTTCAGTACCTAATATTCAAAAAAATTCTGAAATGTTAACAGATTTAACACTTGCATTGTCTGAATGTTAAATGCAAACTTCAAACCTACTAATATCATTAAATGTAGATTAATCCATAGGCACCAGGAAAGGGTTAAATTATTTTTAAAAATTTTAAAGTAAAACACTTCCTTAGTAATCCACAAGGCTGTATACTAGCTATACCAACTGTCTCTTCATACAAAAGCATATTCCCATAAAAACAATCAATCTTAAAAAGTATACACTTGCATGTAAAATCTGCAAATAAGTTGCCATTTAGTTTCCTCCTATGTTTTATAGCTACAAAAATCACTCAGATAATGTAGAAGACACTCTATACTCATCTCTTACCCATTTGACAAGGACTGTAACACTCTATGGAAAACCTTTGTTTCAATGTCACCACCTCCCCATCCTAACTAACGGCAAGTTAGTTTTGTTAAAAAGCAAGGGTGATGGCGTATGCTCCGATGAACTTACCCTCCTCCCAGCACCAGAGACAAAAACCTGCAGCTCTGCCCTGTGCAGGCAGCCATCTGGACAGCTTTCCCTCAAAGCCCAGCCCACACCACATGCAGGCAAACTCGGAGGGCTCGAGAGCTCTGTGGGGCTATTCATGACATACCAATTTCACATTTTCTGCCTGTATGCTTGCAACAATAAATGCTAATGAGGACTGTGAATGACAATTTTAAAGACAATAAAAAGGTCTCCAAATCCCTTGCATATGGAGACACTGTTTTCAAAACTTCACCTTCTGTTACAGAGCTTTTAGAGTCTAAAGGAGAAAAAAAGAATAACCTAAGGAAAACAATAAGATGATCAAAGCACAACTGACTCCTTAAGATTTCTAAAGAAAGCAATCTGTGTAAGTCCAGCGAACAACAGATCTCGTCACCCGTATGAACAGCCCTATGAATGCATGAGGTACCTTTAGTCTCTACTACCTTTGCCTTCTGTAGACATGTAGCTTAGCAAATGCAGTTCCTGCAAAACACTGATTTTTTTTTTAGAGACTGGGAATTTTAAAGGCAGCATGTGCCCAAAAATAATTATAATAATCATCATCAATCACACTTTGGCATAGTATTTAACATTCCACATATCTTTAAACAAATGTAAATGCAAAAGTGGTCCTCTTCTGATAACATCTATTCTTAAAAATAATGCAATGATTCTGGGTGATGAAATTATAAATCATGTTTATTTTCCTCTTTTAATTTTTCTCTATTTTCCAAATCTTCTGAAGTGAGCATGTATTACATTTCTGAGCCAGAAGAAACAATAAATATTACTTTCAATGCAATGAAAATACTGAACAAAAGACATAAATGTTTTGACCTTGATAGGAATTAAACTATTTTTCACAGCAACAAAAATAAAAGATTCATCTTACTGTAAATTGTGTGCAGGGCAGTCTTTTCATTAACATGGATTAAAACACTTTCAACAAAATCCACCAGGTGGAGCAAACACACAGCAATAAAACAAACAAACAAACAAAAAAAATCCCAGAATTTTTTCATCATATTCTTTTTTCACAGGACTTTTATCTCTAACAAACTCTCCACTTCTATCTCTCCACATTGCAAATTAGCAAAATCCATCCACACATACTAATTTGCCACATTTATAAACAAATTCAAACCTAGGTATTATGGATTCCATTATAAGTTTTCATTCCAAAACTGCTTTATTTGTTCAAATAATACCCAGCGCAGTATATTTGCTTTTATAACAATGTAAATTTTTAAATTAACGTTTCACTCCGACCCTCCTGGATTTTATCATGTACCCCGCTCCTCCTCCCTTCACCCCCCCACAAGACCAGACAGACTAGAATGCAATGCTGTATATTCTGAAATACACTGAACAGTGGTTAAAACCTAAAAATCTCAACCTAATTCTTACTCTGTATGGAAATTTCAATTCTCACTCTCACTTCTCATTAAAGTTATTCTTAATTGTAGATACCAGAATCTTACTAAAATTTTGGAATACTGTGACTTTTTTATCTGTTATATCAAAATGTTCTGTTTTGATTCCTGTTGGTAAATTGACACAGGTCCACAGCTACTAATAGATTTTGGCTTCTTCCCTTCTCTCTTCTAGAGTAATTCACTTCCTCCCTTTCTCTTGTCCCACAGATCTGCTTTTTTCTTGCCATTTCAATCCACTTACTGAGCACACTCAGTGCAAGGCAACAACCCCATTTTCTTGTTCATAGTTTGTTCCTTAGTTCCTGGTGCCACCACCTGCAAGCCACAACTCTCCCCATTCACTTTTCAAAGTCCTCCAAGTTTTTCTCACGTTATACACTCCCTGCTGCTAAGGCTTAATGCTACAACTGGCAGTAATGTTACTTGCATTTAAGAAAGCTCCAGCTGGACAGAACTACCAAAAACCTGGAGCTTGAAAGGGGTGTACCTGGAGTCTGTCAGTGGAGGAGGACACCAGTTAGGAATGCTGACTGTGGCTTAAAATATATTTACCTGTTTTCTTTTCTCATATTTATACTGATGTTGAAAGAGGAATAATACTCAAAAAAATGCAGCAGACTGATACATAAATAAACATGCACGTGCCTAAGGATCCACATACTACTACTTACGCTAGCGTATAAATAGATCATGGAGATGCCAGCTCCATCCCAAGATGAACGAGGCTAATCCAATTATTTAAATGGTTATATACTTTTCACTGGAGTGGTATACAAACACATAAAATATTGACATCGCTTCCATAAATATAATATGAAAAATAAGTTTTTAGAATAATTCCTACCAAACTCCTCCCTGCAAAGTCCAATTCCTTTATTCTTTGCAAAGAATGGAATCAATCCCCTGGAGCTGTGCTCATACAGAACACAGGTACACACTGCTGCTCTCTTTACTTGACGGCAACTCCTATTAACATTAATGGGATGCACATATGTGCATCTAAAGGGTAAATGCCCTGAAGTCTGCATGACAGAATCCTAATGAAGTAGCTGGAAAAACCAAATCACTGCACATGTAGTCACACTTTCCCCTCCCTCTGCAGGAAACACCACCACCACCACCTTTGCTCCCCCACCCACAGTGCAGACATTTCACCAGCCCACCCTGTGCATAAAGAACCTGCTGGATTTCCTCTTGGCAACATAACATCTTGTTATACTCTGGGGATCTCCCAAATGGCTCCATCTCCAAGCATTCCTCAGAGTACCCTATACTACTGTCAAATTGGCCACACATTCCAAATAATATTTCTCACCACCCTCAGCTTCTTCAAAGGGTATGGCCCTTCCCACAGCAAATGTCCACATCCATATTTAAATTCCAGGAAAAGGAAAAAATCCAACCTTAAAGGTTCTATCACCTTTGTTTAAAAATGGACTATTCTGTTTTCATGGACAGATTAAGATTCCAAAACTGCCTCACAAAAAAACAACCTTAATTGCTAGTACCACACCAAACTACCAGTGAATCTGACCTAAAAAGGCAACACGCGAAGGACACTAAATAACAGGAATTAGGAAAATGAGAACCCATTAACTGAGGCCAGTCCTGCACTGGTTAATGTCTGTTGCTGTTGATAGAGATATTGTTTCATATAGCAAGGCCAGGGTGTAAAATGAAAAAGACAGATTTTTAAACCCATTAAGAAAAAAATATATATATATATCAAGCATGTCTGTCACCGTAGTCCAGAAAGAAAGAGCAGGGACACAGCACTGGCAGGAACCTCAAATTCCTGACCAAACCCTCTTCCACACAATGCCTCCAGAAAGAAAGGAACCCAGGGCGGGAGCCAGCTTGACGCTGGCGGACAGACAGGGCTGGCCTTGCAGGATGTCAGAGCGCCAGGCGGCTGCAGAGATACTGGGCTTTCACACACTCTCAGGCTGACTGTTTTGCTCTTCAGGTAATTAAACAAGGAAGCAGGGCTGCTGGGTATGAGCCTGACCCCGAAGCCGCGGCTCCCTGGTTCTGCATATCAACTTCCGCAAGAACTGCCCGGAGCATCAACAGAGCATTCTCCTCTCACTCTCTCTCGTTTCCTTCTCCACCTTTTCCTAAAGCTGACCCAGAAACAAATCCTCCCTACAAAAACATCCACAGAAAGGTCTATTTGTCGTAAAAACCTCTGTGCTGTTCCCTGTCATGACCCTCCAAATTTTAAGAGCAAAAAATTTCCCTAATGGCAGGAATTTTGTAAAAAAATCACATATAACAACAAATCTATGTAAAACACTGGCATCTTAATCAACACGGATTATTCAAAGATAATAATACCCAGATAATATTTTTTTCTTTAGCGTGTGCTTGATTAAAGTATGAATCTTTACATTCAAAAAGCTCCCCAAGAAGTGATTTTGATAATCCAGTTCCCAAATTAAACATCTGTTTTATAGTGTAATTAATATTGTTATTTTCAGTTTTGATAATGAGCATGATGGTAAGTAAATACCACCTATGATCTGGTTTATTATGTTTCATCAAAAATGTTATTTTTAAAAAACTATTTCTTCTCTACAAAGAAAGTCACCCTTAAAACTCAGGAATATTTTTAAAAATCCCTTAAAAGATAAGAAAGTAGCACACACACACATTAAGTAATGATTAGAATCATATAAATAATATATTCTTCCTTCATCTCGAAATCCATAGAGTAAAATATTGGCTGAAAGAGACAGAGACCAAAAGAAAGATGAATACAAAAGCATGCCTGCTTGTCTGTGTTCAACACAAAGAACATTAAATGAAAACAACTGGCATGCTGCCAAATTCCTATAGAGGCAAAGAGATTCAAATAAATTGATTTCACGCATCACACTGACCTGGGATCAGTGTGCAGTGCTACAATAAGCTCAAAGCTCCGTGTGGGGTAAAGCCCATTAATACTATCAGACCCCTCAAACATGACCAAGAAAGACTAAAAATATAGGCAAACGCTCTCAAAACCCAGCAGTTTTGCTTAAGAAAATAACTTTCTTCTTTTCCTAATAAAGATACCAATATTTGAAGGTGCACAGCATCATCTAAATTAAATGTTTTTATTTTTAAATATCTCATAATACAATATCTAAAAATTGGTACTACATAAATATCCCATCCCATGATTCAAACATAAATACATACTACTTTGCAACAAGTTTCCTCTGTCATAACTGCTTCCCTGCTAATGTCCTTGCATCTTTTAGATGGCCAATTAACTTTTTTATATGACAAATATTGGACCCTTCTTAGTATTTTCCTTAATGGCTTTTAAGAGCAAGCTCCTCAAGCTGGATACCACTCCTAACTGTCCCAAATCCACTCACTCCTCACAAAGACACATGTAACAGAATTCTAGAAAAGTGAACATTGTGCATATTTTGGATATGCTTTAAAATACTGGGAGGAAACATAGCAGCGTTTTGCCTTTATCAGCTTCCAGCTAAGCTGGTGACTGTCCCTAAGGCATCATTTCTCCCCTGGCCACCCAAAAGAGACAGGCTTGTCTCCTGGTGACCCCTGCTTTGCTTCAGACTCATCACAGGGACCAGACTCTCTGGCACCACCTCAGGTCACTGTCTCTTACTGCCACAACTGCTCAATTTCATATAGTTCTTTGCTTTTTCTGCTTCCAAATTATATCCCCAAGAATCCAATGGACTCCATGCTTGTAAATTTAAAGTATGTGATTTTTGTTTTTCTCTACTTTTTGGCTCAACCTGAGTCTAAACCCCATATTTATATACACCCACTACCATCACAAAAAAGAAAAAACTAGGAGTAAATTTTTCAATGCCACATGAATCATAAAGAAAACTCAACAGTTATAAAATAGGCCAACACACACAATTATATACATACATGTATATATATATATGTATATATACGTGTGTGCGCACACACATCATTTTTTAAGTATGTACACCCACACACACAAGAAAGCGAGAGAGAGAAGAAACTCAACATGGTGTTTTTGATACATGATACTCAGGATCGGTATTTGCATATTATAACAAATAATGTGCATTAAACTTGTTTTAAAATGTATCTTTGTCATGCATTTTTGCTCTCAATATGGATCTTCCATGCTGCAATGGTCCTCTGTGTCAGCAGCCCACAGAGATATGCCACATGACCAGGAGAGAATACTGTTGTAATGGGATAGGGGTGGGTAAAGACGATGACACTATGTATCTGCAATATATGCTCAAGTTTTAAAAATCCAATATTCTTTTCAATTTGCAATCTGCACCTTATATATTTTTATCATACTGTCACTCCCCCCCCCCACACACAGAGATACGTAAGGCAGAAAGCAGAGAATTATACCCTCTTTGAAACAAAGTGCTTTCTTCTGATGGAAGATGAAGAGAAAGCAATTCTAAAGCAAGGGTTGTTGTTGTTATTATTATGTTTGTTTCCTTTAAGATATCAACAACTTTTTCTCTATGCTGGACTTGAGAAATCTAATCAACCAAGATTTGAGTTCTCAAAAAATTTATTTTTATTATCAATAGTACACAGGTACAAAGACAGAAGCAGAGGTGAGAGATGTCTCAATTACTTAATAAATTTTTGAATTCCTCGTCTTCTCTCTCAAATTTATGTCTCTCACTAATTACAGTAGAAGAACATCATATTATGAAGATGGAGGAACGAAAGGAAGAGAAATACAGACAGAAACCAAATCATGACTTAGGCTATCTCAAAGGAGCCTATAATTATACAGGGAATCATTTCATTTTCTCTGGTCTTTCAAAAACAAAAACAAAACACCCTCATTTGCCAACACCTTCTTGGGAACTTTAAGAAAAAGCCAATAAGCCTTTGTAGGAACTGCAAGAGTAGAAGTTATGTGGGGGGGGGGGGGGGGGGGACACCAGCAGCTATGTTTCCAGAACAATGGCCATGAAGGGTAAATATTTTGCTACTACCTTTTCCATGTAGTCAGGCAGGCAGTCACAGAACTTCAAAAATCCCCACCTAATCACTAAGAGTGCCAACCTGTATCACACAACGTTTGTGTTAACTCTCAATTCTTTCTTAGCACAATTTATCTTTATTCATCTGTGCTTCTGCACAAGTCCACTAAAACTGAAACAGAGCTGGCTGCAGGAGGCATCAACTCTCTGGAACCCATAATGCAGGGCTCTCCTTAATTTTTAAATGTTGCAGACTTTAAGAAGTCACTTGCCAAATGGGAAACAGTGTACATTTTGCTGTTTTCCTAAAGTTAGACCTTTTTATTTTTAAACGTGCCTATGGACATGAATTCTGCTTAGGAAATGATATTCACCTACAAGTTTAAAAAAATATCCAAATCAAACAGAAGAAATAATAAATGGAAAAGCACTTTTTTCCCTCTTTAGTCAACAAACTGCTTCAGAAAATACCATCTCTAGTTGCAGTAAACACAGAAATCATGACATAGCTTTTACTCTTTAACTCCAAGTATTGCTCAGCTTATAACAGATGTATTATGAAACATGGCAAGAAGCACAGCAACAAGAAAAGGGGTTAAAAAAAAAATTGGTACTTGGTCATTTGCTATCTTCAGACCCAAAGCTATCAAACAAGGGCTCCCACAGCCAGGCTGACTGATCACCACCCAATCCCACATCCAAAGATTTCAAAGACAAATTTTTTAAATATATAATACAAATTCGTTATCAACAGGCACTAGAAGAAGAAGTAAGGAAAAGAAAAGAAAAATCTTCACAAGTATAATTTATTAGGAAGAAAATAATAGATTGATTTTTGGCATGTAAGTAAATTACAAAGTCAAAATATTTGTCTGTTCCTTACCTTGACAATATTCAAAGTTCCCTTTTTTCCGGCAGTCACCTATTACTAAACTCAGTGCTCTCCAAGTGTTTCTTTTGACAGATATCATTCTCCACCAATCGCTCTGCTAATTTCCTCTCTCCTTTTCTGACTGGGACAGATATTATGTTCACCAGCCCAGAGATCAATCTTTTCTATTGACAACAACAAAAGGAAAAAAAACGCATATATCACAACCAGTCTGAAGTATCACACCCATCTACTTACACGCTAATACTAGGCCAGTTTTGTTTTGTTTAAGAAACAGATACAAGCCCTTCTAAATTTTAGAAAAATCCAAAACAGAAAATATTTTCAGAGTTCCTGCAGTGACATGTCCTATAGGGTTCTTAATTCTCCAATCATCTGACTCAAAGCTGGACACAACTCCTCTTTCCTTAAGTTGGGTCTAAAATATACATACATCAATACCTTAAAACAATGTGTTAGATTTTACTTGTTTTATTTTTTAAAAATTAAATAATCTATCAGATATGGTTTCTTTAGAAAATGCTTTGAGACACTGTGTTATTTATTTTATTTTTTGGAATTTTAAGTGCAAGTTAAATAGTGTTTCAAAACAAAGTGGTGTCAATATTGTTTTCACCGTTCTGAAATTTACACATTGCCATCATTAGCTAAAATAATCTGAAACAAGTGTTAACGGTAACTAATAATCTTTATGCAACCAACCACTTTGAAATTATTAGTAACAACAATTATTAGTGAAGCATTTTACCAAATAAAACTTCTTTCTTTTTTTTCTTCTAAAGCAATCCAAATATTCTCATTTTTCCTGCTAGATTTGGCAGGTTTAGAATTCATTCATTCATTCCCAAACACCTACTATTACTACTACCACCACTATTATGAATAGAACAAGTATCACTATTTAGTTCTTATAATCTATGAAACATAAATCTAGCACAATCATATGCACATAAAGTAATAACTCAATAAATGCAAAGGGATAGATTTATAAAAGCAGTCTCAAAAAATATTACTAAGGATGTTGCTACTGTTTTTTTAAGAGACCAAACTACTCCCTAGAAATTAAAATTGGTGAATATACATACTCTGACGTATATAAACAAGCAGTTTCTATTTTAAAAAAAGAAAAGCAACGCCCTTTATACACCATATTACGACTCTGCTATCATGCAATCAATGTTTCTCATTCTTAACAGAAAAACTTAAACAGGGCCAAGGAGGGGAGACTGGAAGTAAATACATCTAGATGTCAAATATTATTATTTCCAGAAAATGGAAATATGGGTAATTTTCTACACAATTCTGGAATTTCCAATGTGTCTACGCTGAGATAAAAAATATATATTTTGTAAATAGAGGATAAATAAGTATTATTGGGAAAAAGAAGAAAATGGATACTTTTCTTAGATTCAATCATGATTTTTGATAATATTTAGTGCCTCAACAACCATCAACAAAAGGCATCGGAGAGACTGATAAAGTAGAGTCTACCTGTGTGGGCCATATTTAATAATCTCCATTAAACAAATGAAGGAGGCCAAGTATATACAAATCCCCTAGAGTCTAGTCTTTTTCTTCCTTCTCATGACTGCTAAATACAAGACTAATGTCTCGGTTTATTATCAAAAATGGTATAATGGATCTCAGTTTTGAGGCACATAAAATTACCATGTGGATAAACTTCCTTTATAAGATAAATTTCTCAATTATAAATGATCTCCCAATATAGAATATACTATTTCACTTTTTAACTTCACTTGTGTCTATTTTAATCGGAGTATACTGAAGTGAATGGAGAAAAGTTGGCAGGAAGATAGTATTACAAAATATTTTAAATGTACGTTTATAAATTCTTAAATGTTAACATGGCATACAAATACACATTCAAGTAATACACAATGTAAACCTCAAGTTACCCACTGATGATTTTCCTCATTCAACTATTTTTATATATGAAACATTATATCACAATCAATAGGATAACTCACCAAAAAAAAACAAGGAGTTAATGTTTAGATTTTTCAAAATAATGACTTTGGAGTATTATGTTTGTTCTTCATACCTCCAACATAATAAATGATCTTCTGATATAAAATAACGATAAAATGAGTAATGGTAATGAGCACTATGAAATATACATCCAGATTATTTGTGATACTTATTCCACACTGAAGTCCGTATCACATGCAATCAAAAGTAAAATTTCTCTATCTTTAATAATTGCTTTGTTCCAATCCTAAGCCCTCAAATTTGTAAGACCTCATTATGAGGGGAACATATACTGAGACCAGTTTAAAAGCTAAACTCTACCAAGAGGAGAATGCCTAAAACAATTTGTAGTTCTACAAGAGTGTTATTAAAAAGGCTCAACATGTTGTATTACCATGGAAATTGTGGAAAACAGACATTCCCAAACAAATATTACTTTTTCTCAATGGTATGAAGTAATGAAAACCACATGTGTAAATCTGCGATCTGTGCAGTAGTTCAAGCTGCAGCTAATAGAAAATACAGAAAGTGAACTCTGCTATATAAAGGATTTTTGTTACAGAAATATAATGTGAAAACCAGATGCAGACAGAAAACCTTAATCACAGATGGGAATGTAATCACTGGCATACTGAATACTTTTTTGATCAATCTTAACCATATGCGTAATGTATTTATTTTCTAAGGAATGCAATAACTTGAGAGAACCTTCTATTTGAATTCAGTTAACCTCGTATTTATAATGCTTTTATCTTACTCCCCCATCCCTTCAATGTGTACACTGAGCCAAGGTTTTAAAAGGAAGAGTTGCTGGCCTTGGCAAATCCTTCTTGTATCAGTTTATCTTTCAAAGTTTTAATAGGATGTAAAGACTACACACATCAGAATCAACCTCAAAAGCGATCAAGTGCAGTTCCCCATTACTGTGTTTCTCAGTCACTGCCAGGAATCCCTTCACTGCCCAAACACATTTCTCTACAGAATTATATCAACATTTGGGGCAAATTTTCCTTTAGTAAATAAGATAGTTATTCCAAAAATGAGGCTTTAACACACCTCTTTTATCTACCAATATGAACTGAATCAAACCTTTAACTTTTTCCTTTCACAAAAACATCTTGTAACGTAAAGAATGTCCCTTTACTTTAATAAAAATACAATTAGTTTTTGGTTCCAAAGGGAATTACCACAAAAGGAATCTGTTACATCATACCTTACTTAAAAACATTACCTTAATAAGCACAGTCCCTGACACTGGGTTGTAGCTTATCTTTGTCAAGACCTCCACAACCTTATTTGTAGGACAATTCTGAATCCCCCTGATTTGAAACAGTCAACGGAGCACCACCATGTAGGCCTCACTTTAGGACTACATTCAACTTCCAACAGGAAGTGACTGGGACACTATGTTATTTAGGGTGTCCCTAAACTTCAAGGCCCCAGCTGCACAAGTTTCCTTAAGCTTCTATGGCATATACTCATCCTGATTCTCCTTCTCTCTTCTAACTACTCATCCCCTAATATATGCATAGAAACAAACAGTCCTTATTCTGGCCTTATTCTGACATTCAAGATCCTCCATGATTTGGCACTAACCTACACCTTTCAGCCTCTGCTCCGTCCATGCCCTTACAGGGTACAGCTCTTCAATGGATAAACTCCCATAGAATGCGTCACCTCATCTTTATGGCTTTGCCCATTAACTCTTCCACACTTAATGGCCAGCTCCTTTTCAACACTCAGGTTTCATTCAAGTGTAACTTCAGAGACAGTCTTCCCTCCTATCCAAAATAAAGTCTCACCACCACCAGCAGCACCCGCCACCATTCTCTCCAACATTGTTTTTTTTAATTGTCTTCATTACATTTAACACTATGGGGAATAATCTTACAAATGTCTCTATTGCATGCCCCCCTAAACTGTAAGATCTATGAGAACAGGGGTCTTGTCTGTTTTGCTAATTACTCTATCCTCCATACTCAAAACTGTACTTGACACCTAAAAAGAATACTAATGAAATGCTATAAAGGCCCAATTCAATCCCTGAGACCTTCACAAACCTTTCCCTGACCACTCCTGGGGCCCACGATCATTCTTCTTTAAACTTCTTTAAACTATAATAGCATTTATGGTCTATGTCAGGCGGGGCAACCTTTACCTTTCCCTTCCAGACACTGTTCATATGAGCCCATTCCCACCAGTACTGTACATACACAGGCCAGTATGGAAATCACCCAGGGTATCCAGGGCTATGAAGCCAGCCCTTCCTCCCACAGTAAGCAGTAGGATACCACGATTAAGAACTGCAGGCAGCATTAAGTCCATACAACCTCTAAGGTGTAAATGCACTCTAGTAGTTTTTATGCATAGACTTATCTCCCAACTGAGTTTATCAATTGAGTTTCCTGTTCTGGAAAGAGATCCCATCTTATTCTCTTGCTGTCTTCAGACCTTACCTTGATGCAATATATGCATTTTGTAGTAATGGCCATGAGGGAAGGGGCCATGTTTATTCAACAGTCTTCATACCCAGTGCGTGGCTCACAGAAGGTGTTCACTCAGTATTGGCTGAGTGAACAAAGGAATGATAACGGAATCACTATCTAGTTTTTCTTCAAGCCTCTTCCTCTTACTGTGATAAAGCATTATTTTAAAATCCTTCAAGTATTATTTTAAAGATAAAAATTAAACAGAAAGCAGCTGACCAATCTATGAATTATTTTTAGTCAAACTGACAATGCAGGATGATCAAGGAGTTAACAAAGCAGGCAATTTAAAATAGTAAAAAGCTCTAAAATATCTCGTTACAGATATAATTTAATCTTCAATAAAATAAAATCTCCTAAAATGACTGCACCTTACCTGCACTGACCACTTAGCTCACTGCATGCAGTTGGACTGGAATCTCAGGTCTTACACTTATTAGCTATTTGATCTTGAACAAGTCACTTAACCTTTCTAAGCTTTAGATGTAAATCTCTACAGTAGGATAATAATACCTAACTCACCGGGATGATATGAAGAGATAATACTTATAAAGTGCCTATCTTGCCCCTAGTGCAAGTGTTGTTTTATTCAATATGCTCAGTTCCTATCAATCGAGAGTAGAAAGGAGGTAATACCTATTTTAATATTATGATTTAAAGCATTAAAGCACTAGGTCACTACTCAAAAAATGACCTAGTGAAATCAAAACATTTTCTTTTCTGAAAGTCACTGCTATACTATTAGTGATAAAAGTAAGTATGCTCAGTCAACAATCCCAAAATATGTGGAAGGTGCAGGTCCTAAAACATTTTGCAGTGGAAAAAAATAAAGAACCACAAGCTAATGGTTTGTGATTAACTTTTTCCTCATCTAATTTCATCTATGGAAGAGCACCTCTAGAGAATAAGAGAAGAGAGAACCAATTATTTCCAAAGACTGGTTTCTCCAAATAAAGGCATCTGTTCCATGCCGGCAACTTTCACATAAAAGAAAAACGAGACTTTGAAAGTATCTGTATTCAAGGTTGATGGCCACATGTCTCAAAAAACAAAACAAACAAACAAAAAAAACTACAATTATCCAACTGCAAATATTGTCTGGTTGCTGCTGCTTCTTATCAGCTGATATCTCTCTCTCCTCTTTCTTCCCTCTCTTTTCTCCCTCCCTCTCCCTGCCTCAGAAACTTGTAAAGCTATGATATTTTTTGTACTCTAAACAGTAACTTTTTGAAGTACAGTGAGAAGTCTTGATAATTTTCCATTTTAACTTTAGTATAATTCCCACCTGCAGCCTTTGTGGCTGGCCCTGTCCATGGGGAAAAAATGGGGTGGTAGGATTTGAAGACTTCCAGGAGAGTGGTACTGAGCCCTGGAATAGAGAAGCCTGGGAGTCAGAAAATCTAGGTTCAGACCTCGCCCCACAACCCATGCAGGGCGACGTTGGGCAAGTGAGGAAGCCTCTAGGAGTGATTTACAAATGAGCTCACTCCCAGGTGAGTGTTAAGTAAGGCAACATGTGAACTTCACTCCACGAAGGCATCTACCGTGCCTCCTCCCCACACATATCTGTCTGAAATTGTTCGCTCACTTGCATTGAGGAACTAAAGGCTGCCCTTCTGAAACCATCTCTTGGAATTGTTACCTGGAAGCAAAGACAGTAAGATGCTTCACCCGCTTTGGTGTTCAGCCACAGAATCTTGGGATGAGACAGACCTGTCATTCTATCCAGTGCCATTCCTAGTTTTAAGGCTGGTTCATCAAGCAACAGCTGGAATCCCACACAATATCCGAGAAAAGACAAGACTGGTGAGTAAAGAGGGAGTGGGAGAGGGGGCTGTAGAAGAGTGCTAGGGAGAAGTGCTCAGCCTGGGGTCTGCCCAGAAAACAGACATGACAACCAAAAGAGGGACGGGAGCCCCTGGCACCTAAGGGATCACTTGAGGGCATGGGAGAGGGAAAGCTGAGAGTCACAAAAATGGTCCTTGTTGGGGCCCTGATCCAAGGGACAGTTCCAGCTCATAAATATGTCCATGCATACAATATTTTGATTACAATTTCAGGGATCTCATCCTTGACAAAAAGTACATTTGTGAGCCATAGGGAGAAAAATAAATAAAACAGGTTAAGATGTGCACTTATGAACATACAAGTGACTTGACCACTTCAATTTACCCAGGGCTGCTATACATGTGGGGTTTTTTTTGTTTGCTGAAACTGAAACCTAAAATATGGTGGCAATAAATTGTACATTCTGTGATAAGAGAACACAATAAAAAGGGATCAAGGGGGGGAAACGGATTGGGAAAGAAACGACATGCTCTTGCAACCAAAGATTTCATTTTGGTCTTAGCAATGAAATATTTGAGGACAGTATTAAGTAAATAACTTGAAATATTTGAGAACAGTATTAAGTAAATAACATGAGCTTTCACCAAATATTTAATAAAGCATCAAAAAGTACCCCAACTGTTCCAGACTCCTACTTTCAAGGAGCTTACAAATCAGCAGAGAAGTCTGAATCACATGGATAGCAGCAAAATGCTAGATGTGAATAAGTTCTATCTTTGAAGAAGAGAGGTCATGAAAACTTGAATAGTTTCATTAGCAACTCAGAAGAGGACAAAGTAGGTTCCCTGCAGAAACAGCTCTCAATTAAGGCTGAGGTGAGAAAGGTCTAGCAAATCAGGAGCATTGTCTGACTTGAACATCTCTATATCCCCAGGCATTAAACAGGACTAGACTCCATTAAGAATTTGCTGAGTGAAGGTGACGGAAAAGGAACAGCCATAGAGAGGAGAAGATCCTACAGGGGGCTTCCAGAAGAGAGCAGTGGACAGTTCATGAGTGGTCAAGTCAGATGCCTAGCACAAGCAAGCCTTTCTGAAATGATATTGTGCTTTGTATATACCATCTCATGCAATCCACATGACAACCTTACGGGTCATGCCATTATTATCCAGATGAGAATTATTTCCAGATGAAGAGTAGGAGATTCAACAAGTGGCAAAGCACTGGGGAGATGCGTCTCTTCACCACTTCACTTGACTGCCTTCTAGCAGAGAAGAGAACATAATCACCTTCCCCCAGAAGGGCAGAATCCCAGAACCATTCATCCCAAGCTGATGCTACAGTCTCTAACTTTGCAGTGAATGAAACAGGTATGAGATTTGCAGAAAGACTCAGAGGACCAACAGATGTGAAATAAAAATTCTCCTTCCAACCACCAATGCCTGAGCCCCACTTTCTTCCCATAAAGCAACTACTACTGTCAGATTCATATGCATGAGTAGAAGTTTATGCACTTTTGGTAAAAATGTAGCACACTATATACATTGCTCCCTGCTTTTTTCCTTTCACAATATATCTCAGGAATGATTCCATATAAACATATATAAATCGGTCTCATCCTTTTAAAAACTATAGATTGGCTACAGAAGAAAGAAGTCTTAAAAAATCCAATTCTGAGAGATTTTTATCCACACACTCTGAATTTAAAGTTCAAAGAGTAAAAAGAATTCCCATTGTTTTCAAATTAAATGATACTAAACAAATCAAGGTGAAAGTCCCTGAAATAATATTATAGTGGTGAACCATAGCCTAAAAGTCCTACATTTTGTTGTTGTTGTTTCTTCCAATAACTAAAATTCCTTAAATAGGGGAGACAATTAACAGTGAGCCATTTAGTAAGAAATGAATAGTGCCCTTTAAGATATAAAAGGGATTCCTTTGCTTTTCTAATATGAGGCCTCCATTTTAAAACAAAAACTTGTGATATCACACATGATAGTATTTTGTTTACAGTCTGCTGATTGTAAAATACATAAAGACAAGTTTCTATTAATTTCAGTAATATTTTAATGCATTTTTGTTCATTTAAAGTGTATTTGAAAAATGTCATTGTGTGAAAAAGTATTTGGTCTGCAGACAATGCTTGTGCTACTGAATGAATGAATGAATGTAGGTTCAAAAGCCCCTTGAAACTCACTGCTCCCCACTCCTCAAGAGTACTGAGCCCAGAGTCTGGGACACGCTGCTGTAGAAGAACAGCTTCTGCCCTCCCATCAACTCCTCCTTGACTCCTTATTCTCTGGTCCCTGCCTTCTCTCCTCTACATAATATTAGAATTGAAAGAAATTTTTATAAATTATTCCCTAAACAAAAGTCCAATGTTTGAAACATGTAAAACAGTTAGGTTGCTCTGGTGGAAAGTTAAGGGTCCAGACCCAGCCCTCCTGACCACTTTTTTATTCTCCCACGTGGCCCAAAGTTACCAGCAAAATGAAAGGAAACTCAAAACAGTTCGAAATCCATGCAAGGAGCCAAAGCATAGGAGCAATGAATAATCAATCCTCCATGCAACCAGTACCCTTTAAGGAAAACCTACGAGGTTAACAGCCCCATCAACATTTCCCAAAAGCAGCTGGATCACAAGAATCCCTGGAGCAGGGATACACAATTGGGTTCTGAGGCTCCTTTCTGGGGGCTGTGATTCTATGAGTCTATAAGGGGTAAGGAAGCTGCCCCTTAAACATTGAAGCAATGCCCAAATTCTGGCAAGCTATGTGCACTGGACATCTAATCTGAGCTGTCATCACTTCCTCCTCTCTAAATCCACCCGATATCCAAGTACTAATTATTTTTCCTTTGCAATGTCTCTGGCATCTGCCTATTCCTTCTTGTCCCACAAACCCAATTCTGGCCATCCTTCTATAATAGCTAACATCTAAACTACTGCAAAACAAGGTCCCTACCTGGCCTCAGTCTTCCCCCATTCCAACCCATCTGGCCCACCGCAATCAGACCAACTCTTCAGAAACACAACTTTAACTGGGTCCATGGTTTCCTGTTGCCTGGCACAATTTTTTTTTTTTTACTTTGGTTTTATTAAGATTTATTTTACCATGGCATCCTTTGTTCAAAAGAAGTCCAATTAGAAAATCTAATATCTAAAGCAATTTGTCATAAAGAACAGAACTATTCTGGTTTCACAGTGCTGAGAAGATAAACGAAAGGGCCTGAACCCAATCTGGGCACACTCTGTGCCACCTCCCAACCCTAAGGGGTCCCATAGGACACAGTTTTTTAAACATCTGGCTTACTCAGAAGATAAAGTTTAATCAAATGCCTTATGATCTTTCTGTTTATTTCCCAATAATCACCCAAGGGTCCTTTTTGCTGTATCTGCATACGTTAATTTACTCTCTCTCTACCCTCTACCCACCCCACCCCAAGACACATCGCTTCTCCCAAAACCTTTTCCAGTCTCCATTCCTGCCTTATAACTGCCCACAACCCCATTACAATAATGTCGCCTTGATAAATCCTACCTGTCTTAAGACAAGGTGAAATTCCAACTCACTCCACCTCTAAAATCTCATTTACTATATCATTTAACTGGTAAGTAATCAAGCCTCTTCATCTTTTGTAGCTATTTAATTTGTCCTGAGCAGGTTTATCATTCAATGGGAACTGAGCTTACTACCTGTTCTGTGCTTCCATCTAACACACTGCTTTACACATAGTAGGCATTCATTAAATATTTATTAATTTACTTCAGATTTACAACCAACAGCAAAAATCTTAATTTTCTTTCAAATATTCTAAAAGGTTTCATTACCAGGGCTACCCAAAGAACATATGCCTTTCTTTTCAAATAGTCAAATTAGCTTTAATGGGTTGCTCATTTTATTACTTTTCATTTATATTTTCCTCTGATATTTTATACCCGCTTTCTCTAGCCAACTCAAAGCTTGACTTGGACAAGTCAATGGAGACTGATCACATTTACTTTCCATTTAGACCTGAATATCAGGTCTAAATGCACCTACCTACCCTTATTTAAACAAAGGATTCGAATTCATTGTCCACATTTGTTTCCCATCAGAGGTCAAATGTGGATCTCATTTCTAAATAGCTCTAGCTAAAGATGAGAATGAAAATGTGTGACAGGTAGGGAAAGGGGTTGGGCAATAAAGAATACTTGCCTGACACATGATAAAAGTTACAGAATCCTAACATCACTTAAAAAGAACACTTTCACAGGAAAGGATTACTATGTCAGTCGATAAACATCACAGTTCCAGTCCCAATATCATCTGCTGTTCTTCCCAGCTGTGTTTGCTTATCACTGTGTACATAACATATGCATAGACTCAGAAAATAAACTAGCAGTGTTTCATGACCTGTCTTACAGCTCACATCTTCCTGTATCTTGAGGTTAGGGAAAGGAGTATATAGTACATCTAGTTTTAACAAAATAGAGCAACCAGCTTCCTAAGACTTTGTATTTAAAGCACAACTTGCACCATGCTTACCATATTCACTGGGAGATGACTTCCCAATTTCTAATATTCTGCTTGCCAAATTGGATGTGCATTTGAAATGCTCTCAGCAATGCTGCTGTGGTAGCTCCCTGGCACAACCCTATGCCAGCCTTTGCGGGTACCATAATCTATCTACTTCAGTGTCACCAGGTGCACTCCCCACAAGGTCTAGTGGAAGGGATGTCCCAAACACTCTAACATCTTTCAGCTAGTTTTCTCTCCTGGTGCTCCAATAGACCTGGCCACAGCTAGCTCATCACAGCTCTGGCAATATTTCTTCTCCTATTATTAGGGGCCCCCTAGCTCTTGAGAGCTTATCTTTAGACAAACTGCCATTACATCTCATGGTAATATTTTCTGTTATTTCTCTGATGTAAAATTCAATCCAGTCAAGTCAGGTACCAACTAAGAGTTCACTGCATACATACTTCTAAGACATTCATCTTTGTGGCAAAGAACTTCAATTTGGCCTCCCACCAAACTTGGAATGCCACTGCAAGAGCTTTCTATAACCTATGAAGCCACAGTGATTCCTGTGGTTTCCGTTTCTAGTGACACATGAAAGTAATGTAACGTGCATGTCGTTCCTAGTAAACAGTAGAAGTTTCTACTGCCATCCTGGATGATGACAAAGGGCTTACCTTAATCAAATCAGAAGTGTAAAAATGTAATAGTTCCCAAATTCCAAAGAAATCCAGCCTGGGTTCATTATTACTAATTTCACAAATTAGGATTAAACTTTTAATAATGTCTATATTTTTTCAAAATGAAAGTACAAAAATCAAAGTGTTACTGGTAATAATTGGGCTCTTAACTACTTTTTAGAAGGAACAGCAGACTGTTCTTTAGACAACAGACAGTTTTTTGGTCCTTCTTACTTAACATCTGATTCTAGCCAAATGATAATGTACCCCATTGGTTTAAATAAGCTATTACTTACCAGGTTCTCTCCAAAAATGGTTTAAAGAGGTCATTTTCTAAATTTCCAAGTGACTTAGGTCCAAACCTTGAGACTGTGGAAAGCCTGGTGAGCACAATCAATCACCACCATGCTTTAGCCTCTAGCCCCTCACTCCTGCCCCCAGGCACCAAGTTCACCTTGTCTAGCAACCCTGAGGGAAAAGCATAAAGGCTATTTTCTTTGAGCAAGACCTAAAATCTTTAGTTCCTTCTCACTGCATAAACAGATTCTTCCCTCCATCATTCACTTCTGAAAAAAGTACAGTAACAACTAAAATTTCTGACAATCATCCTAGATCCAGGACGGCTATGGAAAAAATGACTCACTATTCCCCATACCCCTTCTTCACAATGAAGAATAGTGGGGAGATAATGATGTTCCACACTGATTCTATTTCCCAGTTATATGCAGATTAGTAGTGCCCCCAACTCAGAATTAAAACTATAAATGAGGATTTTTTTTCATTCTCCTAACCATGGGAAATTCCTGAAAGCCTACTCCTAATATCCTATATAGTCTTGTACATAGGACAGCTGAGAAGCCTAATGATCAATGAGTCTATCATTTTGCTCCTGAAGAATGCACCTGAGGGCTGGAGTGCACCCCATGTCACCCAGAAAGTCAGTGACTGAACTGGAAAGGGAACTCCAGTTTGCCTATTAGGGGAATGCACACACACTAGATCCTTCTTTTTATAATAAAATAGTTTACACCAGGGGTCCCCAACCCTGTTAGGAACCGGGCCACGCACAGCAGGAGGTGAGGGGCGTGTGAGTGAGCAAAGCTTCCTCTGCCTCTCCCCATCGCTCCTCCATTGCTCACTCTACCGCCCTGAACCTTCCCCCCCACCCGCACGCCCAGTCCATGGAAAAATTTTCTTCCATGAAACCGGTCCCTGGTGCCAAAAAGGTTGGGGACCACTGCTTTACATTACATAATCAAACTCAAGATGGTACAGAATCCCTCTCCTCTTAGAAGTGACTAGGAAGTGGACCTAGCCAACTGGGAGATGCCGAGATCGAGATATAGAGTGACCAAACTGACTGGGATGGGACAAGCCTCAGGGACTAAGGACACTGGGCAGAAGACCACTCTGGAGTGCTGAATGAGATCAACAGAGGGAACAGGCCTCAAGGCCTCAGTGTAGTGCAGGAAGGTGGTATTCTGATGGGAGAACAGAATTTAGTAATGGAAAAGCCTGGATTAGGAGGCACTGAGGGATACAGAGTGGCATGCATTTGGGCATATCCAAGGATATCTGCTGGCCAGTAGCCAACTGTGATTCCTAGGTTGGGGGCAAGGGCAAATGTAAAGAAAACAGTGGATGCATAGTTCATAACTGCTAAGGAACACGTTAAGCCAGATATTCAGAGAACATGGCTCTAATTATTAGAACTTGGGAACAAAGCAGGTAATTAATTTGGGGAACACAGGGAAACCTCAGTTTTCTAAACTGGAGCAAAAGGTCAAACCAGAAGAACTACTAAAAGAGTGATGGACTAGAGCTCTCTGAAATGAAGAAAGTGAAATGCTGGTTAATCATTTACTTAAAATCAGTGATGACAATGTACATGAAGGTTAATGCCAGGCTCACAGTAGGTCTCTAACATTTGTCCACTCCTCTACTTTCTCCCAAGTCAACAACTAGGTGGCAGCCCTTGAATGCCCAGAGCACATTCAGTAGTCTATGCCCAAGGTGTTAAAAGATTAATGAATCTAGTCAATCACATTCCCTAAGGCACTTGGAGGTGTTGAGATTGCTGGACAAACAATGGGAAAACTTTACATTTGTGCCCTCCACATTCAACAAGATCTATATCCTAGAGGCCCCGTTCACCCAAATACTGATTTGCCTTAGGAACCCTGATCAATATGAAAGCCCACAAAAGCAAACCCCTACTTCATGAGTTACATTATACAGGTAACCTCAATCAGAACTATCAAAGCAGAGGGATTTTAAGTACGTCTCTTACAGTCATTGAAAATGTTAGTGGTTCTAAGCAAGATTGATGGTTTAAAACTTTTTCAAACAAGAGGGTCTCAAACCTTAAACCTCAACCATGGGGCATTACTTTTGCAGTGGTTCTGATATAAAAGCCTGAACATCACTTGACAAAGTAAGAACATTCTGAAAAGAATCACAAGAAGCTCTTCCCTGTTCAAGCCACATAAGGCACTGAGGCTTAAAGGCTGATTGTGGCTTCAGCACAAAAAACAACTCACTAGACGATCACACGTACCAAATGATGGGACTGTGTCTATGAAATAAACTTTCTTCACTGATATGTGATCCAGTGTCATTTCTTCAAAGCGGCAAAGTGCTCGGTGCTATACCAGAGAATATACCCACCAAGGAATATACCCAGATCTCTGAAAGATATGCCACAATCTGGCTTCAAATTGGAAATTACATTCTTTATAAGCATTATTCTTTAGTTGGTTAAATACATGTAATCACAAGTACACACAATGTTGTTTTTCAAACTACCTCTTCTTTTGACTGGTGTTTCAGAAGAAACATTGCATTTGTTAATATCAAATATGCTAATGTGTCACAGTGTCTGTCTTCTCTTTTATCCACTCTGGAGATATTCGGAGCTTATCTCCGAAGAGTGTGTCTGGCAATTCAAGTGTGAAGCTACAAGCTACATAGTCTCTAATTGATCCAAAGCAGTGATCATGTCTCACCCTAGACAAATTACTATAGCCACAAGTCCACCCAACTGCAATTGTGGATGGAGTCAATATTGAACCTGATCCAAATTTCACCAGTCTTCCATCTAACTTAATTCTCTATGTCCAGTTTTACATGGATAGCATTGCCATTCATTTTCTTTTTGCAGGAATGAAGTATTATTTTTATTATGATTATTCATGTTAGAGTTCTCTTTTTAATACTGGATGATTATTTTTTTTAAACATGTCTTTCCTAGAAATAGCACTAGTAAAATGCATCCAATTTTTCTCTAATGTGGTGCTTTCCCTGTCCATAAAACTTATTTGATTAGCAGTACTATAGAAGCTAAGGCTTTTGTATGCAGGCACTCAAGCATAATGTAATCATTTTATTTAAGCATGAAAAAAATTATTCTGAAAGCCCTGTTAGGTAAAATATCCCTGATTGGTTTAAACTTACATTTGCAGGTATATTAAGGGTGAAATAAATCACGGAATGCCCAGTATGCAATCGAATAGTGTTAACTTTGTTATAATAGTAAGCAGTAAGTTAAAAATTGTAGTATTAGAGAATGTAAGGAATAACTATCATTATAAATAACTGCATTTAAACAGGTTATTTTAAAATAAATTTTGTTTTATGCGAAACCATTTTATATTACAAGGGTTTTCACCCATGGAAACCTCTTTCATAGTCAAACGAGATGAGGTCCTAATTGCATAATACCATTTATCTGCTGAGGATAAAAGTGCCAACAAATGAAAATGCACATTAGGCAAGAGATTGTCAGAATAGAAAATTGTCTTTTTTATTTCTTTTTATTTTTTTGTTTTTTTGTTTTTAAATAACCCACTCACATTAACGAAAGACTGCAGTAGCTTCCAAATTATAGGTTGTTATTTTTAGTGGAAGTAGTTCAATATTCATATTGGAGCAGATGTAGCAGTTTAACAAAACAGCTCTTCAAATCCTGCACAAATTGAAAACAGGAAAACTGATTGCATTTTCTCTTATCACTTTCCTTTTCTGAATTGACACTTTTGGCCTTCTGAAAATTTACACATGGCTTTCATCTCAACAGCACCTGCTGATCAAACAGAAACCTAACATTTTCATGAAAATGGTATAAAGAACTAGTTTTGTTCTAAACACTGTAAAGGGCATAAGTTGCCTACTAGATAGCAACAACTGCTGGGTATAAGGCATATTCATAATAGTTTTACATTTTCATTAAGCTTTAAAAAAAATACATTAAGTCCCTTCTGGTTTTTTCCATGTTCACTTTTGTATGATTCAAATTTCTTTGACTCAATGTCTGCCTAATACTTAGTTTTATCATGCAGCGACTATGCAAAATGTGTAAAAGGGTAGCTTACACTAAGATACGGAATATTTAGTATTTTCTCTGCCACTACTTGGAATACACATATTTATCTATATATTGCTGTCTATCCAGGCACATGGGTGTAAAATACACACATCCCATTTTCTCATTCCACCCACAAAAAAAAGCAAACAAAGTCAGGCCCTATTTTTGAAGGGGCCTTACAAATTGTTTTATCAGATACAGATTTAGCAGGTGCTTGAATGTTTGAGGATCCCCAACTGGGGAAAAATGGATGTCACCTGAGCACAGGCCAGTAACGATCTACCAACCACTCAGTGTAAATATCTCTGGGAAGGTAAAGTTAAATCTTGAAAATGGGTATTCTTATATGAAAAATACAAGATTGACAGCTAAGTAGCTTCCCAGATTTTTAAATAAAAGTCCATCACATATTTATCTGTTACACCTAACTCTAAGTAAAATTAAAGATGTTCCTAAGACATGCTCTCTGTCAGTTTCCTAGCAAAAGAGCTCTACCCCTCTGAAGGATTCCAAGTGTCCATTCCCATTCTGCCTGGGTGACAAGGTAACCTCAGGCAGAAATGACATACAGTAATATATGTACCACTCTGGCAAGTTGGCCTGTGAATTTCGGTGTTTCATCATGCTCACTGAGGCAGCAGCAAACCTGAAATGTCAGTATGTTCAGTCAATGGAAGTGAAATAACGGGACTCTATTGTCTTACCCAATCGATCTGCTGTTGTCAACAAGGAAACATGCCCCCCTGGCTTTAAACAAATTTTAATTAGGCTCTTAGTTACTGGTTCATATTTACCTATGAAAACACTTATCTTGACTATGTGTAAGAAGCAAAACAATTGTTTTTCCCACTTTTATCCATTTTAACTACCTTCTAAAGTTAATACTATATTTTTTTAAGTACACTCATGAGTGTATTAAACATTTTTTTAATTAAACAGTTTTATTAGACATTTTAAAATTATTTTTCTTTTAAACCAACTCCAAGGGAAAAAAAATCCCATGGTTCAAATCCAAAACACAAATCTACCTAACAACTTGCTTTCTTTTTCCCTCTAGACCTAGTTGAAACCATACTATAAAATCAACTAATTCCATATTAAAAGTAGGTTTCATTTGCTTTTCTCACTCATTCAAGTACCACCATTAGCATCAATTCACCACCCATTCAAAACATGTCACACAAAACCAAACACAAATGATCAATTCCAAAAGCCTCTACCAATTTTGCTCAGTTTATCAATCTTACAAATAAGGGGTAAATGAAACTCCTGTTATATGGGGGATGGTGCGAAGAAGGGCAGGAGGTGGGGGTGAAAAGAAAATAAGGCATTTAAGCCCTTCAAATTTGCCTAAGTTCTACAGTCCCTCCCTGCACCAGAAGGGAGACAGTCTCACCTTACAATAAAAATAAAAATGAACTAATCAAGTTGTTAAGCAGCTTTTTCTCTCCCCTCTTCATCTAAAGGCTTCAGCATCCCGTCAATAAATAATCTATTGTTCCCCCTTTATCCAGTCTCTTTAAACCTATTCAGAATGGCAAAACTAAACCCAATTAAAGATAAGGCCCTCCGGTAATCTCACCTCCGTGAGTCCTGTCTGGATAGCAGAGGTGATGGGAGATAGCGGCCAGGCCAGGGCTGATGCCTCCTCACCACACACAACAAAAGGCAGATTTCTCTTTCTCCCTCTGCTAATCTTTAAATGTAAATTCTCTCCGCCAGCTAAGAGGAGCGACAGATAACATGTTACATCTTCACTTCTCCTGGTCTTATCGACTTCTGAATCATTGGAAAGGGAGAGAGGAAAAGAGAAACGCAGCCTCCCCACACCCCCCTCCCCCGTTCTTTCCCACCCCTCCTTCCTCCCTGCCCGCCTCCCCTCCCCGTTCACGGAGATTACCTTCTGGCAAAGGAGCGCAGGAGAGGCGGCCGCAGCCGAGGCGGCACCCAGACCGCGGCTTTGTATTCATTAAACACACATCGGAGCTTATCAGAAGTAAAAGGCTTGTCAGGATGGCACATTGTGTGTGAGTGAGTGTGTGAGCGCAGGAGGGAGAGGAGAGAAGCCAACGTGCATCAGGGTGATTACAATATCAGCAGGGCCCAGATGGAGGCAGGAAAATAAACAGAGGGTGCGTGTGAGACGGAGCGGGAGAGGGAGGAAAAGTGGGAGAGACAGAAAGAGACACAAGCTGGAGGGAAGAAACGGAAAGGCAAGGAGGGGGCGGGGGCTCCGGTTCCAGAATGGGGATGGCAAGGAGGGCGAGGTACCCCAAGGCTGGCTGAGGGTGAGAGCCAGCGCTGGGGGAGGGTGGCCTGCATTCCCCAATCTGCCTCTACCCGGAGAGAACGGGAGGAATCCAGACTAGCAAACTGGATTTCCCTGCTCCAGGGCTAGACCGCCAACATTTTGGAGGTTCTGTCAAGGTCAAACGGGGATCAAGAGCTCTCTTTTGGCGGAGCTTATAACAATGAGACATTCACCATCTCACCTCCATCCAAATAGCCACAATTTGCAAAACAAACCTAGTGAGTCCTCACAGCAGTTACACAGCCTTCCAGACCGACCTCAAGTGGGAGTTCCCATCCCTTTCTTTGCTGACCCCAACGGTCCTAATTTCCAACCCCCTACCCACACACACAAAGACCAACCCAGGCAGATACAAAATATCTCATTTCTCTGGGCTTCAAGTGTCCCAGCAGAAGACTTGTGTAGCCAGCATCACTGTGATAAGAAGGCGCACTTGTGATTGGTAGCTACAGGTGACTCTGAGACACCTGCTCCACCTCCAGAAATTGTGTTGGGGAGGGGTTCCTCATGTGTACATCTGAGAGTCTATTTTGGAGGTGGGAATTTAAAACTGAGGCAATCAATCTCGGCTTGAGCTCGGCTCACAGCTCTTCACCCACCCAGAGCCCAGGAATCAATCAGAGAACAAGCAGAGAACTAGCGCTCCTCCATCAGCCCAGAGTTCATCTTCCACCCCATCAGGGTCTGGAGGGAGATACACCTGAGTGGTCTCATGGGAGCCCCTTTCCACTTTTAAGTGCACCCGTCAGACAACATGAACATCTGATCAGATCCTTAATGGAGTGCAGATAATGCAGCAAAGAAGGTTATTTTATTGCGGGGAGAGGGAGTATTTGGTCATGTTGTATTTCAAGGCACTGAAGCTTGGTTAACAAGCTCTCACTGCAGTATGAAGAGTTCAGAATAAAGTAGCCAATAAAGTACACAATTGTTCATGGCATACATTGCAGCCCCAGCTGCAGTGAAACTTCAGATTGTAAAATAGTTTATGCATGAGGTCTCAATATAAAGAGACAAAATAGTTGGGAGGAGGAGGAAATAAGGCTAGTGAGTAGAGAAAAACACTGAAGAGCAAGAGAATTAGCAGCAGCCTCTGCGAGGAGACAAATTTGAAGAAGCCCTTTAGAAAACGAGAAGCACTGTTTAATCAAGCACTCCCCTCCAAATCACTCAGTCAAAAAAGTTTTATGTGTAGTGGATCCTCCTGCCCACCCCAAGAAAATAATTAAGGGAAATTGGATAGGTAAGGTAAAGTGAAAAAAGCTGGGCATTGGTGGGGGAAGGGCATATGTGAAAAATCTTGTCATGCAATGAATGTCAGATGAAAAGGGGTCTGCCACAATCCACCAGTAATCCAATAATGTGGAAAACCTCGTGGTATCACTGAGACGAGAACGAGGTAGTATTTCCCCATAAATCTTCAAAAAGTGAGCAGGTTCAATAGTTAGAGAAGGGTGCAAGGATAGCAAGTAAACCATTTGGCAGGGTATGTTACAAAATCGAGTGCACTCTAAATGGGTGAAAATCTGTCATTCTTACATGTTTTAAATTTAATAAGATTTCTCTCATAAAGGGTCACCTTTCACTTTTCCTGTTACAAAAACTGCATTCAGAGTAACCAGACACAATCACATACACCTTCCCCTTTATTACATCTTAGATCAATTTGGACACAAACTACCCACAAACATTTATAAATCCAATGCAACTCTAGGAAGTAAAAAATACAACTTACAAATGCCAACTGATTTTTCCATTACATGCTCTCTGAAAAAATGCTATTTAAAAAACAAAGCCCTACTACTTTCAAACCCAGAAGAGGCTTACATTTTTTCTTTAAAAGGCATCCAGACACTGAAGGCATGAAGAAAACTTCACAAAAGCTTATCTGCCAATGTTCTTATTTTGTAAAGGCACAGTATTTCTATTACTACCTTGTTTGTTCACTGACTTTTGGCTCACGGTTACAGAAAAGATCAACCAATTCTCAAATGGGAAGAATCCATGACTCTCTTCCAAAGCAAACACTTTGCTGCAAAGCTTTCAATTAAAAAAAAGGGGGGGGGCAATATAATAAGAAGTATAATCACAGAATAAGTGTACAACAGAAAGTGGTTTCTATAATCACAGCTGTCTTAAAGGCCAGGCTGGAGACTAGAAATCTTAATTTCAACTAGTTCCTTTCTTAATAATAGGTTACCTTCCTATAGGAGCAAGAAGGCCCATCTGCCTCAGGCAGATAAGTTTCGAAGCATTAATTCAGATAAAAATCTAGCATTTTCTTTCTTTCTTTGAGTATGTGAATTCTAGTGTGCTATAATGTGAGAATTCCAACATATGACCATTATGGCATAATATCTCATTGCTCAGCTTGTCATTATTTCATTTGTAATTCTTATGTTAATTATGTTCATAATTACTATAAACAGATGTGGTAGACATTCATGTGACCTTTTATTGCAGAATGCATTCCTCACTCATTTTGCTATAATTTCTCATGTATGTGAAACTGAAATGCAAAAAAAAAGCTTTCTAATTTTCTAATGTTTTATATGCATAAGTTAAAACAAAACCTACCTTCTACTTCATCTGCATTTCAAAATATTAGAATATTCTTAACATTTAAGCTGCTTTGTAGAACATTTTCAAATTGCACACTGACCCTCACTGCTGCTCACTAAATTGTAGCTATGGATGCCAAACAAAGGCTAGCGTCCGTGTCTAAGTTGTTTGTCTTTTTTTATTTTTAATATCAAAGGTTAATGCAGCAGAATTGTGCTTCAAAACCAAGTGCCTAACAGCTACATAGCAATTTATTCACTCATAACTCAACCATCACCCTCTTTACATAAAACACATTTACAATAAAATCAGTATGGATTTCATTAGCTGTAAACCTCCTCGAATTTCATTTCTTTGGCCCTAATCTATAATTAGTGTGGACAGACAGGTGCAAACCCTTCTCTTCTACAGATGGCTACTGGAAATGGTGCAAAGTAGCTCCTTCTGTTTAAACAACACAGAGATAACCTGTTCTGTCTTATCACCTACAATTACCTCCATTAAACTGAACTAATGTTTGCTTTAATAAAATGTTCACTGTTCTTTAAACATTATTTAGGAACTCTTATATTAATGGCTGTAAAAAAGTGAAGTTGGAAGGTGTCTCTTTAGATAATAATAAATAACTTATTCTGGATGAAATGTTCTCACTTGATGGATAATATTCTGGGGTTCACAAAGGTGTTTTAGTTGACTTAACATTTGTCAGTTATTTTGCATAAATAGGGTCAAATATGGTATTTTTAAAAGGCATCTAGGTAACAAACAATTTAACAAGAAATTCAGAAGTATGAAATGTTTAATTTCTTTCTTAGAGATTTTAACTTATTATTGAAGTATATAATTCCTAAAATCCTGGATTGTTTTCAACGGGTATTTATGTTAACCTAATTTTATGTATTTGTTTAACTTCTGATGGATTCTGAAAGTTGTATGAGTTCAACATTTTAAGGCACATTTTAAAAATTAACCATGCATGCAAGTGCACTCTGCAAGCACATGGTTAAAAATACCACCATTTCATAATAAATAGCTTCTATTCTATAAAGCAGAGATCACTTCTGCCTGCTTCTGCTATCAATAAAGTCTGTGGATCACTAGATGATGAATAAGGTGTCCATAAAACAAAGAAATTTTAAATGCCCAAACGTCAACAAATAAATACCTTTTCCCACTGAACTTACATAACTTACAGTAATAGACTCCAGTAAAATGCAACTGACTTTTTTTTCACATGCAAATCCTGCAGGTGCCAATTTTTCAGACTGCTTTGCTATGAAGGGCTATGCTGCCTGCATAAAACCTCAATGAAGAAGGGTTTGCATTCAGTGCCTGTCAGCTGATGTTCATATCAAAGAAGTGAGAAACAGGATTTGACAGTGAAGAATGTCCTAACCTGACAACCACTGACCAGCATTGCTATTGGAAGCATTTCTTTCTCGTGATCCCTTTTCAATGTTGGGAAAAAAAAGAAAAGAAAAAAGTGTTTTTTTTTCTTTTTTGGCTAAGCTTCTATTTTACAATAAAATAAATGATAATGGCACCTTACATTTGTGTACTTCTTTGCAATTTATGAAGTGTTCTTTTATCTGCAAATATTTATACTAACACCCTGGATGGGAAAGCTCATCATTAAATACTAGCATCAAGAGCAATATCTTACTTTTCTTCAGAAAGGGAAAATCGTAAAAATATTAAAAAGCTACAGTCCTGTAGCTGCAACACATACTGTCCTAGTATTTCCAGCAACTTGCAGTTTAATAGTGCAGCTCCATTGTACTACAAGTAAAATGTGTCTTATTAGGAAAGTCCTTTACGGATCATTTTAAAATCAAATTATTAGCAGGTATTAGCGGGTCACAGAGACTAAGGCTACAAAGGAAAATATCATTTCAAAGATTTCTGGTCTGCTTTGAGTTCTCTAAACATTAAAGAAAAAATAAACCGTTTTCTCCACTTCTTTTATTAGGTGTGAACTGGACACTGGAGAAACCACATACTCTCCCATTCAGTATTTAGCTTTTCAAATAAAATGAGTGCTGTCTAAATGGTTTACAAAAAATTATTAATGCTTAAACAAAGTCTCTTAATATAAAGTTATTCTCTTAGTATAATCTTAGATAAAGTCAGCTTTTCTGTACCCAGAATGAGCCTGATTCCTTGATTATTTGGTTGAAATTTTTTCTTTTGAAAGAATAAGCCAAAGAAATATCAAATGCTAAATACAGTACAAGTAAAACAATGTTAGACTTCAACTTCCTCAACATACTTCCCAGCTGCAAAAAATGCCTAGGTCAAACTAAGACTCCCTGATTAATACTGGGTGAGCCCATCAGATGTCCCTTTAAAAACAACAATCAATAAAAAGAAAGAAAAGAAAAAGAAATCAGACTGCCCTATGTATGCTACCTGAAAGCCCACACAATGTTAAAACTAGAATTGACATTAAGGATAAACAAGGGAGAAAGATCCAGAGAATTATGAAATTGCTTCTCTTTGTACACATCACATCTGACATAACCACCCAGGTTTGGGCGAGGATGGTTTAAGAAACAATTGTGTTTGTTGATCTTTTCTGAGGAACTGTGTGACAGGAGAAACTGGGCACAACAGAATACTCACATGGTCAAGGCAAAAGGCTGCAATAAACTAAAAGAAGGCCCCCGACACTAACAAACCGTTTATCACAGAGAAGCTAGTCAATTTGTATTCTAGTGAGTGTGGACTCACTGGGCACAGACCCAGTTTCACTCCTGTTCTATGCAAAGGGAGGGGTATGATAATAAAAGCTACTGAGTGCACTTAAAAGTGGTACAGATGTTTAAAAGGAGACTAGAAGGGGAAAAAAAACCCTGTAAAACAGATTTCAGTTCACCCAGAAGGTAGAAAGGAAATGCTTTGGTCAGCAACCCAACCTTTACCAGGGGATAAATCAATTTGCAGCAGCTGTGGACAGCCATTTATATAAAGGCCCTGGGCAGATTAATTAAGGGAAGCGAAGTTAAAAATTCGAGGGGGCCCAGAGTTACATTAAGCACATGAAGTTGGTCTGGAGTAGCCTCCCCAGCTCTCCTAATCTTCACTCCCACGCCCTGGACTCTGTGACTGGTCTTCAGGAGCTCCTCCACGGGGAATACTAGCTGTTCCTTAAAGCGACACTGTAGCCAGGCTGGGGCACGTTGGGATTTGAGGTGCCCAACCTTGTATAATAAGCTATGCTCAAAAGATTTCTCCACTACGCTTTACAAGGAATAAGGAAACCCAGGGCTGCATGGCTCCCCAGCCAAATCCTCCAATCTTGAAAAGCGCGCGGGGCGGGGGGGCTGTTAAGGGAGGACTGGGGCTATTTTTAGTAACAGTCTTGGTTCACATCCTACTTCCCGGAATCTGTCCTCAAACTTTTCCAAGGATTGACTGCCCTTACCCCACCCCACCCGCCAAAAAAGTTTGAAAAAACGGATTTAAGCGCCTTGTACCGACCTAACCGTCTTTTCTTAAGGCGTCCTGGCCAGCTCAAGGTCCGCCCAGGGAGAGGGGTCTGGGTGCGCCGACCAACCCAGTCCTTTCAGGCTCCCAAAGAGAGCGGTGGGGCCCGGAAAACGAAATTAATTCCCCGGACGCGGCTCCCCGTCTGGTCTGGGCTCCGCCAAGCGGGAGCTGCAGAGCACAAGGCTCCGCTCCCCGCTCCGGAGACGCGAGCCGAATCGGGGATGCAACTGGAACACCCAGAGGACTGGGGCAGCAGGGCCCCGGGCGCGCGGAGGTCTGGGCAGAAGCGACGCTGCCCACTGGCCCCCGGCGGCAAAGCCCCAAACCCATCGCGGGCGAGAGATTCCGGTCGGGAGACGCCGACAAGAGCTTAGGGGGCCGCGGCCTGTCCTCCACGGGCTTCCCACTCGAGTAGCCCGAATGCCCAGGAAGAACAGGGAAAGTTCGCAGGTGGGCGCAAAAGAGCTTGGGTGTCGCTCAGAGGACCCCGACCCCAGTCGCAGCCGGGTCTCAAAGTTAAGATTCCTTCTCTCCTGCTCCCAGAGCTAAGTTTTCCACCATCGAAACAAGCCTTTCCTTTCCAGTTAAAAAAAAAAAAAAAAACACGATGAGGGTTTAGGGCCACCTGCCAAATGCACCGTAGGTACCTTGACCGGTTGTTTGGTCGGGGGGTAAATACGCATGATCTTCCTGCTCATATATCGTAATCATGGAGAGGAAAGAAAACTGTTGTAAACAGTGTGGGGAATCTAAGAGTAAAAACTGCATCCTTGGCTGACCCGTGAAGTTCAGTGTCAACGCAGCTTGGAGTCACTCGCGACGTTCCTCTTTGCCCTGGTGCGTAGTTCTGCCCTAGTTCAGCGACAAGTAACAGCCTGGGGCCTCTCGGCCGAATAATCCAAATGAAGATGACGGTCATCAGAATAATAATTAATAGCAACAGCCAGAGGCCCGTCCCCGCCGCCCGCCCGCCCAACCCTCCCGCGGGCACTTACACTGCACAGGGCCGGAGAGTCCCACCATCCGCAACCGGCTCCGAGCTGCAAATAAAACTTCCCGTCGTCTCGGCAGGCCCGCGGGGCGAGGGGGCGAGGGCACGGCGCCTCTTCCCTCGCAAGGCCAGAGTGTCCGGGACCACTCGCCCACGCGCGCTCGCCACGAGGCCTCGGAGTCGCGCCGCGGAGCGCCTGCGGCCGCTCGGCGCTACGCACAGCGAGCTGCGGTGCGAGGAGCCCGTGCTCGGGAACGCCAGCCAGACGCAGCCTCCACGCAGAGCCCAAGACTTGCGGAGCACCGCTCCTCCCGCCTCCCTCCCTCCGCTTTTCTGTTGTTGCTGCTGTGGCAGACAAATGTGATGTAGGGCGCAGGGAACTGCCACTGTCACAGGCGGCGTCTGCGTCTGCCTCGCCCGCCCTCGCTCACTCTCGAAGAAGGCGACGCATTTATCTGCAGGGCGGCCGAGCGTCCGCCGGGGAGCAGGAGCGCCGCGCGCTGTGCGGCTAGAGCGCCCGCACCAGGCCGGCTCCGGCGCGCGCTCGCGCCCGGGGCGCCGCGGCCGCTCGGGAGGGAGGCGGCGGCGCGGCCGCTACCAGGTGCAGGGAGGAGGGCCCGCGGCGGGGCAGGGGGGAGGTGGAGGTGGGAGACATCTGTGTCGTGCAGGGGTCACGGAGGTCAAGTATATGTTAACAATGGGCAGGCCCCGCTCGCTAGGGCGCGCGAGCGGGCGGCCTCCCTCCCGGCCTCGCCCTCTCCCTTGCAGGCTGGACGTGGGGCTGGCTCCCTAATGATGCTTTCCCGGGCCGCTTGCTCTCCAGCGGCCCGAGTGCCCTGCAGTAACCCAAGACGACCACTTTCCCTGGCCATCTGGAGCGCTCCTGGCTGCCCTGCCTGTGTCTCATCACTGGCTGGAGAGACAGCTCTGCTAGAAATCAAGCCACTCTCAGATCTCCACTCTAATCCCCTTCTGTTAGCTGATTTCCAGACTGACTATTTGCTTTCGTATTAGATAATAGCCTTAGAGAAAACAATTATCATTTTCTTTTTTCCTTTGTTTTTCTACTTCTTCCATAGTATATCATTAAGAGGGGCCTCTTTCTATCTCACGTTTTTGTTGGTTGTATCCCCCTCCCCCAGACCTTAATATCAATACCGGGGGTGGGGGTGGGGTCCCCGGAGGAAAAGACAGGGTGAAAGAATTCCAGATATTTCCAAAGTAAATAAATAATCTCTCAGTGAACAGGACTGACAATTTGTTCGTACAGAGCAAAAAGGGCTTGAATAATAATGAAAATATTAATATGTAAGTCAAATATGATCAGATAATGGCTTGCAATGATAAGTAAAATGAAATCTTTTCAAATTATTATGGAACGGTGCCACGACTGCAAATGTTATTATATTTAGTGTAACAATTTGAAATCCTGCTCTGAACCATGTTTTTTCCCAACTGGCTTAAATCAGTGCAAAATGTCCTGTGTGCACGTTTCTAAATTTCATCTCTACAAAGGAAAAACTGCTTAAGATAGAGTCAGAGTGAGCCTGATGCAGTGGGAACTGATGAGACATTCGTAGGTTTTATTTTTTTAAATGGTGCTTCAAATATTTAATAGTGAGTAAAATCCCTTCCCCCATCCTTTTAAACCCAGCTGGAGCTTCCAATTCTGAAGTCTTTTCAGACTCTACTAATTTTTTGCAATTCATTTTCAGAAAACACTCATTGTACATTCTGCCCTCTCCTTGGGACATTTGACTAATGAATTACAATGGATTAATGAATTGTAATGTTAAGTCTTGGTATTTGATATCATGATGCATTTAATTTGAATCTCAAGTTTTATCAATTTGTACATTCTATAGTAATTTCTGCATTACAGCTCTTTATTTTTTGCTCTCCTTGCAAACCTTAACAGCATTAATAATCTTAAAATATAAAATTTTATGTACACTACTCTTAACTCCTTTATGTAGGAAATTATCAAAGCTTACCTATATTTAAAGAATCAAAAACATTTTAATATTTCATTATTCTATTACTTGTATTATTTCTTCTGTCCCCAAATTGAAAGCCGAGAATTTAGATTCTGGGGCTATACATTTATTCTTATTTAAGATTAATAAAATGACATCTGAATCAGGAACGATTCTTACGAGATAACATTACTTCTAAAATCACATTGTAAAGTTTAGAAATAAAGTAAATCAACAAGTTTTAGGATGTAAAAAATAGAGGGAGAAATAAAATATACCTGTCATGCTACATTTTTCTTCTTCCTGAAAATTGTGCCAAAGTAGGTGAGAAATTATAATAGAAACATTAAATTTCAAAATCAATGGAAAATAACTTGCAGGAAATCAAAACAGTTTTACATTTTCAGGCTGTATTCACAACACAAAGCCGTATATTTAAATCATATTTTATAAAATCTTGTAAGATTCTAGAAGGCTTATGGGGTTCTCCCTTTTGCCAGTCATTCTTCTGGAAGAATAATAATCATTGTTCTAGTTGTACTTCTTTTTTTAAAAAATGCACAACATTTCCTACTCAATTTGACTTTACATCAGATAGAATATGTCACTAAATCTGAGCGTTTTTAAGAATTCTGATAAGAGCAGCTAAAGAATGTATATCCTGATGCTGATGTATAATCAATCAGTATATTCCTTAATCCCACTTCTCACCCCCTTTAAAAGCCTGTGTCCTACAAAATGTAGAACACATTTTTCTCTAGGGTTTATCCTTATCTCCTAACTCCTCTATTTGGAGCAAATAGTAACTATAGGGACCAACTCAAGTGTGAGGTGATTCTTGAATTGCAAAATCTAGGAAAATAAAACATTAAATGAAAAGGGAGGGGCTCATTGATAAGTGTGGTAGGAGGGTGTGATTTGCCTGAAAACTATACAGGTCCACAAAATATTTGGTTACCCTAGCTTCGGGGTAGGAAATACACATGACATTACATTCATAATGCAATAAACTATTAATTGATACATTTTTTTAAAAATCTAAGGAGACAGGAATCCGTATTGTCTGCCACTCACAAGAGAAAATCAGGTATCTGTACTTTCAGGACTATTATTTTGCTGAGCCAAAAAAAAAAATCTTAAAAATTTTTTTTAAAAAGATTATTTACAAAAATAGGCAGCTATCCACCCTAATGAAAGCACTAAATTGAAAAATAAAATAATCACTAATGTGTTAAACTATAAAAACCCTTACTAGGAATTTTTTCTCCCAGATTTTTTTCTCACATCATTAAATTTTCATTATTGTAAAGGTACCGAGTTCTTTCAGCTTACAGGTTTTTTTTGTTTTTCAGTAATGTTACCTAAGAATGCTTTTTGTTTTTCCTTAAGCCAATCTTAAAAAAACGCAGAGCGTTAGAAATACAAATTTCAGATGACTGCTTATTATCTTCTTTAGAGATGTGTGATTCACCTTTCACAAACAGGAATTCCTATACAAAATTTTAACAAGTCCTTAATTAGCACTTTCAAAATTCCTTCTTACAGATATTAAAGTTTGAATGACTCCCAAGCTGCGATTTTTCTACATACCTTGAAAAAGTCCTCCTGTTTGCTTAGGTTGATGAAAATTCTGAATTACCATGTTACTTATTTTTAAAGAAAATTATTGTATTTGTGAAAAAAATAGAACATGATAAACATAAAGGACGAGAAGCAATAATTACATTTTCATAAGTGAAGAACTTACCCCACTTGCAATTTCTCTCGCTTTTGCTGTGTAATTTTATGTAGCTTACTTTTTGAGCTTTGTAAGGACAAATCTTCTTCCAGATCTTTGCAGTTTTGTTATTTAACTTGTTTAAGGTTTAATTTTAGAACACAGAACAAAAGAATAAATTTTAGAAATCTTTTTATCTTATTCTATAAGTGTACAGTGTAAATACATTAGTTCTTAGGAGACCTAAGATAATAAACAGATTTTTTTTTAATAGAAAATTTACAAGTTAAACTAAAAATGGCTCTCAGGACTTCCCTGGCCATCCAGTGGTTAAGACTCAGAGCTTCCACTGCAGGGGGCACAGGTTCAATCCCTGGTTGGGGAACTAAGATCCCAAATGCAGCGTGGCGAGGCCAAAAAAAAAAAGTGGCTCTCATGATACCTTCAAATAAGCTGATCATCTTGGTATGATTTAGCTGCAAGCTGGAAAACAATGAGTTTGATTTTTATTTATGATCCCTATGTGTTTAGATAGTCATGTGTGTTTTTCTGTACTATTTTAAAGCCAATCTTCACCCAAAAAGCCAAAGTTGAAAATTTTCAATTACTTATTTAATTTGCAAAAAGAAATTTTTTAAGTCTGGAGAGTTTTACAAAATAATTCATATTAGTGTTTCTTTAAGTAATGAGTTTTACTCTTTAAATATTTTAATATTTGTATTCCTCAGACTTTGACACATTAAACTCCGCAGGAGTGAATTTATTGCATAACATGAAACACACACATGCTACATGCCATACATATATAAGTGTTTTTATATGCACAACTATCTGTAGGCTAGTAGTTATCTCATGTGACATTTTATTGCTAATCCATGAAAAATAATGACGCCAAAAATAAATCTGTCACGTTTCTAATTTACATGGAATGTTTCCCACCTCCATCTTTGAAAGTTGATTTTAAAATACCATAAACCAGAATAAAACCTTATAACACCCATCCCCCACTGAAATTCTTTATTCCCATTTTTTATTGAATGTGCCCAGAGAAGTTATTTTTCCCTTTTTGCTGTTTTTCTTTTTTTATTGGTGGCTACTCTGTCTATATAATTCTCAATTAGGTGCATATTACTGTGACATAACTACACAGACGGGAGTCTTTGTTTTGTTCACTGAACAGTGCTTGCCACATATTAGGTGCTCAATAAATATTTGTTGAATGATGAATGAATAAGATTAAAAAACTTCATCACATAGATGTCATCTACACAAATCAAAGCACCATCAACTTGACGTCTTTCTTACTGAATTATTAAGAAGCCTAAGAGTTTAACACTACCACTATTTTAAATAAAGAAAATGTGGACAACCAAAGAAAAGGGTCTTCTGTGTTGTTTTATATGTGTATTTCAATACTTCTTGAAAATTGGTGAATTTGATGTGATTCTTAAGTGCTTTTGTTTTAACTGTTTATAAAATTATTCTAAGTTCTACAATAAAGCACAAATATTTCTGAAATTTTGGTGTACTTTCTACAATAAGTTAGACCTTGTTAAAAATACTATGTGAAAAAAAAATACTATGTGAAGGAACTTGAAGCTGGGGGATTTTAGAGATAAGTAATTCTTTCCTTATCTTATATAGTACTTGAACTATGTATTGCTCAGTACACACATCAATATGCAGTAAAAATTCACAAGCTGTTTAATTTGTCTGGGGCATGTTCTCATTCTTTCATTTAATTGCTATATCATTGATAGTTTATATAATCCAGATTGTTTAAATGGTGTTTATACTTAGTAAAGAATCATCTTTATTTGGAAATGTGTGCCTTATTTATGCAAGATCAGTGTATCTATGTCCACATTAAATCTACCCTTTAGAAGATGCATATGTTACAGTATTTTAATCGTCTTATTTTCCCTAATCCTTTAAAAATATCAATTTACTCCACAGAACACTCTAGTCTGATGAATCCCATATCACCTCATAAGACTGTTTTTATGTGGGAATCACTACATCACTGTAGCATATCCACCTCTGGGGGGAAAACAGCGGCCAACTGGCTCACAGCACAGAAGTGGGAAGAGAAGAAATTTTTGACCCACAAACCTGTAGCAAACATAGACTGCAGTTAATCATGTTCAGTGTGAAGTTGTTTTGCACAGTTCTTACTTTTTTCTCAATAGGACTGGCCACCAACTGAAAGACCTCAGTGTCTCAGTGCAAGACACTGGAAAGGGTGAATCCGTCACCTGGGACCAACAGATTCCCCTTCCTAAACTGCCCCCAGACTTCATTTGTGCCTTCAAGAGAATAATTTGATCAATATACCCTTTAGGTTAGGCACCTGTAAAACCCCAGGATTGGTAATGTCGATCACCCAGTTTGCCTTACATGCCTTGCAATTTGGTTCAATTTCCTTGAGAGGAAAAATTTTTTACAAGATAGAAATTTCGATTTCTCATGTTTTCTGGGCAAAAGAAAATCACTCCTAGACTAACATTTGCCCTAAGTATTCATATTTTTATTTTTAAATAAATGTTCCTTATTTAATATTATTACAACAAAGATAGATAGATATATGCATACAATTGTTTGCAGTCAATACATCTCATGGAAACTATAGCTTCTAACAGAGAAGAACAAATATATTTTCCCTTAGGGCAATGCATGTCAAAATTTAATGTGTATACTAAGCATCTGGGGGATTGTGTTAATGGCAGAATCTAGATCAAGGGTCTTGGCTGAGACCTGAAATTCTGCATTTCTAACAAGCTTCTAAGGATGCTGGCCCACATAATCAGGAGCAAGACTAGAGATTATTGGAAGCATTGAGAACATCACACCTTATCATCCTCCTTATGTACACAGAGCCCCATTTTCATAGCTTGCAGAAAAGCCCACAGCATTCATGCCCTCACAAAATAACACGAAACATCCTATGGGACTGTGAATCCATAACAAGAAAAGAGGATGCTCATATATGAATAGGTTCCTAACATCCCAACCTGCTGTTCAGGCACCTGCAATTGACAAGGGAGACCCATTATCAGATAATAATAAAATAAGCAGCCACAAAACTGTTCATCTAAACAAGACTGGAAGCTCTTCAAAAGTTGAGCTATGAGTGGGTGATTACTGCAGGAGGGTTAGGTCGCTTGCAACTGTCCTCTAAAGAGTCAGTGATAGCCATCCCTCACCTGGGACTGTACTTGCCTAGTACAATGTATAACTGAGAAAAGGTACTACAAACTAACGGATTCAAGGTGTGCAGCGTTTTCCAACTTCCTTGTGCACAGCCACGGATCATTCCAACCTCCACTCACTTGCAGTGGTGAATGGAGGGTCTTCAGTCTGAGGTTATGCAGCATGGGCTCTGTTGCACAAGACAAGGCTCAGCTTGCCTCAGCTCACCCACTTATGAAACTAGCTTATTTCATCGTATTGACATGTTATGACAATTATGCCATAGTGCACTGGTTTAACTGAAAGGCCTAATGCTTTTAAAGTTTAACGACAGTTGAAGATTAATAAGAACAGAGAAGTGTGTATATATTTTTCATAAATGCAATCATGTAGACATTTTCACTTTAAGCATTCTGTTTGGATCTCACAGAGGAGATCCGAACATTGGGAGGAAGGAAGTTTATTTCTTGTAATTGGTTTTGAGTCTCTTGAGCCAGACAAGGATCCACTCAAAGCCCTTGCAAGAGAAAAAACAAAAAAGTTCATGTATTTTGACAGTGATTCTAACACACTCTCTCTCCCTATCAATAACTGGATATATTTTTGTGCTACAAGTCTTTTTTGTTCTCATCTCATTGGGTACCATAATGGCAAATAATTTATGTTCAGTCTACCAGAATGACACTTCTTTAGCTTTAAAAAAAGCAATAAAACAACAATAACAAAACAAAGTGTTATAGCCAGGAACTCTAAATAATAATTCTTTGCTGCAATCTGAATGAATGCACACTTTTCCCACCTCTTGCTCCTGTTTCTAATATTGCAGGAGGATTTATATTTTTTTCTGAACAATAGATTTTAATTAAGAAGATTTATTAAAGACAGTTTGCATTCCTGTGATTACATTTTCTGTTCCTAAGACATCTGCATTTCAAAATATACCACATATTTTCATAAATATTCCACAATTCCCTTAGAGCATTTTGGTATTCCAATTTCCTCTAACCTCTTCTTAACATCTTCACATTCATTTGTGTGTTCCATGTATTTGTACCCAGTCAGGATTAGACATTTCTTCACACAGGTATTCTGTTAGGAAACAAATTCAAAGCATTCCTGTTCCCTGTGAATCAAGACTTTTAAAAGGAACAAAGACAAATTAAGTTCAGTAACATATGTCTAACAAAAGATCTAGATATCTTACAAGACATACTTAGAGTGGCAGGGTAAACAACTGGGCTGAGTTTGCTTTGAAGTTTAAGTCATTGTTATTTTAATGGAGTGGAAAACTCATTTAGAGAGTGGAATCTGATAATTACCCAATTAAAGCTCTTTTTTTCTATGTTAATGTAGTTTAAAATTTTTAGTTTTTGAAACCCACTTTTGCCAGAGAGTTATTTGAAGATGGAAGCAGTGTCCTTTTTTTTTTTCTTGGCCGCACCCTGCGGCTTGCAGCATCTCAGGTCCCCAGCCAGGGACTGAGCCCGGGCCACGGCAGTGAAAGCCCAGAATCCTAACCACTAGGCCACCAGGGAACTCCCTTGAGCAGTGTCTTTAGATGTACCTCATGAGTGACAGTCAGTTGTTGATTAGACCTTGTAAGTGTTTTATATAAAATTGTAAGCCAATGTATCAAGCTTGATCAAGGTGCAAAGAACAGAAACACCCTCAGGTTATTTCACTTGGTTCATGGGAGTTCACTGTAAGGATATAAGGGGAAATGCAGACGGCAGGAAACTATCAATAGAAACTACCTGAGCCTCACAGGAGAGAATATACCTGCAGTGACCAGATTATCTCTCTGTTCTTCCTTTCAGCCTACCCTAATGCCCCACTAGCTCCCAGCCTGAATGTCTTGCCCTTATCATGACCCCATGGCTCTCTCTCCATTCCTATGCTCCTTCCACTCCCAACTAGCTTCTCGGTCCTCTCTACTCCATAGATTCTGCTCAGTCATTGCTTTGACTGTTTTGTTATTTCTAATAACTCATGGCTTCTGCTTACCGTCATGTCTGTCTTTCAACTCCCGTTCTCCTGTTAACTAACATATACTATTCTAAAATGCAGAGACAGAGAGACTAATGAAATCAGTCAACCATGGTCAGTATTTTGGAACCAGACCACCTCATTAGCTGGAGGACGGGTCAGGAGCCCATCTCTGGCCCAATCAGCTGTGGTCAGGATGGCAAGGTCATGTGGACAACTTTCCTCAGAAGGAAACCCCTCACGAATTGTACTGGACTCTTCTTCACAGCAAAATAACATTAAGGGGCTTTTGAAAAAATAGAATTGTTTTAAACTGACTGTAGATATTTGACTGATGTAAGGGGACAAATGTAAATTAACATTGATGATTGATGATGAAATGAGTACCTTAGGAATTCTGACCATTCCTAGAAGGTTTTCCAGATTTTATCCTGGTGTTCAGTATTACCTCTATAAAGACAGTACAATAGAAAGAAAGATCTTAGGCTTTGCGATCTATGAAACCTGGAATTGAATTCCTTTTTGGTAAATGGGTGGCCTTAAGTCACTTACCTTTCTTTAAGTTTCCATTTCCTCACCTGGAAGTGCTTCCCTCACAGGATGTCTATTTGGCATTCATTCCATATCTCCCCAAAGTAGATGTGAGCTGGTATCCTGCCTTGACATGAAGGGTGGTAGAGTTTTAAAATAATCTGCTACTTCTTCTTAAAGATGGGAAACCTAAATACTTTGCAGATTCCTTGATCAGTAGATGGGACAGGAAATACAATGTTCTTTTCATTTGCCATGACTCTCCATCCTACACCTGAATGCCTCGGCCTGTCCCAGCTTGCACTATATCAAGAGCAGATTCTTTTCTTTCTATTAGCCATGGCTATGATATTATTATTATTGTCATTATTAACATTAAAACGGGAAATGTAAAATACATAAGTGGTGGGAGTGGGGTAATGACACATAGATAGAAATAGATACATGGTTTTTATGGTGCATTGTAATCACACTTTTCACTTTGTAAGCCATTTAATGATACAACATACACAGCATAGTGCTAACAGCTGGGGAAATAGGACTACTAACTGGCTGTTGTAGGAGGTAAAATTGAGAGCTAGATAATAAATTTATGGCCACTTTGAATGTAATCTTTTTTCGTATAAAAAAATATATATATCCCCACATGCCCGAGCACACAAGCAAAAAATGTATGTAATTACATGTACATTTACACAATACACTTAAAAATATCTAAATATATGCATATGCCTATCCATACACAGAGTCTGAATTTTCTTTCACATCTTCATTTTCTTTAAATCAAATCAGATTTGACTCGTAGTCCTTATCCCAATAAGCTAATGCGAAATCCAGTTGAGGGGGGCCCTTTTCCTCACTCCCTGAGTTCTGTGCTAGTCTTTGGGTCTTACTGAGAAAACTTTGAAGAAGCTAGTTTATTCTTTCATCCATATGATATCACTGAGATTTCTCTCACCCAAGTCATAATGGCTTCTTGAAATCCACAACTCGACCCCAGTGGCTTCTGAGGGGACAAGAATATTTGCAAAGGTGGTGAATGGCCCCTTCCACTGTAGTTCATACTAGGTGCCAGGCTCTGTTCTAAGTAGCACTTTCCAGGTATTACTTCATTCACTCTCTTTTTTTAATTAATTAATTAATTAATTAATTTATGGCTGCATTGGGTCTTCATTGCAGTGCGTGGGCTTCTAATTGTGGTGGCTTCCCCTGTTGCAGAGCACAGGCTCTAGGTGTGCAGGCTTCAGTAGTTGTGGCTCGTGGGCTCTAGAGTGCAGACTCAGTAGTTGTGGTGCACTGGCTTAGTTGCTCTGTGGCATGTGGGATCTTCCTGGACCAGGGCTCGAACCTGTGTCCCTGCATTGGCAGGCGGATTCTTAACCACTGCACCACCAGGGAAGTCCCACTTCATTCACTCTTAAAACAACAGAGCAAGAGAGGTACTATTATATCCCCAAGAAACCGAGCCTAGAGCTGGAGTAAGTCTAAGGCCTCACAGCTCATAATGGCAGAAGCAGGATTTGAACCCTGCTGGTGTGGATTAACAGAAGTCTGGTCCAGTCTCAAGGGTCTTGCTAGGGCTTCCCCTACCCCTCCAAAGTCACAGTTCAAGTCTCAGGGGTCAGCAATTGTAAACACCAGTGAAAATCTTGTTTCTAGGCTTGTCAGGGCAAATCCAAGGGTAGAAAAAAATTAAAGCGAGTCTCCAAGTTCAGTTCCACTAAGATCTAATTCTAAGAGCAAGACCATGTGGAATTAAATGCCACAGGGCCATGGCTGTCCACTGAACTCTGAGCTCTGTATATGGGGTCATGAATCTAAACACCTGGACCTGTGGAAACTGTCTCTACTTCCTTAAAATGCAATTGGCAGAATGCTGGTAAAACAACTGCTAACTAGTGGCTGCTAACCTGGGAAGAAAAAAAAGTCAAGGTTATACCAGCCATCTTCTCTTTTTCTTGCCTCTTAAGAAAGAGGACCCCTGAGTTAAGTGTTTTAAATTACTTCCTCTCTCAACAAAGAAAGAAAAAGGGAAGAGAAAAAAGGTCCAAATCATGTCTGCCCAGGTGTTCAGGGAAAAGTAGCCAAGTAAGGCAAATGTGATTATTGTTTCTACTGGTTCACAAACACCATACCTCTGAGTCTGAGCACATGTCCTCACACCCCACCCAAGGTGAAGATGATTCAACTCTTAAGCCTTCCCCTCAGCACCAAAAGACAAAAAACAAAAACCCAACCCTTCAAAAAATTTACTTTCCTTTAGAGAATGTCTTTCTGACTTCCTTAATCACCTCCCTTTCCAAGTACATAAAGAGCCCAGATCCCATTATTTTTCCCTGGAGCAGGTTCTTTTACCCACAAATGTAAGACTGTAGGCCCCTGGATTGATCTACCTGCTAACTGTATAAACTAAGTACTATATATAGGTGAGAAACAGAAGATGTATAGCCCATATATGTGAATACTTCTAATACAATGGTCTTTTTTCTATTTTTATACTTCTCAATCACTACAGTGTTATTTTCCCTAAACTAACAAATATTTTCATTTTCTGCTATATTTCTATGCTAGCTAAACTGCTCTTTCTAGGGAAAAAAGTTAAGAAACTCAAATATATTCAGAGATGTCACCTAGCATTTAGTCTCTTGAAAGTGTACATACTAACACTTAGAAATATAACATTTTTTTTAAAAAAGATTAGCTGTCTAATTACAAATTTCACACATAATCTGTCAATTGGCTAAATATGTGCTGACTGTCATTAAGCTGTTCAGTGAAAGATGGGTAGAGGGCTGGTCTGCTGCTCTTCTCAGAAGAACAAGGAGTTGTCTTGTAAAGGAGAAAATGTTAAGGGTAATATCCATATTCTCACTTTCCAAAGTGGCTAAAATAATCCACAATTCAAGTTCCTTTTGAGCAACTAACTTATGCTATGATGGCAATTGACATATTAAAAAAAAAAAGCAGGTTTACTGGCCCCCTTTCAGATTTATTGAATATTAAATTAAAATCTGAAGGAATTGAATTTTGAAACTTATTTTTGACACCTTTCTCAGTGAGTTTTATGCCACAAGCATAGCATTTCTTCATTGGGAACATCTGAAACTTAAACAATGGTCCTTAAGATTTGGTTCTGTTCTTGGCCAACAGTGTGATCCTAGGTCACTCTCTTCATCTCTCTAGATCTAAAGTTTTGTATCTGTAAAGTGATACAGTTTCTCCAGATAATCTAAAATCTTTCCGAATCTATGTACTGTGAGGAGCCTACACAATTCAATTCAGTATGTAGAACAATTCAGAAGCTCCTGTCTTTGAATCAGATGGAGAAGGCCATCATGATAATGTACATTTGAATAGCACTTCAGAATCTTAAGATGCTTCTACTTTACATATATATCTCTGAGCCTGAGAGTGTTGAAAAGTAGAAAGGGCAAGTATTACTCTTGTTTTTACAGATGAAAAAATGGGTTCAGGAAAAATTTAAAAGATTTCTTCAAGGTTAAACAGTAAGTGAGGTGCTAGAACAGAATTCTGGTGTTCAGATAATTACACTTTTCCATATTTACATGCATTTTTATCTGACCACAATCAAAGAACAATATAAAACCAGTACAATCAAAATTTCACTTTTGTTTTATATGTGTTTTACATTTAAACTTTTCAAGAAGAATTTTAAAAAACACAATTTCAAAAGCGGTGATTACTTTTTAAAAATAAGCTTAACATATTTAAATTCGGATTATGTTTCTCTTAACCATTACCTTCTCATCACCTGTTCTATTGCAGCAAAGACATTACCATATGCTTACCAAAATAGTTTCACATTCTTCCCAGACACACAACTAAACTACATTTCCCAGGCTCCTTTTAGATAGGAGCATTTCTTTGGAGTGTTTGAGCAGTGTTAAACCAGTGATATTTTGAGGTAGTTTATCACAGAAGTTGAACTACTTTGATTAATACTACTTTTAAATTATGTTTATTGCTTTTCTAATTTTGTCCTGTATTAGTTGGTAACTTACATATTCATTTTATCATCTTATAAGTGGTTTCTCTGGAAATTACATATCATCCTTGACTTACCTCTTCCTAAACAAAACTTTCTTTAATTCTATTTTATGCTATTGTTTTTGAATTTTAATATTCTCCTTCTTCTTCTTCTTGCTATTTTTCTTCTTCTCCTCCTCTCCTTCCTCCTCCTCCTCTTCTTCTTTTTTAATATATATATATTTTTTAATTTATTTATTTTACTTATTTATTTTTGGCTGCATTGGGTCTTCGTTGCCGCACACAGGCTTTCTCTAGTTGCAGCAAGTGGGGGCTACTCTTCATTGCAGCATGTGGGCTTCTCATTGTGGTGGCTTCTCTTGTTGTGGAGCATGGGCTCTAGGCGCGTGGGCTTCAGTAGTTGTGGCACTCAGGCTCAGTAGTTGTGGCTCGCGGGCTCCAGAGCACAGGTTCAGTAGTTGTGGCGCACAGGCTTAGCTGCTCTGAGGCATGTGGGATCTTCCCAGACCAGGGCTTGAACCCATGTCCCCTGCATTGGCAGGTGGATTCTTAACCACTGCACCACCAGGGAAGCCTGCTCTTCTTCTTCTTTTCTCTCATTTTATGCTATACATACACACATATACATAACATACATGAACATACATATACATAATATACATAATACATACACACAAACACATTTATACACAAAAGCCCATGAGACGTTATTGTTTTATATAGTCAATATTCATTTAGATGTATCCACATATTTACCATTTTCATTGATTTTTCATTGATTTCTATAACTGCAAACTTCTCTCTAGAATAATTTGCATTCTGCCTAAAGAATTACCTACCTTTAGTGTTTCTTTTATAACAGGTCTACTAGTGGCAAAATATGTCTGGCTTTTTATTTTGTTTTGTTTTGGTCAGAAATTCTGTTTATTTGACCTCTATTCTCTTTTTCCCAGCTTTATTAGGATATGATTGACATATAAGATTGTATAAATTTAAGGTGTACATTATGTTGATTTGATACATGTATAAATCACAAAATGATCACCACCATCGTATTAGCTTCCACCTCCATCCCGTCTCATAGTTACCATTTCTTTTTTGTGATGAGAAGTTTTAAGATTTACTTTCTTAGGAACACTCAAGTTTATGATACAATATTGTTAACAATAATCACCTTGCTGTACATTAGATTCCTAAACTTGTTTATCTTATAAATGGAAGTTTGTACCCTTTGACCATTATCTCTCCATCCCCCCCGACCCATGCCCTGGTAACCACCACTCTATTGTTTCTCTGAGTTTGTCTTTTGTATATCCCACGTAAAAGTGATATCATACGGTATTTGTTTTTCTCAATCTGACCAGTTTTACTTAAATCGATGCCCGCAAGTTTCATCCAACTTCTTGCAAATGGCAGGATTTTCCTCTCTCTCTTTCTTTCTCACACGCACACAAACGTGCACATATGTGTGCGTGTGCACACACACACACACACACACACACACACACTTTTTTCCCATTTGGCTTGGAAACTCATCCAAAAGCAAGAATGGTGACAGTGTTAGGTACCACTTTAGAGCAACTCTAACGGTGAAACTGGGACTGTTATCTGGGGTGGGAAGAGGCACTGCCATGGCTACAGCTCTGTGTATGACTTGGGAAGTTATTTTCTCCTCCTGGTTATTCCTTCTCAAACAAAAATATCTCCTGGTCCTCTTGCCCTATTGAGAATTAGATGAAAACCTTAAGAATTATATCCTATTAGAGGATCCTCAAACTTAATTTTGGTTATAGCAAAAGACTGTGAACCAATGTTATTTATTATTTTTTTAATAAATTTTTTTTATTGCAGTATAGTTGAATTACAATGTTGTGTTAATTACTGCTGTACAGCCAAGTGACTCAGTTATACATATACATACTCTTTTTCATATTCTTTTCCATTATGGTTTATCACAGGATACTGAATATAGTTCCCTGTGCTATACAGCAGGACCTTGTTGTTTATCCATTCTATATATACCAGTTCGCATCTGCTAATCCCAAATTCCCAATCCAACCCTCCCCCACCCAATGCTGTTTATTCCTATAGTCATTATTCATTCATTTACTTAACAAATTTATTGAGCAACCTCTTTGTCATAAGTATTTTGCTGAGATATGAGGATGTAATGTTAAATAAGAGATTCATATCCTCATGGAACTTAAAGTCTAGAATAGAGGTTGACAAGCTTTTTCTATAAAGAGACAGATAGTATTTTCAGCTTTAAAGTCCTTACAGTCTCTGTTGTAGCTACTCAATTCTGCTATGGTAGCAAAAAAGCAGCTGTAGACAAAGCACAAATGAAACTGTGTTCTAATAAAACCTTATTTATGGACTCTGAAATTTGAATTGTGTATAATTTTCATGTATCACAAAATATTATTCTCTCTTGATTTTTTTAAATCACTTATTTGTGTGAAGACCATTCTTAGTCTGCAGACTGTACAGAAACAGGTGATATACCTGATTGGCACATGGCTTACCAACTTCTGGTGAGGAAGGAAAGAAAGGTATTATACAAATAATCATTCCAATATGGTTATAAATTGTGAGAGATATGTGAAGAGCAAGCATATCAAGGGCCTCGTCTAGATTGGGGGTTGCTGAGGCCTGAAGGAGGGATGGGAGTTATCGCACTCATTCAACCCTACATGGCTTAGAAGCACTTTCCAAGAAATTCTTTGGCAGTATGTAATTTTCATCTTCCTAGTCACTATCACTACAATTAACCTAAACTCTTTGCCCTATGTCTGTGCCTCATGGAATCTGACTTTCTTATGTTGTTTTCTTTGTCAGAATACCTCATCAGTGTGTGAGTGGCTGAATCAAAGTTAAGAACTAAAAAAAGCCAGTTATGCAGCATTTTATTTTATTTTGGAATTTCAAAAATATTTTATATTGTTTTTGAATTTTAGAATTCTATTTATTTTTTTATACAGCAGGTTCTTATTAGTTATCCATTTTATATATATTAATCTCCCAATCTCCCAATTCATCCTACCACCAATCACCCCACCCTCCACTTTCCCCCCTTGGTGTCCTTAAGTTTGTTCTCTAACTCTGTGTCTCTATTTCTGCCCTGCAAACCGGTTTAACTATACCATTTTTCTAGGTTCCACATATATGTGTTAATACATGATATTTCTTTTTCTCTTTCTGACTTACTTCACTCTGTATGACAGTTTCTAGATCCATCCACGTCTCTACAAATGACCTAGTTTCTTTCCTTTTATGGCTGAGCAATATTCCATTGTATATATGTACCACGTCTTCTTTAACCATTCATTTGTTGATGGACATTTAGGCTGCGTCCATGATCTGGCTATTGTAAATAGTGCTGCAATGAACATTGGGGTGCATGTGTCTTTTTGAATTATGGTTTTCTCTGGGTATATGCCCAGTAGTGGGATTGCTGAGTCATATGGTAGGTCTATTTGTAATTTTTTAAGGAATCTCCTTTTTGTTTTCCATAGTGGTTGTATCAGTTTACATTCCCACAAACAGTGCAAGAGGGTTCACTTTTCTCCACACCCTCTCCAGCATTTATTGTTTGTAGATATTTTGATGATGCACATTCTAACTGGTGTGAGGTGATATCTCACGGTACTTTTGATTTGCATTTCTCGAATAATTAGTGATGTTCAGCAGCTTTTCATGTGCTTCTTGGCCATCTGTATGTCTTCCTTGGAGAAATGTCTATTTAGGTCTTCTGCCCCTTATTGTTTTTTTTTTAATATTGAGCTGCATGAGTTGTTTATATATTTTGGAGATTACTCCTTTGTCTGATGATTCATTTGCAAATATTTTCTCCATTTCTGAGGGTTGTCTTTTTGTCTTGTTTATGGTTTCCTTTGCTGTGCAAAATCTTTGAAGTTTCATTAGGTCCCATTTGTTTATTTTTGTTTTTATTTCCATTACTCTAGGAGGTGGATCAAAAAAGATCTTGATGTGATTTATGTCAAAGAGTGTTCTTCCTATGTTTTCCTCCAGTTTTATAGTGTCCAGTCTTACGTTTAGGTCTCTAATCCATTTTGAGTTTATTTTTGTGTATGGTGTTAGGTAGTGTTCTAATTTCATTCTTTTACATGTAGCTGTCCAGTTATCCCAGGACCACATATTGAAGAGACTGTCTTTTCCCCATTGTATATCCTTGCCTCCTTTGTCATAGATTAGTTGAGCATAGGTGTGTGGGTTTATCTCTGGGCTTTCTATCCTGACCATTGATCTATATTTCTGTTTTTGTGCCAGTACTATATTGTCTTAATGACTGTAGCTTTGTAGTATAGTCTGAAGTCAGGGAGTCTGACTCCTCCAGCTCCATTTTTTTCCCTCAAGACTGCTTTGGCTATTTGGGGTCTTTTGTGTCTCCATACAAATTTTAAGATTTTTTTTTTGTTCTAGTTCTGTAAAACTTGCCATTGATAACTTGACAGGGATTGCATTGAATCTGTAGATTGCTTTGAGTAATACAGTAATTTTCACAATATTGATTCTTCCAATCTAAGAATATGGTATATCTCTTAATCTGTTTATATCATCTTTACTTTCTTTCATCAGTGTCTTATAGTTTTCTGCATAGACGTCTTTTGTCTCCCTGAGTAGGTTTATTCCTAAGTATTTTATTCTTTTTGTTGCAGTGGTTAATGGGAGTGTTTCCTTAATTTCTCTTTCAGATATTTCATCATTAGTGTATAGGAATGCAAGAGATTTCTGTGCATTAATTTTGTATCCTGCAACTTTACCAAATTCACTGATTAACTCTAGTAGTTTACTGGTGGCATCTTTAGGATTCTCTATTTATAGTATCATGTCATCTGCAAACAATGACAGCTTTACTTCTTTTCCAGTTTGTATTCCTTTTATTTCTTTTTCTTCTCTGATTGTCCTGGCTAGGACATCCAAAACTATGTTGAATAATAGTGGTGAGAGTGAACATCCTTGTCTTGTTCCTGATCTTAGAGGAAATGCTTTCAGTTTTTCACCATTGAGAATGATATTTACTGTGGGTTTGTCATATATGGCCTTTATGATGTTGAGGTAGGTTCCCTCTGTGCCCACTTTCTGGAGAGTTTTTATCATAAATGGGTGTTGAATTTTGTCAAAAGCTTTTTCTGCATCTATTGAGATGATCATATGGTTTCTATTCTTCAGTTGGTTAATATGGTGTATCACATTGATTGATTTGCATATATTGAAGAATCCTTGCATCCCTGGGATAAATCCCATTTGATCATGGTGTATGATCCTTTTAATGTGTTGTTGGATTCTGTTTGCTAGTATTTTGTTGAGGATTTTTGCATCTATATTCATCAGTGATATTGGTCTGTAATTTTCCTTTTTCTGTGATATCTTTGTCTGTTTTTGGTATGAGGGTGTTGGTGGCCTCATAGAATGAGTTTGGGAGTGTTCCTTCCTGTGCAATGTTTTGGAAGAGATTGAGAAGGATGGGTGTTAGCTCTTCTCTAAATGTTTGATATAATTCACCTGTGAGGCCATCTGGTCCTGGACTTTTGTTTGTTGGAAGATTTTTAATCACAGTTTCAATTTCATTACTTGTGATTGGTCTGTTCATATTTTCTATTTCTTCATGGTTCAGTCTTGGAAGGTTATAACTTTCTAAGAATTTGTCCATTTCTTCCAGGTTGTCCATTTTATTGGCATAGAGTTGCTTGTAGTAGTCTCTTAGGATGCTTTGTATTTCTGTGGTGTCTGTTGTAACTTCTCCTTTTTCATTTCTAACTTTATTGTTTTAAGTCCTCTCCCTCTTTTTCTTGATGAGTCTGGCTAATGGTTTATCAATTTTGTTTTTCTTCTCAAAGAACCAGCTTTCAGTTTTTTTGATCTTTGCTATTGTTTTCTTTGTTTCTATTTCATTTATTTCTGCTCTGATCTTTATGATTTCCTTCCTTCTACTAACTTTGGGTTTTTGTTCTCTATCTCCAGTTCCTTTAGGTGTAAGGTTACATTGTTTGAGATTTTTCTTGTTTCTTGAGGTAGGCTTGTATTTCCCTCTTAGAACTGCTTTTGCTGCATCCCACAGGTTTTCGATTGTTGTGTTTCCATTGCCATTTGTCTCTAGGTTTTTTCTGATTTCCTCTTAGATATCTTCAGTGATCTCTTGGTTATTTAGTAATGTATTGTTTAGCCTCCATGTGTTTGTTTTTTACTTTTTTCCCCCTGTAACTGATTTCTAATCTCATAGCGTTGTGGTCAGAAAAGTTGCTTGATATGATTTCAATTTTCTTAAATTTACTGAGGCTTGATTTGTGACCCAAGATGTGATCTATCCTGGAGAATGTTCCATGCACACTTGAAAAGAAAGTGTAATCTGCTGGTTTTGGATGGAATGTCCTATAAATATCAATTAAATCTATCTGGTCTATTGTGTCATTTAAAGCTTGTGTTTCCTTATCAATTTTCTGTTTGGATGATCTGTCCATTGGTGTAACTGAGGTGTTAAAGTCCCACACTATTACTGTATTACTGTCAATTTCCTCTTTTATAGCTGTTAGCAGTTGCCTTATATATTGAGGAGTTCCTATGTTGGGTGCCTATATAGTTATAATTATTATATCTTCTTCTTGGATTCATCCCTTGATCATTATGTAGTGTCCTTCCTTGTCTTTTATAATATTCTTTATTTTAAAGTCTATTTTATCTGATATGAGAATTGCTACTCCAGCTTTCTTTTGATTTCCATTTGCATGGAATGTCTTTTTCCATCCCTCACTTTCAGTCTGTATATGTCCCTATGTCTGTATTGGGTCTCTTGTAGACAGCATATATATGGGTGTTGTTTTTGTATCCATTCACAAGCCTGTGTCTTTTGGTTGGAGAATTTAATCCAGTCACATTTAAGATAATTATCGATATGTATGTTCCTGTTACCATTTTCTTAATTGTTTGGGGTTTTTTTTTGTAGGTCCTTTTCTTCTCTTGTGTTTCCCACTTAGAGAAGTTCCTTTAGCATTTGTTATAGGGCTGGTTTGGTGGTGCTGAGTTGTATTAGCTTTTCCTTGTCTGGAAAGCTTTTGATTTCTCCATTGAATCTGAATGAGATCCTTGCCGGGTAGAGTAATCTTGGCTGTAAGTTCTTCCCTTTCTTCACTTTAAATATATCATGCCACTCCCTTCTGGCTTGTAGAGTATCTGCTGAGAAATCAGCTTTTAACCTTATGGGAGTTCCCTTGTATGTTATTTGTCGTTTTTCCCTTGTTGCTTTCAATAATTTGTCTTTAACTTTTGTCAATTTGATTACTATGTGTCTCGATGTGTTTCTCCTTGGGTTTATCCTATATGGGACTCTCTGCGCTTCCTGAACTTGGGTGGTGTTTCCTTTCCCATGTTAGGGAAGTTTTTGACTATAACCTCTTCAAATATTTTCTCGAGTCCTTTCTCTCTCTCTTCTCCTCTGGGACTCCTATAATGCAAATGTTGTTGTGTTTAGTGTTGTCCCAGAGGTCTCTTAGGCTGTCTTCATTTCTTTTCATTCTTTTTTCTTTATTCCATTCTGTAACAGTGAATTCCACCATTTTGTCTTCCAGGTCCCTTATCTGTTCTTCTGCCTCAGTTATTCTGCTATTGATTCCTTCTAGTGTATTTTTCATTTCAGTTATTGTATTGTTCACCTCTGTTTGTTTGTTCTTTAATTCTTCTAGGTGTTTATTCTTTAATTCTTCTAGGTCTTTGTTAAACATTTCTTACATCTTCTCAATCTTTGCCTCCTTTCTTTTTCTGAGGTCCTGGATCATCTTCACTATCATTATTCTGAATTCTTTTTCTGAAGGGTGCCTATCTCCACTTCATTTAATTGTTTTTCTGGGATTTTATCTTCTTCCTTCATCTGGTACATAGCCCTCTGCCTTTTCATCTTGTCTATCTTTCTGTGAATATGTGTGTGTTCTTTTTTTTTTTTTTTTTTTTTTTGTCTCACAGGCTGCAGGATTGTAGTTCTTGCTTCTGCAGTCTGCCATCTGGTCTATGCAGCATTTTAGATTTACGGTGTAGTTTGATGGATTCTGAGATAACGAGGCTGGATTAGTAATTACATCCTTGTGAAACATCTTAGAGGATAAACTCAATGATTTTTCTCTATACAGAGTACTGGCCTCAGTTTTTGGCTTCTGATTTTTTTTTTTTGGTTTGGTTTGGTCAGCTATTATTTGTCAGGTATTAGCAAAAGCTAATATTTGAAATGGAGAATTACTCTAAAACAGACCAAAGAAACAAAACCATACCAGACTACATTTAAACCAATAATCAGGGGAAAATATGTTCATTTATTCTAATTTCCATGGTCTTAGTGCTATGGCATGGGCTTTCTGCCCACCTTCAAAGCTGAGCGTAATGACTCACTGGACAGGGGAATGAATAGGCTTCATGGTTAACACGAGTCTGCTAAAATGCCTCTTGTGCCCACTTTTCATGACAGGGCTAGCTGCTTTTTGGCAATCAGCAAACTGCAGAAACAGTTCTATTCAATGTGAGCCATCGCTCCAGCAACCAAAAACAGGACTCTCCCTTGGGAGTTTCCTTTAGTTGTTAATGTGTGTTTCTTGCTGTTGTTGTCTTGGATCCTTTGAAATCATGCTTTTAGGACAAAAATGCCACTGATTATTTTAGCCTTTAAATGATGCCGACAAGGCATGTGTCCTGGAAAACTTTAGCAGCTACTGGGCTAATCTGAAACTCAGCAACCTGAATGAGGTGATTCTGCAGAACACAGCTGCTGGGCACACTGAATCAGACAGACTGCAAATATCTACATGTACACAGTATGTCTTAGTTTGTACCAGGTACTGTGATAGACACCTCTGTATATTATCTAATTAATCTTTACAACAAAGTATAAGGTCAGAGAGTTATTGAACTGTGGTAATTAAGAGCAGAGCCCTAGTTCTAGAACACCCAGCTCTATTAGTTAGTAGTTTTATGACCTTGGGTGATAATTTAATGCTCTGTGCCTTAGTTTCCTTATCTGTGCAATGGGGATAGCTCCCATAAGGCAGGTGTGATGTTTATAGGAGATAATTTAAAAAGTGCTCAGTATAGAACCTGATACATGGTAAGCACTAAATATAAGATGGCAACTACCATCCTCACTTAACAGATGAAGAACTAAGGTTCAAAGTGTTTCCCTGACTTGCTCAAATTCCCATGGGTAGTAAGAGAGCTGAAATTTGAACTCAGTCTAACTCGAGTCCTTGCACTTAACAACCACATTGTTATCTTCATCACTACCACCTACATTATTATTATCTATAAGTAAGAGTCTCAGCAACAAGCCAAAGGAAATCCTTGTCAGGCATACAATTTGGGGTGTGTGCACATGGCCAGGAAGAATTATTTTTAGTCACAATCACAGACAGGAAGAAAAATCACGATAAGTATGAGGAACTTTGGATGCCAAATTATCAAGATCTATTGCCTACACATTTGTTAATACCTCTCCCCCTTCTACACACACACGGGAATCATGATTAAAATAGATTCATGCCAAATAATTTATTTTTTCTTGAGAACTTTTCACTGGAGTAGAACCACAACTCAACAACAAAAACAACTGCAGTTTTTACCTTGGAACTCTTAAACTAGGGTCCATTGACACCTAGAATATCCTTGAATGGGCTTAAAGTCCGTGAACTCCTAGAATTTGTGTACAATATTTGGGGTGTGTGTTAGTATATTTTTCTGAGGAGAGAGGCTATGATCATCTTTAGATTCTCATAGAGGTCTGTGACCCAAAAAAGTAAGAACCACTGTTTTAAACTGAAGGCTGTCCCAGGGGCAAAATACAGGTAGGGAATTGAGAGGTACAGGCTACTAATGTATAAAATAAATAAACTATAAGAATATAGTATGCAGCACAGAGAATATAGCCAATATTTTATAATAACTTTAAATGGAATATAATCTGTACGAATTTTGAATCACTGTTGCATGCCTGAAACCAGTATACTATTGTAAATAATATCGTAAATCAACTATACCTCAATAGAAAGAAGTTAGCATTAAAAAAAACCCAAAAAACTGAAGATTGTCCTACCAGTCTAGTTACAGTGGTGGTTCCCCAGAAAGCCTAATGAGGGTCCACATGAGGCCATTCATTACTTTCTCTGCTTCCTAACTCTACTCCTGTGCCTGGTCATTCAAGAGAGCATTGCATTTAGGATAAAAGTAACTGACAACAATGCTCCATATAAGTTAAGCAATTTGTGAGTTTTAGTTAAATCTAGATTTAAGTGCAGTTAGGATGTAGTTCAGGAGTTGGTCAACTATAGCCTGCACTTGTTTTTGTAAATAAAGTTTTACTGGAACATAACCATGCTAACTAATTTACATATTGTCTATGCCCACTTTCTTGCTACAGGGTTGAACAGTTGTAACAGAGCATACAGGTCTCAAGGTCTAAAATATTTATATCTGACCCTTTACAGAAAATGCTTGCTAACCCCTGAGGCAGTAATGCAGTTGAAAGAATCTTGGTACCACAGTGAGGGTGAGCTTGAGGTCTGGTGCTTCCATTGCTTCTGTGACCTTGCACAAGTCATTTAATTTTTTTTTAAATTAATGTATTTATTTATGGCTGTGTTGGGTCTTCGTTTCTGTGCGAGGGCTTTCTCTAGTTGTAGCAAGCAGGGGCCACTCTTCATTGCGATGCATGGGCCTCTCACTATCGCGGCCTCTCTTGTTGCAGAGCACAGGCTCCAGACGCGCCGGCTCAGTAATTGTGGCTCACGGGCCCAGTTGCTCCGCGGCATGTGAGGTCTTCCCAGACCAGGGCTCGAATCCGTGTCCCCTGCATTGGCAGGCAGATTCTCAACCACTGCGCCACCAGGGAAGCCCCAAGTCATTTAATTTTAACCTCAGTTTTTCATGTATAAAGTGGGAATAGCTTCTACTCACTTTGCTTACTCTTTACAGTTATTATCATCAAAATCAAATGTGATAATGCATGCAAATGTTAAATGTACCTTATTAGTTTCATTAGTGGTAAGATATCATCCCCAAGTTGCCTACACGTGGTGACACATTATTTCTCAGAAAAGGAGAAAAATAATTTTAAAAAACTAAGCACAATAGCAATTACATAATATGGCACAAAACAGTTACTCTGTGGAATTTGCCTTCCAAGGCAACTAATGATTAAGTGTTAATTTTTTAGGGAGGAAAAACAAATATTTCCTGAATAAATTGATAAATGAAATACTAAATAGAAATAACAACACCAAAGGACATTTTCTCAGTCAAATGTCTGTTCAGTTGAGATTTTGCACTTGATTTTAGGCCTTGCTGTTCATGACCAGAGACAAGGAAAAGCTGAGACAGTGTGGCTTCTGAAGTTTGAGCTCTATCTAATTAGGTGGCCAGGAAGAACTTCTCAGCTTCTGAATTTTAAAAATTGTCTTATATTTGTGACTATCTTTAGTAAATGCTTGAAATTTGAAAAGGAAATGGCATGGCTTATACACCAATTTTTGTGAAGAAGTAAAGAAATTGATGATTTTATCCATAATCTCACATATCCACTTAATATCCTTTTAAAGGGAAGGTTCAAACTCTCCTGAAAAAGAGTAGATATCTTTCTTCAAGCATTATTAGAGAAATTTAAAACATGTATTTTTTTCTCTCTCATGAATTATAGTGTGTTATGTTCTCTTTTAGCATCACTGAATGAATGGTTATTATTTTACAATTATTTAGTTCTGTTGGTGATATTATTTGGTTTTGGGCCAAATAATACTTTGCTATTTTCCTTTTCACCTGTTAAAAAGAAGACCAAATCACGGAGAAAGCTCACCTCTGGGCAATAAGAGAATTAATAATCAGGGAGTTGGTGGGATGCTTGCAGATTTAAGAATTTTTGAAACAAACTCTACGCATAAAAGTTAGATTACAACCAGATTAACTAAATAATTTAGGTGACCTATTTCTATTTTAATATAAAAAAGTAACCAACATAGTATATTGGAAAGAAATAAACCAGGCCTGGTTCCTGACTCCATTTTGAGAAATTTACTTATTAGAAGGTAATACTACGTCTCAAAGAATTGAACGGGAGGGTTGGAGAACCACTCTGAAAAAAATGACAGGTATGCAGTTAGTATCTGAGGGACAGACAGCGGGACTCAGTTGAGAGTCTCCTCAGGGCAGCATGGCTGTACTGAACAAGCTCCACATGTTTTTACTATCTTCACATCGCTCCACTCAAATTCAAGCCCTGTAGAATAAATAGGGGCAGCTTGGGTTGCATGTCTATCTCCTGACTGGGGTAAAGCGGAGCACTTTGATTAAAGCATATGCCCAATCTGAGACTGCACCCAATGGGAGACTGAAGGAAATCAGAATGCTATTAGCAAAAGAAAAGGATATGGACCCTAGGTCCCCAAAACTATAACAAAGGTAATCATGCCTGCCTGCTCAGGTTGTTAAACATATCAAAGGCAGCAACATATTTAAAATATATATCACAGAGACTGCCACTTTACAACAGTAGCTGAGGACTTCCTTGGTGCCTCAGTGGTTAAGAATCCGCCTGCCAATGCAGGGGACATGGGTTCGAGCCCTGGTCGGGGAAGATCCCACACGCCGCAGAGAATTAAGACCATGTGCCACAACTACTGAGCCTGCGCTCTAGAGCCCGTGAGCCACAACTACTGAAGACCATGTGCCACAACTACTGAAGCCAGCACGCCTAGAGCCCGTGCTCTGCAACAAGAGAAGTCACCACAACGAGAAGTCCGTGCACCACAACGAGGAGTAGCCCCTGCTTGCTGCAACTAGAGAAAGCCCACGCACAGCAACGAAGACCCGACACAGCCAAAATAAATAAATTAATTAATAAAAAAAACAGTTGCTGAATAGCAACCTCAATCTAGCCTTTGCTAACTAGTAGAAAGCAATAAAAGTTATAACACCAAGGGGGCGGTGGTGGTAGAGGGAGACTTACTCTCCCTTCAACACAGGCATAGCTAGATTTTGTTGCATGAAAGAGAAACAACCTGTATGCAGCTAGGAAGTCATTACTTACCACACCCTATACTTGTCCCAGTCTCAAAGATCCATGATGTATACGACTACGGTATAGGACAGCCATCCTCTCTTGCATGAGTATTACCTTTGAGAAGACTGCAGTACCAGTTTCCACTACCACTGCATTCATTTAGAAATAGGAAGTCCCCCCCAAAACTGGGCAGGACAAAGGGGTCATAGGAATCTGAGACACAATTCTGAGAGCCAGTAACTATTTGTTGCATTTTGTTGAATTGGGAAGTGGAGTTCACATAAGCAAGGCATTGTTAAGTGGTGGTGGAGGCAGACTGAACAATTATAGTCCTGCAAATTAGGAATTGTAGATTTTCCTTGCACTCCATCAGTTTATAGCATCAGAGAATCAGCCAATGGGGATAGGAGAAGAGTGAGAGTCACCAGAAATGAAGATTTAGAGAACATTAGCCATCTGTACTCGTTACAGGTCAATAAAGGTGACATGACCAGCAACAGGCAGAAAGCAGGTGGAACCAATAATTACTTCATTTCTTTTACATCTACTGGATCTGGGAGGCTCTGCTTTCATTAAACATGAGGGAAAAGAAATGTGAATGTGGCCTTTGAAAACCATTTCAGAACAAGAAAAAATTGCTTTTAGGATTACTGAGTAGTTGTATTGAAAGTACTTTATGATTTGGGGGGAAATCGTTGAGTACAAAGAGGAAGCTCGTTCAGAAGAAACAGAGGCAGAGCAGACCTTTGAGAATGACCTACTGCAGGATCCCGAGGACATTTCAGGAAATGGTTTGGCATGAAGTAAAAGCTCTATCTTATAAAAACTGGCATCTGGGACAATTTATGCAGGATCCATTTCATACAATCTCCACATTTATAAGAGATCTGTCCACTCTGCTGACTCTGGCCACCTCTGTTCACTCTTGCCATTGTTCCTGGACAGGTGTCTCAGGCCCCCTGCTTTACCTGTTTCTAGCCATCCTTACCCCAAGCTCTGTGTAGGATTTTATTAGGTTGACTACAAGTACCCCTCAAGTGGTTCCATATGCCAACCCCGGCGAAACTATCCTTTTCCACTGATCGTTTACTGAGGGTTCCAAATCTTTTCAGACTTTTAATCTGGGTTCCTGTGGCTTTTCCCCCTTGGCTGCTTGTGGCCTAATAGCCTTTCTTCCCCCATGGCTTGGTTTCATAGCCCTGCTCGAAAGCAGATGCTCTGGCGCCTTTCACAATGAACACTGCCAGTTTCATGGCATTTTCTTGCGGCTTTTGGCTGTAACTCTCAACTTTCCAAGGCCCAATTGTAAGACACCATGTGGGACAGACCCAAGAGGAGGGATATGGTAAGTGGGGGAAGGGGATATTGTGTAGAGCATGTGAAATGAAACAAAATTTATTCTCAAGGCATAAGTCACATTTTTCTGTTAACTTGGTTTACACAATTCAGATGTCAGTTGATTGAAATGAACACGTTTCCTATGGGATGGAAAGGATATTTTTCAGTGGAGACCGAATGAAATTTGAGGGGCCTGCTTTTGGCAGGTGTTCTATCTTTGGTCTTTGCTCCTGCATGTCTGCTGTTTACCTTCCAGTTGGGAGGCAGTCTGCCATCTCCGTGCACATGCCCTCTCAGTCGTTTCCAGATCTGAGATTCTCTGTCTTCATTCATATCATGTCCTTGATTTTCTATTTGGAATACGAACTATTTTACTGTTAGCATAGGATAATCTTTTAATATGTTCTTTTCCCTTTTCCTTTCTCTTCCCTACCCTCCCCCACAGGCAACAGCCTCTTCTGTGAAAAAGGCCCAGTGGATGGGTCAATCATTAAAAAAAAATTATGCATGTCAAGTGGCTAGTAAACTCTGAGAAATGATGGTGACTACCCACTGACTCTTTATTGGGAAGCAAAGTGGAGTGAGAGAACAAGGGATCGTCACTGAAAGCAATGGGGAGGGTCAAGACAGAGAGTGGTGGTCTCACTCTATTTAGTGAGTAGAGGCTAGGGATGCTGCAAAACATCCTACAATCCACAGGACAGCCCCTCATAACAAAGAATTATTTAACCCAAAATGTTAATAGTGGCGAAGTTGACACACTCTCTGCATCTGTAGCTGCTTACAGTCATGATTAGGACCTTAGAGACTTTATTGCTATTCCCTTGGGGAGCTTCCTCCCCATGAATTAGATCAGTTAACGCTCACCCTTTAAGCCTGAAACCAAAGTCAGTTCTACAAAACAGAAGTAAGTCATTTAAATTAGTGCCATAGTATATTGTTGACTCTTTCCTTTTACTCCTTAGAGACTGCAATGGCTCCTCTTAGTTTCTTGGAGTCAAAAGTGCCTCCTGAGTAGATCAACTCAGATACAAACTGGAAAAGAAAGAAAGAGAAAGATTATCTATCTATCATCTATCTCTCTATAAATACATATAAAATCTATATATAATAATATAATTATAATATTATAATAATATTAATACAATATATTAAAATAGTATATAATATATAAAATACATTATATGTACATATTATATGTATTATATACTGCCCTCGCCCTTCCCTGCCTACCTCATTCTCACCCTCATCCCCACCTCTGGTCATTGTTCTTCACTACTATGTCTCACAAAGCAGACAGAAACCCTCCCTGAGGTTTGGAAAAAGAGGAAGAAACTTTTAAAGACATAGCATGTGACATTTTGAGTAAGTCACCCAGCCATCTCAGGTACAGAAACTCACAGGCTATGTGTTGTTCAGAATTAATGTAATTTCATTGCTTTGGTATTCAGAATACGATGATCAGTATTTTACCTTTATCATCTCTGTTTTTAATTAGGCAGAGGTACTAAAAAGATTAGGAGAGATGATGTTTATAAATCGCTTTGAGACTTTGATTAAAAGATGCTATTTAGAAATGAGTGCTTAAAACTATTTTTATGATTTCTACAGGTGGGCTTAGTTTTTGGTTATCTGACCCAAGGAGGTGGGGTAGTTGCACATTTCCTTTGAGTAAATGAATCCCCTGGTTAAGCTACCCCAATTATTGATGGATAGGTGACAAAATCCTCAGGTGTCGGGTCCTGCTTATCCTCCAGCCAGGACTCAGTGGGTACCATGACCTGGAACAAGATCTGTAGCCAGAGCACACATATTCTCTGGAATTTAATTGTCTTTTATTTATACATCCTAATCCAAGAATTTTCTATTTTAATAATTATGATAATGATGGTGTTGAGGTTAATAACTTCCAAGTATATATTTTAGCTTGAAATTTTTTTTTTTTTTGAGGTATGGGGGCCTCTCACTGTTGTGGCCTCTCCTGTTGTGGAGCACAGGCTCCGGATGCGCAGGCTCAGTGGCCATGGCTCACGGGCCCAGCCGCTCTGCGGCATGTGGGATCCTCCTGGACCGGGGCACGAACCCGTGTCCCCTGCATCGGCAGGTGGACTCTCAACGACTGCTCCACCAGGGAAACCCAAAATTTTCTTTTTATTCAAACTTAAGGAGAAAGAAAATAATTCTGACCTAATGATAAAGTTATTGGAGAGTCCTATGCCCCAGGACACATAAAACCTTGCCCTTCTCCTTTCACTCCCAAACTTCATTCATGCCCTCCCAACCAGGTATTATGTAGCCTGGTGTGGCTAATATGGCCAAATGGATGAAATCAATCTCCACAGTGGCTGAAAAATTAGGTAACTAACTTACATCTGTTGAATCTCTGCAGTTTATGGTCATTGTTTTACTTTGTTTTTATTGCTGAAGGTAAATTTATTCTCTGTTATCAATAATAACTGAAATGAGATAGTATACTATAACAGAAATAATATATGATGAGGAGATGGAAAAATATGTTCCCACTTGGCCATTATCTAGCTTTGTGACCTTGGACCATTTTACTCTGTGCCTTAGTTTCCTCGTCTGCAACATGAGGGAGATAGCCCAAAATAACTTCTATGGTGCTTTTCAGATCAAAAATTCAAAATTCTATGACCTTAAACTATAGGTGACATAAAAATTTCACATGGATATGACAGATATTTATAATTATGGCCTTTGGAGTAGAAAAAAAATCTTGACAAACTTTCAATTATGTAATATATCTAATTTGTAGACACATACACAAATCCCAACTCTTGAGATAACTGGTTTCACTTAAATGTTCATCCATTTCTATATCCTCAACCAGCTCTACAACCATATTACGTTTGTGACATAGTTTGAAGCTATTTGCCCTGTGTCCACCAATGAAAACTTAGAGAGGAGAATGCTTTCTAGAATTTACCCATTATGATTACAAAAATAAATTATTCTGTTGTATAAAAAGAGGGAAAATAATGTGAGGTTTACATGAGAAACTTCAAAGTCTAATGGAGAAAGAAGGCAGGATGTGGTTCTATTTGTTTAAAACTGTTTAACTTTTTAGGTCCAAGGAGTGATATGAATTCCAAAAGGAATGATTTCCAAGAGGAAGAGAAACTTTTGATGGTTGGCCTAATAAAATAAAACTACACATTAGTGAAACTGAATTCAAAGATGATTCCAACACTGCTGCAAACAGATGAGCCCGGTAGCTGGCTCCTGTCCAACCCCAGCTGCTGTGCACACTGTAACCACCATGTGTTATCTGCAAACCAGATCGTTTCTGTGCGGGAAAGACCAGCCAGCTTTCTTGGCCAAGCTGCTGCCATAAAACACACTAGTGATTTGATTTTTCATGTTTCTTAAGGATATTATACTTTGACACACAGTATACATTTGGTCTCAAATTGTCCAGTGGGCTATCACAGATGACTGGTTGATGAATGTTTTATCAGAAGAGGTCACATTTTCTCAGGTTGTTTTGTGTCACGGCAAATCATTGCTTTACAGTGAGGAGTGCCCTTAAAAACAAAAAAACGAACAAAAAAAAACCCACTTAAATCTTAAGAAAAAGGATACAAAGTGCAGTTAAATACTCTCATTAAGAATAATTTGCCTTTCACAATTTATATGCATCAGCTGCCTTTTGATATCGCCTGCGAAAAGCAAAAGCATCATGGGATCTCTTAAAAGAACTGGAAAACTAAATGTCAGAACAGCATTTTTACACTCGGCTAGAGAAATTCCCGCCTCATATAAAACACCTACATTCCAACACCTAGTGTTTGCTTTGGAGACTTACAAAGAGTTAATACAGCTTGTTTGGCATCAGATATCGGTATAATGGGCTTTTACTGAAGTAATTAAAATTTGTTTATAATTAATACAGATGAATTAGTTTCTGCACAATAATAGTTAGGAGATTAACAAAGGCCACATTTTGGCAACAGGACTACATTCTTTCCCAAGTGCTGTGGGACCTTATCCAATGAATGTCTGTCCAAGCCGGCTGATTCTTCAGAGATGCCATATGGCACAGCTATGCATTATGACTTTTTTTTCTAAAAGGCAGCCATATGACATAACTGATCTTTAAAACGTTGTCAGAAGGCATTACCTGGGTAGGCTTTGAGCTGCTTTCCAAAAACTTAGCAAGCACGGGGCTATTAATTATGAGTAAAAGAAACGTGCATGCGCACACTGGAAACTTGGCGTTCTTTCCTCTCTAGTCACAGCTGATCATCTCTCAAGCCTTCTAGCTGGGGAAGTAGCTTTTTTTTTTTTTTTTAAACTTCCAACGGAGGAAAAAAATTGTTTTAAAACATATATTCATCAATTTCTTTATAAAATGTCTATGCACTTGACCCTAATATGAACATATTTTGCCACCTGTACTTTCACTGTATTCACTGATTTTCAAAAAAAGAATGAAAACACAATGCTATTTACAACCAAAAATTTTCAAAACAATGTTTAGAGTGCCAGTGAAAGAAAAATAATTTTCTAGTTGTGGTGGTAGTTGATTTTTAGCTGACATCTATACCCTCCATACTACTCAGTTTTGGATGGCAAAAAATGTAATAACTCAAATATTTTCTTTCTGATTTCCTCAGAAAATTAGTTTGTACAAGGGGGCACATCCATTTTAGACTTTCTATTTTTGTATGTGTGTTTAGAACAAGTTGGTTGCATTAGTTTCCGTTTATAAACTACCTACGGGAATTTGCAGAACTCCATAGAATAGGAAGAAAGGGAATAGAGAAGTCAATGCTATCAGTGGGTTTGATGGGCTCAGAACCAGTGAGAACCGCCTCTGGATTTGTGCTGACTCCTAACCTACTGCTACTCTGTATCTATTCTGATGTTGTTTCCTGGACTTCATTTGGATCTCAGATTTAAGGTGTGTAAAATTGAACTGCCTCAAACTTGTACCTCTCACAGTCTTTCTTTTCTCTATAAATGCCAACTCCATCCTTTTGGCAAATCAGTTAAAAAACCTAGCAGTCATCTTTGACCCCTCTCTTTCCCTCATAGCCCCCATCCAGTCCACCAACAGATTCTGTGAGCTCTAACTTCAAAATATATCCTAATTTTCCTGACTCCTTGCTACTTCCACTGTTAGGACCCTGGTCCTAGGCACTAGCATCTTTCTCCTCTGTTAATTTAATAGAGTTCTGTTTCTCAGTTTCCACTGCCCCTTGCCTACTGTCTGTTTCTTTGATAGCAGCCCCAGTGATCTTGTCAAAGTAAATGTCAGCCATGTCACTTCCCTGATCAAAATCCTCAGCTCACTTTGAATGAAAGTCCTCACCAGGCCTAAAGGGCTCTACACAATCAAGTCTCTTGTTTCTTTTTTAAACCTACCCCTAATGCTGCCCTTGGCTCACTCCTGCTCCACTTGCATTGACTTCAAACAAGGATGCATATAGCACGATCTCCTGCCCCAAGGCTTCTACACCTGCTATTTACTTTCTCAATGGTGTTTTGGGGTAAGCTGCTATTGGCTTGTGAGTCACTTGTCAAATTGTCGGGAACTGTGCTAGGCAGTTGTTAAACCAGTGGTAGCTGGAAATCAGCCAAAGTGGGAGTATTTACACCAAGGAAATTGGCAATCTTTAAAAATCAGATCATTACATTCCACGGAGACACTGTTAAGCATTTACCAGAATTTCACTGATTTTTCTCTTCCTGTAATGTTCTCCTCTGGCACAAGTACCTCTCCTACGTCCTCAACTTCTTCAGATCTTTATAAAAGACCTTAGGAGTGAGGTCTACTCTGCCTACCCTGTTTAAAATATAACCACCCTCAACTTTCTCTCATCCTTTCATTATTTTTCTCCATTAAACTGGTAATTTTTGTCATTTTTATATTTATTTATTTATTTTTAGTTTATTGTCTGTCTCCCTGCAATAAAATATGGAATGAATGCATAAAAGAGTTAACCAGCACTCTATCAATATATATTGCACTCTTCCAATAGCCATCAAATGCATCAGAGTTCTTCCTCACCATATAACATTTGAAATGCTGATTTTTAAAAAGTATCTATTTTGAAATAATTAACTTTATTTGAAATAAATTTCATCTCATATAAGAGTTGCAGGAATAGTATTTAAAAAAGACTTTTGCATACACTTCACTCAGATTCAGCAGTTATTGACATTTTGCCACATTTGATCTATCTATCCACCATCTATCTAATTTTTTTTTTAACCAGGACCATTTGAGGTACTTGCTTACTTCATGACCCTAAATGCTTTAACTAGAAGGTCCTCAGAAAACAGTTTCTATCTTTTAAAATATTTTTTCCAGTTTTATTGAAAAATAATTGATATGCATCACTGTATAAATTTAAGGTATACAGCATTATGGTTTGATTTACATATATTGTGAAATAATTACCACACCATATTCAACTAACATCCATCTTCTCATATAGATACAATAAAAAGAAAGAAGAAAAGAAAAAAGGAAAAAAAAATTCCTTCTTGTGATGAGAACTCTTAGAATTTATGGTCTTAACAACTTTCACATATATCATATAGCACTGATAACTATAGCTATCATGTTGTACATTATGTCCCTTGCACTTACTCATTTTATACCTGGAAGTTTGTACCTCTTGACCACCTTCCTCCAATTCCTCTTCCTCATATTCTCTGCCTCTGGTAACCACAAATCTGATCTCATTTTCCATGAGTTTTTTCTTTTTTAAGATTCCACATATAAGTGAGATAATACAGTATTTATCTTTCTCTGTCTGACTTATTTCACTTGGTATAATGACTTCAACGTCCATGCATGTCGTCGCAGATGGCAAGATTTCCTTGTTTTATATGACCAAATAATATTCCATTATATATCATGTCTTCTTTATCCAGTCATCCATCAATGGACACTGAGGTCTGTTTCCATGTCTTGGGTAGTGTAAATAATGCTGCTATGAACATGGGGGTGCAGATATCATTTTGAGTTAGTGTTTTTCCTTTGGATGTATTCCCAGAAGTTGAGTTGCTGGATCATGTGGTAGTTCTATTTTTAATTTTTTGAGGATCCTCTATACTGTTTTCCATAGTAGCTGCACCAATTTACAATCCCACCAACAGTGCACAAGTGTTTCCTTTCCTCCACATCCTGGCCAGCATTTGTTATCTCTTGTCTTTTTGATGATGGTCAATCTAACAGCTGTGAGGTGAAGGGATATTCTGTTATATAACCACAGAATTGTGGTCAGCCTCGGGAAATTTAACATTGATAAAATAGTATTATTTAAATTGCACTCCATACTTTTTTTAACACATGTTCAAAATTTTCTCTTTTTTTGGCCTTGCTACATGACATGTGGGATCTTAGTTCCCCGACCAGGGATCAAACCCGTGCCCGTTGCATTCACTCCATATTTAAATTTTGCCAACTGTTCCCCAGATGTTCTCTTAATACTTTCTTTTCTCCAGTCCAGCATCTAACACAGCAACCTGAATGACATTTAGTTGCATCTCTTTCTCCTTAAAACTGGACACCCTAAACCATCCTGACACAGCTTCTCAGCTTTCCTTGTCTTCTGTGATCTTTTGTAAGAGAATAGGCCATCATCAATATGGAATGTATTTTAGGTTGGATTTGACTTATATGTACTCATTATGAGATTCAGATTATGTAGTTTTGGAGAAATACCTCGTATATGATATTATGACCTTCTCAGTACATCATATCAGAAGGCATAGAAGGGCAATTTGTCCCATTACTGATGATGCTTTGATCTTTTGGTTAAGGTGTTGTCTGCCAGGTTTCTCTACTCTGAAGTTATCATTTTTCGCTTTGTGACTAATAAGTAATCTACAGAGAGATACTTTAAAACAATATAAATATCTTGCTCCTCTTCAAACTTTCATCTGATTGTTTTACAACACATTGATGATTCTTGCCTGAATAAATTATGATAGTTTCAAAATGATGGTTTTTAAAATGCTCTTATTCCTTCTTCATTTATTATTTGGCATTCTATTGTAAGGAAGACCTTTCCCTTCCCTTCCCCTTTATTCATGATCAATATGAACTAATGGATTCTCACTTTATTTGATAGGTTACAATCTATTATTGTCATTATTTATTTTGATCTAAAATTGTCCTATATTACGTTGGTGGGAGCCCCTTAAAATTGACTCTCATGTCCCTTTGACACGCCCCATCTTTCTTTGGAGCACTTCCTCACATTTCGGTATAACAAGACTTTTTAGACTAATCTTGTACTTTTCTGTCTTTTTGGGTTTCGTTTTTTTTTTTTTTCCTTCTTCTTCTTCTTCAAAGTAGTTATGTTATTTCTTTGGAATGTAGTTAGGTTCCTTTGTTCTGTTTGTGCATAGTTTGACATTGTCCCCTTCCCCCATTCCTTGTTGATTTAATTTAAAATTTTTAATATGTAAAACATTAAAATGGTTCCAAAAGTCAAACCTATACAGAACAGATACTCAGAGTACCCTTTGCTATCTCTTTCACCCTGTTCCCAACTACTCCTTGTAAAAAGTCAGTTTCAGATTTATTTGTTTGTTTGCAAAAATAAACAGTTACAGTTTTTTTAAAAATTCTCTTTTCTTCCTTAAACAAAAGGTAGCATATTCTTTATATACTCTTTTGCACATTTTTTTTTTTTTTGCGGTACGCGGGCCTCTCACTGCCGTGGCCTCTCCCATTGCGGAGTACAGGCACAGCTACTCCGCGGCACGTGGGATCTTCCTGGACCGGGGCACGAACCCATGTGCCCTGCATCGGCAGGCGGACTCTCAACCACTGCGCCACCAGGGAAGCCCTCTTTTGCGCATTTTTAAACAATATATCCTAGAAATCACTCCTAGTCAGTTCATGCAGGTCTTTCTCACTCTCTCCTATTTTAATAGTTGCATGATACTTCATAGTGTGTATGAGCAATAGTTTATCCAGCCAATCTACTATATATGGGCATTTAAATTGTTTTTAATATTTTGCAATGACAAATAATGCTATATTGATTAAATACTAAATTTTAAGTGTTTACTCTTCTTAGTTTAAGATCATTGATAAAGTATGAGTAAGCTGGAAAGCCATAATTCTTAAAGTTATTTCCAGTCATTTATATCACACTGTGAACACATGATAAAACTACATTCTTTCACTGTGGAAATGTAAGGAAAACAGCAGCATGCTAGTTTGAGCATGTGTGTATATGTCGGGGTGAGTAGGAATCCACTAACAGGAATTTAGGGCTGAAAAAGGTCAGCTGGCAAGGCGAATTTCTTCTACTTTCAAGTGGCATTAAGGCCCAGTTTGTGTTTGATATTTTATTTATTCAACAGATGCTTATAGGGAACTTGCCCTTTGGTAGGTGCTATTCAGGGCACTGGGACACAACAGTGAACAAGAGAGGCAAAGGTAACTCAGATTTGTGGTTACCAGAGGCATGGGGTGGGAGAAGGGGGGAATTGGAGGAAGGCGGTCAAAAGGTACAAACTTCCAGTTTTAAGAGAAATAAGTACTAGGGATGTAATGTGCAACAAGATGACTATAGTTAGCTGTATTGTGATATATTTGAAAGTCGTTTATCATTTCCCAACATATGTAAAGCAAATCATTATACTGTACACCTTAGATTTATACAGTGCTGTATAAATATACAATTATATTTCAATTATATTTCAGTAAAACTAGAAAAAATGTGTGACAAAGGCTGTGTTCTCATGGAGTTGCATTCTACTTGGACACAAATCATAAACCAGTATACCAATAAATAAATATGTAATTTTAGATAGAGTCTATCTATATGAAAAAGACAAAATGACTTGGAGGAGGGAGGGGAACATTATTTTAGGAAGGGTGCTGGAGAAAACCTTTTGTATAGGCAAACTTTGAGCAGAGATGTGAAAAAATAGAAGCAAAAAAAAAATAGTTGATAGAAATGATTACAGGTTGAGAAAATGACCAGGGCAAAGGGACTGAGGTGGGAATGCTCTTGTTGTGTTCTAGAACTTGAAACCAGGTAAAGGAGAGGAGGGGTCTGTGAGGAGGCAAGTGAATGACCATTTAGAGTAAGGATATGGATTTTGTTTTAAAAATATTAGTAAGCCATTGGGGGGGGGGTTCTAGGTGATATGATCTGATTTTTTATTTTTTAATTTTCAGGTCACCTTGGCTACTATGTGGAGAAAAAACTGCAAGTGAAAAAAGTGCAAGCAGGGATAGTGTCACTGCAGTCTGGATCAAAGAAGGTGGTGCCTTAAGCTAGGGTAGGCACAGTGTCGGTAGTGAGAAATACCATAAATAATGTAAATTTTAAAGATAGAACTCACAGGATTTTCTAATGGATTATGGAGGTTGTGGAAGAGAGATTAAAGATGACTCCTAGATTTTATCTTAATCAAGTCTAGGAATGACACAATTGTGCTCTTTTACAAGGCCTTGGAGACACAGCCCAGTCTAATAGCTTCCTGTCATCACACTGCCTGTTAAAGCCTTGTCAATGTATTTCTTTCTTGCTAGCGATCAAGAGTTTCCTGAAAATAAGCGGGAGTATTGCGGGCAGAGGAAAATATGCGAGATATGAGAATTGATGAGAAAAAAATTTCCCTCAAAAATGAGCTATGACAAAAACCGAACTAGTTTCTAATGATTAAGTAATTAATTCATTCACTTATTTTCTATTTATTGGGTGTTAGGGGATATACTACAGAGCAACATAGATGTGGACAATGCCATCATAGAGTTTACAGTTATCCTGACAGCATAATATATGTCAATACTGGGAATCACAGGGATTCACAAAAACTGGTGGATCCCATTTGATATACAATGTGCTCCATCATTTTTAATTTGAGATTTGTCTCAAATCTTATGGCAAAGAACTTTGAGTAATCAAATTAACTTATACCAATGTGTGATGGACAGTCTTTGGTAATATTTGCTTTAAATGAGAACGTTGAATTTCTTTTTTTTTCTTTTCTTTTTTTGCCAATCTTTTTTTTTTTTTTTTTTCTGCAGTATGCAGGCCTCTCACTACTGTGGCCTCTCCCGTTATGGAGCACAGGCTCCGGACGTGCAGGCTCAGCGGCCATGGCTCACGGGCCCAGTCGCTCCGCGGCATGTGGGATCCTTCCGGACCGGGGCACGAACCCGTGTCCCCTGCATCAGCAGGCAGACTCTCAACCACTGCGCCACCAGGGAAGCCCTTTTTTGCCAATCTTATTCCATTTTCCCCCACACTTTTCTTCTTGGAGTTTTATTTGTATGTCTTTTTATTTTATTTTATTTTATTTTTAACATCTTTATTGGGGTATAATTGCTTTACAATGGTGTGTTAGTTTCTGCTTTATAACAAAGTGAATCAGTTATACATATACATATGTTCCCATATCTCTTCCCTATTGCATCTCCCTCCCTCCCACCCCTCCAGGCGGTCACGAAGCACCGAGCCGATATCGCTGTGCCATGCGGCTGCTTCCCACTAGATATCTACCTTACGTTTGTTAGTGCATATATGTCCATGACTCTCTCTCGCCCTGTCACATCTCACCCTTCCCCTCCCCATATCCTCAAGTCCATTCTCCAGTAGGTCTGTGTCTTTATTCCTGTCTTACTCCTAGGTTCTTCATGACATTTTTTTTTTCTTAAATTCCATATATATGTGTTAGTGTACGGTATTTGTCTTTTTCTTTCTGACATACTTCACTCTGTATGACAGACTCTAGTTCTATCCACCTCATTACAAATAGCTCAATTTCATTTCTTTTTATGGCTGAGTAATATTCCATTGTATATATGTGCCACATCTTCTTTATCCATTCATCTGATGATGGGCACTTAGGTTGTTTCCATCTCTGGGCTATTGTAAACAGAGCTGCAATGAACATTTTGGTACATGACCCTTTTTGAATTTTGGTTTTCTCAGGGTATATGCCCAGTGGTGGGATTGCTGGGTCATATGGTAGTTCTATTTGTAGTTTTTTAAGGAACCTCCATACTGTTCTCCATAGTGGCTGAACCAATTCACATTCCCACCAGCAGTGCAAGAGGGTTCCCTTTTCTCCACACCCTCTCCAGCATTTATTGTTTCTAGATTTTTTGATGATGGCCATTCTGACAGGTGTGAGATGATATCTCATTGTAGTTTTGATTTGTATTTCTCTAATGATTAATGATGTTGAGCATTCTTTCATGTGTTTGTTGGCAGTCTGTATATCTTCTTTGGAGAAATGTCTGTTTAGCTCTTCTGCCCATTTTTGGATTGGGTTGTTTGTTTTTTTGTTATTGAGCTGCATGAGCTGCTTGTAAATTTTGGAGATTAATCCATTGTCAGTTGCTTCATTTGCAAATATTTTCTCCCATTCTGAGGGTTGTCTTTTGGTCTTGTTTATGGTTTCCTTTGCTGTGCAAAAGCTTTGAAGTTTCATTAGGTCCCATTTGTTTATTTTTGTTTTTATTTCCATTTCTCTAGGAGGTGGGTCAGAAAGGATCTTGCTGTGATTTATGTCATAGAGTGTTCTGCCTATGTTTTCCTCTGAGTTTGATAGTTTCTGGCCTTACGTTTAGGTCTTTAATCCATTTTGAGCTTATTTTTGTGTACGGTGTTAAGGAATGATCTAATCTCGTACTTTTATATGTATCTGTCCAGTTTTCCCAGCACCACTTATTGAAGAGGCTGTCCTTTCTCCACTGTACATTCCTGCCACCTTTATCAAAGATAAGGTGTCCATATGTGCGTGGGTTTACCTCTGGGCTTTCTATCCTGTTCCATTGATCTATCTTTCTGTTTTTGTGCCACTACCATACTATCTTGATTACTGTAGCTTTGTAGTATAGTCTGAAGTCAGGGAGCCTGATTCCTCCAGCTCTGTTTTTTATTCTCAAGATTGCTTTGGCTCTTTGGGGTCTTTTGTGTTTCCATACAAGTTGTGAAATTTTTTGTTCTAGTTCTGTGAAAAATGTCAGTGGTAGTTTGATAGGGATTGCATTGACTGTATAGATTGCTTTGGGTAGTAGAGTCATTTTCACAATGTTGATTCTTCCAATCCAAGAACATGGTATATCTCTCCATCTAATTGTATCATCTTTAATTTCTTTTATCAGTGTCTTATAATTTTCTGCATACAGGATTTTGTCTCCTTAGGTAGGTTTATTCCTAGATATTTCATTCTTTTTGTTGCAATGGTAAATGGGAATGTTTTCTTGATTTCACTTTCAGATTTTTCATCATTAGTATATAGGAATGCCAGAGATTTCTGTGCATTAATTTTGTATCCTGCTACTTTACCAAATTCATTGATTAGCTCTAGTAGTTTTCTGGTAGCATCTTTAGGATTCTCTATGTATAGTATCATGTCATCTGCAAACAGTGACAGCTTTACTTCTTCTTTTCTGATTTGGATTCCTTTTATTTCCTTTTCTTCTCTGATTGCTGTGGCTAAAACTTCCAAAACTATGTTGAATAAGAGTGGTGAGAGTGGGCAACCTTGTCTTCTTCCTGATCTTAGTGGAAATGCTTTCAGTTTTTCACCATTGAGGATGATGTTGGCTGTGGGCTTGTCATATATGGCCTTTATTATGTTGAGGAAAGTTCCCTCTATGCCTACTTTCTGCAGGGTTTTTATCATAAATGGGTGTTGAATTTTGTCAAAAGCTTTCTCTGCATCTATTGAGATGATCATATGGTTTTTCTCCTTCAATTTGTTAATATGGTTTATCACATTGATAGATTTGCATATATTGAACAATCCTTGCATTCCTGGAATAAACCCCACTTGATCATGGTGTATGATCCTTTTAATGTGCTGTTGCATTCTGTTTGCTAGTATTTTGTTGAGGATTTTTGCATCTATGTTCATCAGTGATATTGGCCTGTAGTTTTCTTTCTTTGTGACACCCTTGTCTGGTTTTGGTATCAAGGTGATGGTGGCCTCGTAGAAGGAATTTGGGAGTGTTCCTCCCTCTGCTATATTTTGGAAGAGTTTGAGAAGGATAGGTGTTTGCTCTTCTCTAAATGTTTGATAGAATTCGCCTGTGAAGCCATCTGGTCCTGGACTTTTGTTTGTTGGAAGATTTTTAATCACAGTTTCAATTTCAGTGCTTGTGATTGGTCTGTTCATATTTTCTATTTCTTCCTGATTCAGTCTTGGCAGGTTGTGCATTTCTAAGAATTTGTCCATTTCTTCCAGATTGTTCATTTTATTGGCATAGAGTTGCTTGTAGTAATCTCTCACGATCTTTCGTATTTCTGCAGTGTCAGTTGTTACTTCTCCTTTTTCATTTCTAATTCTATTGATTTGAGTCTTCTCCCTTTTTTTCTTGATGAGTCTGGCTAGTGGTTTATCTATTTTGTTTATCTTCTCAAAGAACCCGCTTTTAGTTTTATTGATCTTTGCTATTGTTTCTTTCATTTCTTTTTCATTTATTTCTGATCTGATTTTTATGATTTCTTTCCTTCTGCTAGCTTTGGGGTTTTTTTGTTCTTCTTTCTCTAATTGCTTGACGTGCAAGGTTAGGTTGTTTATTCGAGATGTTTCCTGCTTCTTAAGGTGGGCTTGTATTGCTATAAACTTCCCCCTTAGAACTGCTTTTGCTGCATCCCATAGGTTTTGGGTCATTGTGTCTCCATTGTCATTTGTTTCTAGGTATTTTTTGATTTCCTCTTTGATTTCTTCAGTGATCACTTCATTATTAAGTAGTGTATTGTTTAGCCTCCATGTGTTTGATTTTTTACAGATCTTTTCCTGTTATCGATATCTAGTCTCATGGTGTTGTGGTCGGAAAAGATACTTGATACAATTTCAATTTTCTTAAATTTACCAAGGCTTGATTTGTGACCCAAGATATGATCTATCCTGGAGAATGTTCCATGAGCACTTGAGGAAAATGTGTATTTTGTTGTTTTTGGATGGAGTGTCCTATAAATATCAATTAAGTCCGTCTTGTTTAATGTATCATTTAAAGCTTGTGTTTCCTTATTTATTTTCATTTTGGATGATCTGTCCATGGGTGAAAGTGGGGGGTTAAAGTCCCCTACTGTGAATGTGTTACTGTCGATTTCCCCTTTTATGGCTGTTAGTATTTGCCATATGTATTGAGGTGCTCCTATGTTGGGTGCATAAATATTTACAATTGTTATATCTTCTTCTTGGATTGATCCCTTGATCATTATGTAGTGTCCTTCTTTGTCTCTTGTAATAGTCTTTATTTTAAAGTCTATTTTGTGTGATATGAGAATTGCTACTCCAGCTTTCTTTTGGTTTCCATTTGCATGGAATATCTTTTTCCATCCCCTTACTTTCAGTCTGTATGTGTCTCTAGGTCTGAAGTGGGTCTCTTGTAGACAGCATATATAAGGGTCTTGTTTTTGTATCCATTCAGCCAATCTGTGTCTTTTGGTGGGAGCATTTAATCCATCTACATTTAAGGTAATTATCGATATGTATGTTCCTATTCCCATTTTCTAAATTGTTTTGGGTTCGTTTTTATAGGTTTTTTCCTTCTCTTGTGTTTCTTGTCTAGAGAAGTTCCTTTAGCATTTGTTGTAAAGCTGTTTTGGTGGTGCTGAACTCTCTCAGCTTTTGCTTTCTGTAAAGGTTTTAATTTCTCCATCAAATCTGAATGAGATCCTTGCTGGGTAGAGTAGTCTTGGTTGCAGGTTTTTCTCCTTCATCACTTTCAGTATGTCCTGCCACTCCCTTCTGGCTTCCAGGGTTTCTGCTGAGAGATCAGCTGTTAACCTTATGGGGATTCCCTTGTGTGTTATTTGTTGTTTTTCCCTTGCTGCTTTTAATATGCTTTCTTTATTAATTCTTGACAGTTTGATTAATATGATTAATATGTGTCTTGGTGTATTTCTCCTTGGATTTATCCTGTATGGGCCTCTCTGTGCTTCCTGGACTTGATTAACTATTTCCTTTCCCATATTAGGGAAGTTTTCAACTATAATCTCTTCAAATATTTTTTCAGTCCCTTTCTTTTTCTCTTCTTCTCCTGGAACCCCTATAATTCGAATGTTGGTGTGTTTAGTGTTGTCCCAGAGGTCTCTGAGACTGTCCTCAGTTCTTTTCATTCTTTTTCTTTATTCTGCTCTGCAGTAGTTATTTCCACTATTTTATCTTCCAGGTCACTTATCCGTTCTTCTGCCTCAGTTATTCTGCTATTGATCCCATCTAGAGTACTTTTAATTTCATTTATTGTGTTGTTCATCGTTGCTTGTTTCATCTTTATTTCTTCTAGGTCCTTGTTAACTGTTTCTTGCATTTTGTCCATTCTATCTCCAAGATTTCGGATCATCCTTACTATCATTATTCTGAATTATTTTGCAGGTAGACTGCCTATTTCCTCTTCATTTGTTAGGTCTGGTGCATTTTTATCTTGCTCCTTTATCTGCTATGTGTTTTTCTGTCTTCTCATTTTGCTTTTCTTACTGTGTTTGGGGTCTCCTTTTTGCAGGCTGCAGGTTCATAGTTTCTGCTGTTTTTGATGTCTGTCTCCAGTGGCTAAGGTTTGTTCAGTGGGTTGTGTAGGCTTCCTGGTGGAGGGTACTAGTGCCTGTGTTGTGGTGGATGAGGCTGGATCTTGTCGTCTAGTGGGCAGGTTCACATCTGGTGGTGTGTTTTGGGGTGTCTGTGGACTTATGATTTTAGGCAGCCTCTCTGCTAATGGGTGGGGTTGTGTTCCTGTTTTGCTAGTTGTTTGGCATAGGTTGTCCAGCACTGTGGCTTGCTGGTCGTTGAGTGAAGCTGGGTGCTGGTATTAAGATGGAGGTCTCTGGGAGATTTTCACCCTTTGATATTATGTGGAGCTGGGAGGTCTTTTGTTGACCAGTGTCCTGTAGTTGGCTCTCCCACCTCAGAGGCAGAGCCCTGGCTCCTGGCTGGAGCACCAAGAGTCTTTCATCCACAGAGCTCAGAATAATGGGGAGAAAAAGTAGAGAGAATTAGTAGAAGTATGAAGAAAGAAAGAAAGAAAGAAAGAAAGAGAGAACGAAAGAAAGAAAGAAAGGAGGGAAGGCAGGCAGGAAGGAAGGAAGGAAGAAAAGAAAGAAAGAAAGAAAGAAAGAAGCAAAGAAGGAAAGAAGGCAAGAAGGAAAGAAAGGACAGAGGGAGGGAGGGAGGAAGGAAGGAAGGAGGGAAGGAAGGAAAAAAGACAGAAAGAAAGAAGATACAGTAAAATAAAATAAAGTATAATAAAGTTACTGAATTAAAAAATAATTATTTAGAAAAAAAAAAGGGACGGATAGAACCTTAGGACAAATGTTGGAAGCAAAGCTATACAGACAAAATCTTACACAGAAGCATACACATACACACTCACAAAAAATGGTAAATGGGAAAAAAATCATAAATCTTGCTCTCAGAGACCACGTCTTCAATTTGGGATGATTCGTTGTCTAAAGGAGGGAAGGAAAGAAAGAAAGAAAGAAAGAAAGAAAGAAAGAAAGAAAGAAAGAAAGAAAGAAAGAAAGAAAGAAAGAGAAAGAAAGAAAATTATAATAGATTTATTAAAATTAATTATTAAGAAAAAAAATTTTAAAAACCATGGACGGATAGAACCCTAGGACAAATGGTGGAAGCAAAGCTATACAGACAAGATCTCACACAGAAGCATACACATACACATTCACAAAAAGAGGAAAAGGGGAAAAAATCATAGATCTTGCTCTTGAAGCCCACCTCCTCAATTTGGGATGATTCATTGTTTATTCATGTATTCCACAGATGCACGGTACATCAAGTTGATTGTGGAGTTTTAATCCGCTGCTCCTGAGGCTGCTGGGAGAGATTTCCCTTTCTCTTCTTTGTTCTCACAGCTCACAGGGGCTCAGCTTTGGATTTGGCCCTGCCTCTGCGTGTAGGTCGCTGGAGGGCGTCTGTTTTTTGCTCAGACAGGACGGGGTTAAAGGAGCCGCTGATTTGGGGGCTCTGGCTCACTCAGGCCGGGGGGAGGCAGGGGCACTGCGTGCGGGGCGGGCCTGCGGCAGCAGAGGCCGGTGTGACATTGCACCAGCCTGAGGCCTGCCGTGCGTTCTCCCGGGGAATCTGTCCCTGGATCCTGGGAACCTGGCAGTGGGGGGCTGCACAGGCTCCCCGGAAGCGGGGTGTGGATAGTGACCTGTGCTCGCACACAGGCCCCTTGGTGGTGGCAGCAGCAGCCTTAGCGTCTCCCGCCCGTCCCTGGGGTCCGTGCTTTTAGCCGCGGCTCGTGCCCGTCTCTGGGGTCCGCGCTTTTAGCCACGGCTCGCGCCTGTCTCTGGAGCTCCTTTAAGCAGCGCTCTTAAACCCCTCTCCTCGCGCACCAGGAAACAAAGAGGGAAGGAAAAGTCTCTTGCCTCTTCGGCAGGTGCAGACTTTTCCCCGGACTCCCTCCCGGCTAGCCGTGGTGCCCTAACCCCTTCAGGCTATGTTCAAGCCGTCCACCCCAGTCCTCTCCCTGTGCTCCAACGGAAACCCAAGCCTCCGCTCGCAGCCCCGCCCGCCCCGGCGGGTGAGCAGACAAGCCTCTCGGGCTGGTTAGTGCCGGTCAGCACCGATCCTCTGTGCGGGAATCTCTCCGCTTTGCCTTCCGCATCCCTGTTGCTGTGCTCTCCTCCGCGGCTTCGAAGCTCCCCCCTCCGCCTCCCGCAGTCTCCGCCCGCGAAGGCGCTTCCTAGTGTGTGGAAACTTTTCCTATTTCACAGCTCCCTCCCACTGGTGCAGGTGCTGTCCCTATTCTTTTGTCTCTGTTTTTTCTTTTGCCCTACCCAGGTACGTGGGGGAGTTTCTTGCCTTTTGGGAGGTCTGAGGTCTTCTGTCAGCCTTCAGTAGGTGTTCTGTAGGCATTGTTCCACGTGTAGATGTATTTCTGGTATATCTGTGGGGAGGAAGGTGATCTCCACGTCTTACTCTTCCGCCATCTTCAAGGTCCCCCCTCAGATAGCTGTATGTCTTTTTAATTGAAATATAATGACTTCCAGTATTACATTAGATTCAGTTGTACAATATAGCAATTTCATATTTTTATAAATTACACAATAATTACCACAATAATGCTGGTTACCTTCTGTCACCATACAAAGTCACTACAATATTGACAATATTCCCTATATTGTATATTATCTCCCTGTGAATTATTTATTTTATAACTGGAAGTTTGTCCCTCTTAATCTCACTCACTTATTTCACCCATTCTCACCTCCCCCTGGCAACCACAATTTGTTCTCTGTATCCGTGAGTCTGTTTCTTTTGTTATTTTGTTGTTTTGTTTTGTTTTTTTAGATTGCACAGTTGAGTGAAATCATACGGTATTTGTCTTTCTCCATCTAACTTATTTCACTTACCATAATACCATCGAGGTCCAACCATGTTGTTGCAAATGGTAAGATTCTTTCCTTTTTATGGGTGAGTAAATTTTTATTGTATATATATAAACCACTTCTTTATCCATTCATCTATTGATGGGAACTTAGGTTGCTTCTGTATCTTGGCTATTGTAAACAATGCTGCAATGAACATTGGGGTGGATATAACTTTTCGAATTACTGTTTTCATTTTCTTTGGAAAAATAACCTGAAGTAGAATTGCTTGACCTTATAGTAATTCTATCCTTAACTTTTTAAGAAGAAAATCTTAATGTTTTCCATGGTGACTGTACCAATTCACGTTCCCACCAACAGCACATGAGGGTTCCTTTTTCTTTCTTTCTTTCTTTCTTTTTTTTTATTTTTTGGGTGAAGTAGAAAAGGATAGCTTTATTACTTTGCCAGGTAAAGGGGGACACACTGGACTTCAGCCTCGAAAAACTGTGTCCTAATCCAGGAAGATTTTTTTTTTTTCCTAACATCTCATTGGAGTATAATTACTTTACAATGTTGCGTTAGTTTCTGCTGTATAACAAAGTGAATCAGCTATATGTATACATATATCCCCATATCCCCTCCCTCTTAAGGCTCCTTCCCACCCTCCCCATCCCACCCCTCTAGTTGGTCACAAAGCACTGAGCTGATCTCCCTGTGCTATGCGGCTGTTTCCCACTAGTTATCTATTTTACATTTGGTAGTGTATACATGTCCGTGGCACTCTCTCACTTCATCCCAGCTTACGCTTCCCCCTCCCCATCCGTATACTCAAGTCCATTCTGTAAGTCTGCATCTTTATTCCTGTCCTGCCCCTAGGTTCATCACAACCATTTCTTTTTCTTAGATTCCATATATATGTGTTAGCATATGGTATTTGTCTTTCTCTTTCTGACTTACTTCACTCTGTATGATAGACTCTAGGCCCATCCACCTCACTACAAGTAACTCAATTTCTTTTCTTTTTATGACTGAGTAATATTCCATTGAATATATGTGCCACATCTTCTTTATCCATTCACCTGTTGATGGACACTTAGGTTGCTTCCATGTCCTGGCTATTGTAAATAGAGCTGCAATGAACATTGTGGTACATGTCACTTTTAGAGTTATGGTTTCCTCAGGGTATATGCCCAGTAGAGGTATTGCTGGGTCATATGGTAGTTCTATTTGTAGTTTTTTAAGGAACCTCCATACTGTTCTCCATAGTGGCTGTATCAATTTACATTCCCACCAACAGTGCAAGAGGGTTCCCTTTTCTCCACAACCTCTCCAGCATTTATTGTTTGTATATTTTTTGATGATGGCCTTCTGACTGGTGTGAGGTAATACCTCATTGTGGTTTTGATATACATTTCTCTAATGATTAGTGATGTTTCATGTGTTTGTTGGCAATCTGTGTATCTTCTTTGGAAAAATGTCTATTTAGGTCTTCTGCCCACTTTTGGATTGAGTTGTTTGTTTTATTGTTCTTGAGCTACATGAACTCCTTGTATATTTTGGAGATTAATCCTTTGTCAGTTGCTTTGTTTGCAAATATTTTCTCCCATTCTGAGGGCTGTCTTTTCGTCTTGTTTATGGTTTCCTTTGCTGTGCAAAAACTTTGAAGTTTCATTAGGTTCCATTTGTTTCTTTTTGTTTTTATTTCCATTTCTCTAGGAGGTGAGTCAAAAAGCATCTTGCTGTGATTTATGTCAAAGAGTGTTCTGCCTATGTTTTCCTCTAAGAGTATTAAAGTGTCTGGCCTTACATTTAGGTCTTTAATCCATTTTGAGTTTATTTTTGTGTATGGTGTTAGGAAGTGTTCTAATTTCATTCTTTTACATGTAGCTGTCCCATGTAACTACATGTCTTTTACATGTACTTTTCCCAGCACCACTTATTGAAGAGGCTATCTTTTCTCCATTGTATATTCTTTTTTTTATTATTATTAATTAATTTATTTATTTTGGGCTGTGTTGGGTCTTCGTTGCTGTGCACGGGCTTTCTCTAGTTGCGAGCGGGGGCTACCCTTCGTTGCAGTGCTCGTGCTTCTCATTGCGGTGGCTTCTCTTGTTGTAGAGCATGGGCTCTGGGCATGCGAGCTTCAGTAGTTGTGGCACATGGGCTCAGTAGTTGTGGCTCGCAGGCTCTAGAGCGCAGGCTCAGTAGTTGTGGCGCACAGGCTTAGTTGCTCGCAGCATGTGGGATATTCCCGGACCAGGGCTCGAACCCATGTCCCCTGCATTGGCAGGCAGATTCTTAACCTCTGCACCACCAGGGAAGCCCCCATTGTATATTCTTGCTTCCTTTATCAAAGATTAGGTGACCATATATGTGTTGGTTTATCTCTGGGCTTCGTATCCTGTTCCAAGGATCTATATTTTTGTTTTTGTGCCAGTACCATACTGTCTTGATTACTGTAGCTTTGTAGTATTGTCTGAAGTCAGGAAGCCTGATTCCACCAGCTCCATTTTTCTTTCACAGGATTGCTTTGGCAATTCGGGATCTTTTGTGTTTCCATACAAATCATAAAACTTTTTCTTCTAGTTCTGTGGAAAATGCCATCGGTATTTTGATAGGGATTGCATTGATTCTGTAGATTGCTTTGGGTAGTATATTCATTTTCACAGTGTTGATTCTTCCAATTCAAGAACATGTTATATCTCCCTATCTGTTTGTGTCTTCTTTGATTTCTTTTATCAGTGTCTTATAGTTTTCTGCATACAGGTCTTTTGTCTCCTTAGGTAGGTTTATTCCTACGTGTTTTATTCTTTTTTTTGCAATGGTAAATGGGAGTGTTTCCTTAATTTCTCTTTCAGATTTTTCACCATTAGTGTATCGAAATGGAAGAGATTTCTGTGCATTAATTTTGTATCCTGCTACTTTACTAAATTCATTGATTAGCTCTAGTAGTTTTCTGGTAGCATCTTTAGGATTCTCTATGTACAGCATCATGTCACCTGCAAACAGTGACAGTTTTACTTCTTCTTTTCCGATTTGGGTTCCTTTTATTTTTTTTCTTCTCTGATTACTGTGGCTAAAACTTCCAAGACTATGTTGAATAATAGTGGTGAGAGTGGGCAACCTTGTCTTGCTCCTGATCTTAGAGGAAGTGGTTTCAATTTTTCACCACTGAGAACATTGTTGGCTGTGGGTTTGCCATATAAGGCCTTTAGTATGTTGAGGTAGGTTCCCTCTATGCCCACTCTCCAGAGAGCTTTTTATCATATATGGGTGTTGAATTTTGTCAAAAGCTTTTTCTACATCTATTGAGGTTCTCATATGGTTTTTCTCCTTCAATTTGTTAATATGGTGTATCACACTGATTGATTTGCATATATTGAAGAACCCTTGCATTCCCGGGATAAACTTAATTATGGTGTATGATCCTTTTAATGTGCTGTTGGATCCTGTTCGCTAGTATTTTGTTGAGGATGTTTGCAAGTATGTTCATCAGTGATATTGGCCTGTAGTTTTCTTTTTTTGCAGTATCATTGTCTGGTTTTGCTATCAGAGTGATGGTGGCCTCGTAGAATGAGTTTGGGAGTGTTTCTCTCAATGCTAGATTTTGGAAGAATTTGAGAAGGATAGGTGTTAGCTCTTCGCTAAATGTTTGATGGAATTCACCTGTGAAGCCATCTGGTCCAGGTCTTTTGTTTCTTGGAAGATTTTTAATCACAGTCTCAATTTCAGTGCTTGTGATTGGTCTGTTTATATTTTCTGTTTCTTCCTGGTACAGTCTCAGAAGGTTGTTCTTTTGTAAGAATTTTTCCATTTCTTCCAGGTTGTCCGTCTTATTGGCATATAGCTGCTTGTAGTAGTCTCTCATGATCCTTTGTATTTCTGCACTGTCAATTGTTACTTCTCCTTCTTCATTTTTAATTCTGTTGATTTGAGTGTTCTCCCTTTTTTCTTGATGAGTCTGATTAATAGTTTATCAATTTCTTTATCCTCTCAAAGAACCGCATTTTAGTTTTATTGATCTTTGCTCTTGTTTCCTTCATTTCTTTTTCATTTATTTCTGATCTGATCTTTATGATTTCTTTCCTTCTGCTAACTTTGGGTTTTTTTTGTCCTTCTTTCTCTAATTGCTTTAGGTGTAAGGTTATGTTGTTTATTTGAGATTTTTCTTGTTTTTTAAGGTAAGATTGTATTGCTATATACTTCCCTCTTAGAACTGCTTTTGATGCATCTCATAGGTTTTGGGTCATCATGTTTCTATTGTCATTTGTTTCTAGGTATTTTTTGATTTCCTCTTTGATTTCTTCAGTGATCTATTGGTTATTAAGTAGCATATTGGTTAGCCTATATGTGTTTGTGTTTTTATTACTGTTTTTTTTTTTCCTGTAATTGATATCTAGTCTCATAGTGTTGTGGTCAAAAAAGATACTTGATACAATTTCAATTTTCGTAAATTTACCAAGGCTTGATTTGTGACCTAAGGTATGATCTATCCTGGAGAATGTTCCATGAGCACTTGAGAAGAAAGTGTATTCTGTTGTTTTTGGATGGAATGTTCTTTAAATATCAATTAAGTCCATCTTTTGTAATGTGTCATTTGAAGCTTGTGTTTCCTTATTTATTTCATTTTGGATGATCTGTCCATTGGTGTAAGTGGGGTGTTAAATTCCCCTACTATTACTGTGTTACTATCGATTTCCCCTTTTAAGGCTGTTAGCATTTGTCTTATATATTGTGGTGCTCCTATGTTGGGTGCATAAATATTTACAATTGTTATTTGTTATTCTAGGATTGATCCCTTGATCATTATGTAGTGTCTTATGTAGTGTCTTTCTTTGTCTCTTGTAATAGTCTTTATTTTAAAGTCTATTTTTTCTGATATGAGTATTGCTACTCCAGCTGTCTTTTGATTTCCATTTGCATGGAATATCTTTTTCCATCCCCTCACTTTCCGTCTGTATGTGTCCCTATGTCTGAAGTGGGTCTCTTGTATACAGCATATATATGGGTCTTGTTTTTGTGTCCATTCAGCCAGTCAGTGTATTTTGGTTGGGGCATTTAATCCATTTACATTTAATGTAATTATCGATATGTATGTTCCTATTACCATTTTCTTAATTGTTTTGGGTTTGTTTTTGTAGGGCTTTTTCTTCTTTTGTGTTCCCTGCCTAGAGAAGTTCCTTTAGCATTTTTTATAAAGCTGTTTTGGTGGTGCTGAATTCTCTTAGCTTTTGCTTGTCTGTAAAGGTTTTAATTTCTCCATCGAATATGAAATAGATCCTTGCTGGGTAGAGTAATCTTGGTTGTGGGCTTTCCCCTTTCATCACTTTAAATGTGTCCTGCCACTCCCTTCTGGCTTGCAGAGTTTCTGCTGAAAGATCAGCTGTTAACCTTATGGGGATTCCCTTGTATGTTATTTGTTGCTTTTCCCTTGCTGCTTGTAATATTTTTTGTTTGTATTTAATTTTTGATAGTTTGAGTAATAGATGTCTTTGCATGTTTCTCCTTGGATTTATATTCTGTGGGACTCTCTGTGCTTCCTGCACTTGATTTACTATTTCTGTTCCCATGTTAGAGAAAATTTCAGCTATAATCTCTTCAAATATTTTCTCAGACCCTTTCTTTTTCTCTTCTTCTTCTGGAACCCCTATAATTCGAATGTTGGTGTGTTTAATTTTGTCCCAGTGGTCTCTGAGATTGTCCTCAATTCTTTTCATTCTTTTTTCTTTATTCTGCTCTGTGGCAGTTATTTCCACTATTTTATCTTCCAGGTCACTTATCCATTGTTCTGCCTCAGTTATTCTGTTATCGATTCCTTCTAGAATATTTTTAACTTTATTTATTGTGTTGCTCATCATTGTTTGTTTGCTCTTTTGTTCTTCTAGGTCCTTGTTAAACGTTTCTTGTATTTTTTCCGTTCTATTTCTGAGATTCTGTATATCTTTACTATCATTTTCTGAATTCTTTTTCAGGTAGACTGTGTATTTCCTCCTCATTTATTTGGTCTGGTGGGTTTTCACCTTGCTCCTTCATCTGATGCATATTTCTCTGTCTTCTCCTTTCGTTTAACTTACTGTGTTTGATTTCTGCTTTCCACAGGCTGCAGGTGTGTAGTTCCTGTTATTTTTGATATCTGCCACCAGTGGGTGAGGTTGGTTCAGTGGCTTGTGTAGGCTTCCTGGTGGAGGGGACTGGTGCCTGTGCTCTGATGTGTGGACCTGGATCTTGTCTTTCTGGTGAGCAGGGCCATGTCTTGTGGAACACCTGTATATCTTTTTTTTTTTTTCCTTTGTGTTTTTCTAGTTTCACTTGAAGTAGATCCTGCTCTTCAGACCAGAGTTGCTAGTGCGGAATGGCTGCACCCAACACCTCAGCTAGGCAGGCCATGTGCCCGAGCACTTTGCTCCACACTGCAATTGACCCAGGAGAATTTGATGAGGTGTTTTATAACGATGGTTCAAAGATGGGGACTCTGACAAGATTCAGATGTGAGCAGGGCTTGCATTCCTTTAATCCCATCTCAGGTCTCCTAATATTGATGAGCTTCCCTGGTCCCTTCAATCTTGTCTCAGGTGTTTTCTTGGCAGCTCCTTCCTTGATTAGCAACTGTTTGAATCCACCCTTTGAAATTCAAGGAAGGTTATGGATGCTGGAGTCTTGCTGAGCCCTCACAGAGTCCCTCAGCCTCCAGTTCATGCTGGTCCTTTGTCTCCTAACCATCTACCACCTCATCAACCTCCTCATCTCCCACCAGTCATCCTGTCCAGAATTTGGCTTCATTTCTCCAGGTTCCCTTTTCTTAACATCCTCACCATTACTTGTTATTTGTTGTCTTTTTGATAATAGCCATTCTGACAAGTATGAGGTCATATCAGATGGTGGCTTTGATTTTAGAATTACTTGTTCAAATTTTGCATACAAATTTTAAAATTACTTGTTTTAATTCTGTGATATTTGCCATTGGTATTTTGATCAGGATTGCATTGACTCTGTAGACTGCCTTGGGTAGTATGTTCATTTTAACAGTATTAATTCTTCAAATCCATGAGCATGGTATATCTTTCCATTTATTTGTGTCATCTTCAATTTCTTTCCTCAATGTCTTATAATTTTCTGAGTACAGGTCTTTTACCTCCCTGGTCAGATTTATTCCTAGGTGTATATTCTATTTGATGCATTTATAAATGTGATTGTTCTCTTAAATTCCCTTTCTAATTGTTTGTTGTTAGTGTATAGAAACACAGCAGATTTTCTGTATATTAATCTTATATCCCACAACTGTACTAAATTCATTTATTAGTTTTAATAATTTTTTCATGGCATCTTTAGAGTTTTCTATATATATTATAATATCATTTGCAAACAGTGATGGTTTTACTTCTTCCTTTCCAATTTGGATCCCGTTTATTTCTTTTTCTTGTCTGATTGCTGTGGCTAGGACTTTCAACACTATGTTGAAAAGTGGCAAGGGTGGGTATTCTTTTCATGTTCCTCATCTTAGAGGAAAAGCTTTCAAATTTTCACCATTGAGTATGATTGTCTATAAGTTTGTCATATATGGCCTTTATTGTGTTTAGGTATGTTACCTCTATAATCACTTTGTTTAGCATTTTTTTTATCACAAGTGGATGTTGAATTTTTGTCAAATGTCTTTTATGCATCTATTAAGATGATAATATGATTTTGATTCTTTTATTTATTACTGTGAATGTCGTGTTAACCAATTTGTGGTTATTGAATCATCCTTGCATCCCCGGTGTAAATCCCACTTGGTTGTGATATATGATCCTCTTAATGTATTGTAGAATTCAGTTTGCTAATATTTTGTTGAGAATTTTAACATGTGTATTCATCAGTGACATCGGTCTGTAATTTTCTTTTTTGTGGTGTCTTTGTCTAGTTTTTGTATTACGATGATAATGCCTTGTAAAATGATTTGGAAAACATTCTTTCCTCTTCAATACTTTTGGAATACTTTAAGAAATATAGGTGTTAACTCTTTTCTAAATGTTTGGTGGAATTCACCTATGAAATCCCCTGCTCTTGGACTTTTGTTTGTTGGGAATTTTAAATTATTGATTCAATTTCATTACTGGGTATATTTTTCCTATTTCTTCCAGATTCTTCCTGGGATATTGTACATTTCTAGGAATTTATCTGTTTCTTCTAGGTTGTCTATTTTATTAGCATGTAACTCTAAAAATCTCTTTTGATGTATTGTATTTCTGTGATATCTCTTGTAACCCTTTTTCTTTTATTTCTGATTTTAAAATTATTATTATTATTATTAAACAAACCTTTATTTTTCACAGTTCTGCAGGCTGGAAAGTCCAAGATGATCTTGGCACTGGCAGATTCATTTTTTTGTTGGGGGCCCTCTCCCTGGTTCATAGACAGCTATCTTCTTGCTGTGTCCTCACATAGTGGAAAAGGCCTATTTATGATTTAATTTATTTGTGTTATTTCTCTCTTTTTCTTAATGAGTCTAGCTAAAGGTTTGTCAATTTTGGTTATCTTTTCAAATAGCCAGTTTCATTGATCCTTTTTATTGTTTTTAAAGTCTCTATTTTATTTACTTCTCCTCTGATCTTTATTGTCTCTTTCCTTCTACTAACTTTGGGTTTTGCTTGTTCTTTTACCAGTTCATTTAGGTTTAAGTTTAGATTGTTTATTTGAAATTTTTCATGTTTCCTGAGATAGGCTTGTTTTGTTATGAACTATAGATTTTGGATCAGTGTGTTCCATTTTCATTTTTCACCAGGTCTTTAAATTTTTAAATTTCCCCTTTCTTCAGTGATTCACTGGTTGTTTAGTAGCATGTTGTTTAGGCTCCATGTGTTTCTGTTTCTTGCAGTTTTTTTCTTATAGGTTACTTCTAGTCTCATACTGTTGTGTTGAGAAAAGATCCTTGATATGATTTCAATCTTCTTAAATTTATTGAAACTTGATTTCTTGCCTAGCATGTGATCTATATTGGAGAATGTTTCATGTGCACTTAAAAAGAATTTAGATTCTGCTGTTTTTGGATGGAATGTTCTCTCTCTCTATATATATATCTATTAAGTTCATATGGTATAATGAGTTGTTTAAGGCCAATGTTTCTTTATTCATTTTCTAACTGGATGATCTGTCCATTGGTGTAAGTGGGGCGTTAAAGTCCCTTGCTACTATTGTATTACTATCATTTTCTCCCTTTGTGTTTGTTAATATCTGCTTTATGTATTTAGGTGCTCCTATGTTGGGTATATATAGTTATAATTATTATATCTCCTTATTGTATTGATACTTTTTCATTACATAATGTTCTGCTTTGTCTCTTGTTTTAGCCTTTGTCTTAAAGTCTATTTTGTCTGATATAGGTATTGCTACTCCAGCTTTCTTTTTGTTTCCATTTGCATAGAGTACCATTTTCCATCCTCTCACTTTCAGTTATGTGTGTCTTTAGATCTGAAGTGATTCTTGTGTAGGCAGCATAGATATGGGTCTTGGTTTTTTATACATTAAGTCTTTCTATGTCTTTTGATGGGAGCATTTAGTCCATTTACATTTAAAGTAACTATTGATAGGTGTGTACTTATTGCCATTTTGCTCACTGCTTTCTGATTGTTTTCATAATTCTTTTTTTGTTCCTTTCTTCTTTTGCTCTCTTCCTTTGTGATTTGATGCCCATCTTTAGTGCTATATTTGGATTCCTTTCTCCTTTTTGTGTGTGTATCTAATATACTTTTTTGGTTTGTGGTTACCATGAGGTAATAATATGCATATAGGATTATTTTAAATTGATGATCTCTTAAGTTTGAACACATTCTAACCACCCTGCATTCTTGCTCCCCCCCAACCATACTTACTATTTTTGACATCATATTTTACATATTTTTGTTTCATGTATCCTTAACTATTTGTGGACATAGATGATTTTACTACTTTTGTTTAACCTTCCTGCTAGCTTAATAACTGGCTGATATACTATACCTTTACTAAACTTTCCCTTTACCAGTGAGATTTTTCCTTTTGTAGTTTTCATATTGCTAGTTGTAGTTTTTTCTGCTTAGAGAAATCTTTTTAACATTTCTTGTAAAGCTGGTTTAGTGATGCTGAACTCTTAGCTTTTGCTTGTCTGTAAAATCTTTATCTCTCCTTTAAATCTGAATGATAGGCTTTCTGGGTACATTATTCTTAGTTGTAGATTTTATCCTTTCACCACTTTGAATATACCATGCCACTCTTTTCTAGCCTGCAAAGTTTCCACTGAAAAGTGAGTTTGTTGTCTTATAGGAGTTGCTTTGTATATAACTAGTTGCTTTTTTCTTGCTGCATTTAAGTTTCCCTCTTTATCTTTAATTTTAATTATAATTTATCTTGGTGTGGACCTCTTTAGGTTTACCTTATTTGGAACTCCCTGTTTCCTGGAGCTGGATGTCTATTTCTTTTTCCAAGTTAGGGAAGTTGTAAGCTATTATTTCTTCTAATATATTGTCTGCCCCTTTCTCTCTCTCGTCCTTCTGAGATCCCTATAATGTGAATGTTAGTATGGTTGATGTTGTCTCAGAGGTCTTTTGAAGTATCCACATTTTTTAAAATTATTTTTTCTATTCACCTACTGCTGTGTCTTCTGGTTTACTGATCTCTTCCTCTGTTTCATCTAATCTAATATTGATTCCTTCTAGTGTATTTTTAATTTCAGTTATTGTATTCTTCAGCTCTGCTTGATTCTTTGTTATATTTCCTCTTTGTTAAACTGTGTTCATCCATTCTTCTTAATTTATTGAGCATTTATTTTAACATCTTTATTGGAGTATAATTGCTTTACAATGGTGTGTTAGTATCTGCTATATAACAAAGTGAATCAACTATACATATACATATATCCCCATATCTCCTCCCTCTTGTGTCTCCTTCCCACCCTCCCTATCCCACCCCTCTGGGTGGTCACAAAGCACCGAGCTGATCTCCCTGTGCTATGTGGCTGCTTCCCACTAGCTATCTATTTTACATTTGGTAATATATATATATATATATATATATATATATATATCAATGCCACTCCCTCACTTCGTCCCAGCTTACCCTTCCCCTCCCTGTGTCCTCAAGTCCATTCTCTACATCTGTGTCTTTATTCCTGTCCTGCCCCTAGGTTCTTCAGAACCTTTTTTTTTTTAGATTCCATATATATGTGTTAGCATACAGTATTTGTTTTTCTCTTTCTGACTTACTTCACTTTGTATGACAGACTCTATGTCCATCTACTTCACTACAAATAATTTCGTTTCTTTTTATGACTGAGTAATATTCTATTGTATATATGTGTACCACATCTTCTTTATCCATTCATCTGTCAATGGACACTTAGGTTGCTTCCATGTCCTGGCTATTGTAAATAGAGCTGCAATGAACATTTTGGTACATGACTCTCTTTGAATTATGGTTTTCTCAGGGTATATGCCCAGTAGTGGGATTGCTGGGTCATATGGTAGTTCTATTTTTAGTTTTTTTAAGTAACCTCCATACTGTTCTCCATAGTGACTGTATCAATTTACATTCCCACCAACAGTGCAAGAGGGTTCCCTTTTCTCCACACCCTCTCCAGCATTTATTGTTTGTAGGTATTTTGATGATGGCCATTCTGACTGGTGTGAGGTGATACCTCATTGTAGTTTTGATTTGCATTTCTCTAATGATTAGTGATGTTGAGCATCCTTTCACGTGTTTGTTGGCAATCTGTATATCTTCTTTGGAGAAGTGTCTATTTAGGTCTTCTGCCTATTTTTGGATTGGATTATTTGCTTTTTGATATTGAGCTACATGGGCTGCTTGTATATTTTGAAGATTAATCTTTTGTCAGTTGCTTCGTTTGCAAATATTTTCTCCCATTCTGAGGGTTGCCTTTTGTCTTATTTATGACTTCCTTTGCTGTGCAAAAGCTTTTAAGTTTCATTAGGTCCCATTTGTTTATTTTTGTTTTTATTTCTATTTCTCTAGGAGGTGGGTCAAAAAGGATCTAGCTGTGATTTTTGTTATATAGAGTGTTCTGCCTATGTTTTCCTCTAAGAATTTTATAGTGTCTGGCCTTACATTTAGGCCTTTAATCCAATTTGTGTTTATTTTTTTGTATGGTGTTAGGGACTGTTCTAATTTCATTCTTTTATGTAGCTGTCCAGTTTTCCCAGCACCTCTTATTGAAGAGGCTGTCTTCTCCATTGCATATTCTTACTTCCTTTATCAAAGATAAGGTGACCATATGTGTGTGGGTTTATCTCTGGGCTTTCTTTCCTGTTCCATTGATCTATATTTCTATTTTTGTGCCAGTAGAGTACTGTCTTGATTATTGTAGCTTTGTAGTATAGTCTGAAGTCAGGAAGCCTGATTCCTCCATCTCCGTTTTTCTTTCTCAAGATTGCTTTGGCTATTCTGGGTCTTTTGTGTTTCTATTCAAATTGTGAAATTTTTTAAAACAAGGTATTTTAAAAGGGCTTAATTGACTAGTAAATCTCACTCCTGATAAAAGCGTAGAAAGACATTAGAACTCCTTGCTTCTGTATTAAAAAGTTAGTATGGTTAAAGTAATTGAAAATGAATGCCAGATCACTGATATGAAATGTTAGTGCTCTTTGATATGGATGTTGCCTCCAGCCTGTATATTCAGGTTAGATTATGTGCAGGGTACTTCATGAACTAAAACGGTGGTTCTCAAAGTGTGGTCCCTGGACTTGCAACATCAACATCACCTAGGAACTTATTAGAAATGAAAATTTTGAGGCCTCATCCTAAACCTACTGAATCAGAAGCTTGGGGAAGGGGGATGTAAAGGAGTAGCAATCTATGTTATAAAAAGCCTTCTAGGTAGTTTGATGCTTGATAATGTTTGAAAACTACTGAGTTAAGGATGTATTTTCCATTCATTCATTTAGCATATTTTCATTGATTACTTAATATGTACCTGTTACTTTCCTAGGTACTAGGATATCGAAGTAAAAAAGCAAACTAGGTCCCTCATCTCAAGGATATTGTATCAATTAGGGATAATCAGAGAAACACTAACTGCTTTAAATATTCAGAACAGAGGATTTTTAATTGGATTTGATTACACAGGAAATGAAGAGCTGTGAAGATAACAGGTGATAGTGAGGCAACCAAGAGATCAGCAACAGCAAGAAGTCACTAGTATGCCTTGGCTGGAGCACAAAAAGAGATAGTGTTATTAGAGCTCAGGGACCAAAATCACCAGGCAGGATTGTCTGTAGTGTGCTTAAGGCACAAAGGAGTGGCAAGTGCTGCTACAGTCCTGAGACCTCCTAGGCAGAGAGGGCCAGGGAGATATATCCTGGCTTCCTTCTTCCTTCCACCCTCCCACCAACACTCCCTATTTTCCAAACCCAGTAAGAAACCTGCTGACAAGGGGCCTGGATGTGCAGCCTACAGGTGACAGTCAAGTGATACAGAGCAGAGCTTGCTGGAGAACCAAGAAGACAAACAGTACAGCATTAGTACATGTGCTTTCTAGGGAATTCAGACTATTACCTGAATCCTCTGCATAGACTGTTCTTTACACCTGTAATTTGCAGATAAATGTTGAGAAATATTTTAAATTTGCACAATATATAATAAATCGGATTAAATTAAAAACAAGGAATATTGCAGGGAAAATAAAAGTTCTAACTTATTTTTTATTCTGTCATTGTAATACATTTGTATTCTCTCCTAAATGAATGAGTCATTTAGCATGAAAAGATGTTCATGTGCAAATAGAATAGGTGGATTAATTATACTACATTTACTATCAATTCATTTTTTAATACTGACTACAGTGATTTAAGCTTTCAAAAAGCTAAGTGCTCACACAAATCATGTCTCAAGAGACTGTGTGCTTTGTGCTGATCAATAATTATTCTGTTAATTATGCAGATATAGGGAAAATTAGGCCATTTATAATTTTGCATGCATAAGAACAACTCTTCAAAGCTGAAAATACCTTTCTGTTTAGGTTGGCTTAATGCTCTGGAAGATGATTAGACCACATTCTCAATTAATCTTTTGGCAAGTGCTATTTTCTTATTTTCCTCCCAAGTATATTTTGGTTTTGAAAGAATAGAATTCTTTAAAAGAATTCACTATAAATCTACACTTTTTTCCTTTTGGGTCTCTATCTACCTTTAGAATATTTTCAGTGACAGGATCTTTCATTCATTCAACAAATATTTAGTGCATGCTTATCTAGTGCAAAATATTGTGGGGAATAAAAATGCTTTTAAAACAAATGAAGCTTGTACACAGAGAACAGTTTCCAAAGCTGGTTTTGAACAGCTCACTGGTCAGATAGACTCCAGCTATTAGATCTGTAAACTTATTTTAAATAACTAGTCTGAGTCTGTTTCTTTCTCTGTAAATAGGTCCTGTCACATCTATCTCACAAAGAGCTATGAGAATTAAGAATAATATACATTTTTATGAGTCTACTGCTGTGTCTGGAATACTCTGAGTACTGTAACAATAAATGTTAGTTCCTTTCCTAAATTTTCTGCACACTTCTCCTCTCCCTAGATAATTTCATTATTTCATATTTGTTCTCTAATGCCCCCAAATACCTTTTGTCCCTTTCTCATAGTCTTCTTATATTTTTCACTATCAAAATAACCCACCATCATTGGCAGCTAATCCCAATGAAGGGAAAAGCTCTCTTTCTCACTCTTATTCTACATTGACATTGGCATCATTCATTCAAAAACATATTTATTGAGAGTCTGTTTTGTTCCAAGCATTCTTCTCATGAGTGTAAGTTCTAGTAAAATAGACAAGGTATTTTTCCTTATTCACTTAAAAAGGTATTTTAACAACTCTTTTCTAAGTTTCTACTATATGCCAGGTTGTATTCTAGGCACTGGGAATATAGCAGGGAGCAAAAATTTTTTGACCCCATAGAGTTGATGCACTCATTATCAAAGACCAATAACTGACCGATTAACAACCAATTATAAAATATGTCATGTAGTGATAAGAACTTTGAAGACAAAGCAGGATGAAGGGACTGTGGGGATGGTGTCTGAAAACAGAACTCAGGTAGAAAGCTGAATGAAATGAGGATGAGCACTATGAATATCTGTAAGGAGAGTGGCTGCAGGTAGTAGGGAGTTCAAATGACATGGTTAAATGCGAAGACAGGGCTGGCATGGTGGACGCTGGAGGTTGGTGAGAAAGGAGAGTAAGGGCAGGGTGAGGGATAAGAACTGAAAGTTAGCAGGCCAATTCCCACTGGAAGAGTGGACCAATGTAAGCACCCTTTTCTCATTCTGTGAGTGTTGGGAAGTGGAGAAGTGACATTTCTGACTTTTGTTTCCAAAGGATTCCTCTGGCTTCTTGGTGGAGGAAGGTCTGTAGAGTCAGGAGTGGAAGTAGGGAGGTAGCCATCAGGGGACAGAGCCGGTGGCTTGGAATACCTTAGTAGTGATAAAAATGGTGAAAAGGGGGAAGATTCTGGATATCTTTTGAGGTAGAGTCAACAGAATTTCTGACAATTGAATATGGGAGGTGATGGAAAGAAAGAAGCCAAGTGTGACTGCAAGGGTTTTGATTTGAGAAACTGGAAAATCTCCCTCATGGAGTGTAGACTCTAGTGAGGGAGAAAGGACATGAACAAATAAACATAAGTGAATTGCAGTTACTAACGTTGTGGATGGTATTGGGGTCAGGGACACTTTTCCAGGAAGTGGTATTTTTCTTTTTTTCCCTAGGCGGTATGGTATTTATTCTGAGAATGGAGATTTAATGTCATACACAAATAATGTAGTAAGCTTAGATTCTGAATAGAGTTTGAAACAGTTTGCATTTAGGCAGGAAGTGGCATTTAAGTCAGGACCTGGAAGATGAGTGAGAGTTAGCTGGATGGGGGTGTGTGTTTGTGTCTTCAGGGGTGGGACATGCAGTGGAGGGCATGAATTTTGACATGTGCAAAGATCCTGAGGCAGAAAAGAGCTTTATAACACATCTGAATGTTGAGTAGACACAACAGGAGAACCCAGCCTGGCTTGCTCATGTCTCCTCTACTGATGCACAACTTTTGCCCAAGTCTGCATATACCAGAGACCTTTCATTTGTTTGCTTCTCATTCAGCAATATACCAGTCATCAGTTCTAGTTATATAGCTCTCTCATTTTAAAAACATTATAATTTTTACTTTGAGAAATAGAAAAATAAATAGAAGTCCACAGAACAATAAAACACTCATGCCCACTACCCAGAATCAACAGCTATTAACCATATCGGTTTCCAGTCTTTATTTTTTTAAGAAATGAGAATTTATATATAAAGCCAAGTCCTCTTTAACCATTGCCCACACTACTCGCCCCCTCTTTATCTTCAACGGAAGCAACAATTTGTATGATTGGATACTTTTCTTTCCTGTTAACTTTGTATGTTTTTGCACACATATTTATAACCATGTCTGATATATAGAGTTTTCGTATATAGGCCAATAGAGATTTTGTAGGATTTTAAAAATCTACACAAATATTATACTACATGTACTATTCCACATTTTCTTTTTCATTTTATTCTTATAGTTTATTTTTATTTATTTATAAATTTATTTATTTATTTTTGGCTGTGTAGGGTCTTTGTTGCTGCACGTGGGCTTTCTTTAGTTGCAGCAAGTGGGGTCTACACTTCTTTGCAGGCTTCTCATTGTTGTGGCTTCTCTTGTTGTGGAGCATGGGCTCTAGGCATGCAGGCTTCAATAGTTGTGGCTCATGGGCTCTAGAGCACAGGCTCAGTAGCTGTGGTGCAGGACTTAGTTACTCTGCGGCATGTGGGATCTTCCCAGACCAGGGATCAAACCCATGTCCCCTGTATTGGCAGGCGGATTCTTTTTTTTGGTTTTTACAATGTTCTCAACCAGTTTAATATTTTATTATATATTAGGCTGCATTTTCACCATAAAATTGTGGGGTCCCTAAGGCTGGAAAGTATATGAGAAGCTACATGGACAAGACAAGACACCTGGGAGATCCCATATACCTGTACTTGAATGGGGAGCTCAGGCCAAGGCTTGAATTGAGTCCCGCTTTCTGGGTCTATGAAGCGATTGGAAATTTTTGGTTTTTCAAATTAAGCTTCTTTTTTTTTTTTTTTTTTGAAGTTTTGAATTTTCTTTTATTTATTTTGTTTATACAGCAGGTTCTTATTAGTCATCTATTCTTATACACATCACTGTATACATGTCAATCCCAATCTCCTAATTCATCACACCACCACCCCCACCCCCTGCCGCTTTCCCTCCTTAGTGTCCATACGTTTGTTCTCTACATCTGTGTCTCAATTTGTGCACTGAAAACTGGTTCATCTGTACCATTTTTCTACGTTCCACATATATGCGTTAATATACAATATTTGTTTTTCTCTATCTGACTTACTTCACTCTGTATGACAGTCTCTAGATCTATTCACATCTCTACAAATGACCCAATATCGTTCCTTTTTATGGCTGAGTGATATTCCATTGTATATATGCTTTATCCATTCATTTGTTGTTGGGCAATTTAGGTTGCTTCCATGACCTGGCTATTGTAAATAGTGCTGCAATGAACATTGGGGTGCATGTATCTTTTTGAATTATGGTTTTTCTGGGTATATGCCCAGTAATGGGATTGCTGGGTCATATGGTAGTTCTAGTTTTACTTTTTTAAGGAATCTCCATACTGTTCTCCATAGAGGCTGTATCAATTCACATTCCCACCAAAAGTGCAAGAGAGCTCCCTTTTCTCCACACCCTCTCCAGCATTTGTTGTTTGTAGATTTTCTGATGACGCCCATTCTGACTGATGTGAGGTGATACGTCGTTGTAGTTTTGATTTGCGTTTCTTTAATAATTAGTGATGTTGAGCAGCTTTTCATGTGCTTCTTGGCCATCGGTATGGCTTCTTTGGAGAAATGTCTATTTAGGTCTTCTGCCCATTTTTGGATTGGGTTGTTTGCTTTTTTAATATTGAGCTCCATGAGCTGTTTATATATTTTGGAGATCAATCTTTTGTCCATTGATTCATTTGCAAATGTTTTCTCCCGTTCTGAGGGTTGTCTTTTCATTTTGTTTATGGTTTCCTTTGCTTTGCAAAAGCTTTTAAGTTTCATTAGGTCCCATTTGTTTATTTTTGTTTTTATTTCCATTACTCTAGGAGGTGGATCAAAAAAGATCTTGCTGTGATTTATGTCAAAGAGTGTTCTGCCTATGTTTTCCTCCAAGAATTTTATAGTGTCTGGCCTTACATTTATGTTGTTAATCCATTGGAAGTTTATTTTTGTGTATAGTGTTAGGGAGTGTTCTAATTTCATTCTTTTACATGTAGCTCTCCAGTTTTCTCAACACTACTTACTGAAGAGATTGTCTTTTCTCCATTGTATATCCTTGCCTCTTTTCGCATAGACTAGTTGACCATAGGTGTATGGGTTTATCTCTGGGCTTTCTATCTTGTTGCATTGATCTATATTTCTGTTTTTGTGCCAGTACCATATTTTCTTGATGACTGTAGCTTTGTGGTATAGTCTGAAGTCAGGGAGTCTGACTCCTCCAGCTCCGCTTTTTTCCCTCAAGACTGCTTTGCCCATTCGGGGTCTTTTGTGTCTCCATAGAAATTTTAAGACTTTTTGTGCTAGTTCTCTAAAAAAAAAACATTGGTAATTTGATAAGGATTGCATTGCATCTGTAGATTGCTTTGGGTAGTATAGTCATTTTCACAATATTGATTCTTCCAATCCAAGAACTTGGTATATCTCTCCATCTGTTGGTATCATCTTTAATTTCCTTCATCAGTGTCTTATACTTTTCTGCATACAGGTTTATTCCTAGGTATTTTATTCTTTTTGTTGCAGTGGTAAATGGGAGTGTTTCCTTAATTTCTCTTTCAGATATTTCATCATTAGTATATAAGAAAGCAAGAGATTTTTGTGCGTTAATTTATATCCTGCAACTTTACCAAATTCATTAATTAGCTCGAGTAGTTTTCTGGTGGCATTTTTAGGATTCTCTCATGTCATCTGCAAACAGTGACAGCTTTACTTCTTCTTTTCCAATTTGGATTCCTTTTATTTCTTTTTCTTCTCTATTGCCGTGGTTAGGACTTCCAAAACTGTGTTGAATAATAATGGTGAGAGTGGATATCCTGTCTTGTTCCTGATCTTAGAGGAAATGTTTTCAGTTTTTCACCATTGAGAATGATGTTTGCTGTGGGTTTGTCATATACGGCCTTTACGATGTTGAGGTAGGTTCCCTCTATTCCCACTTTCTGGAGAGTTTTATCATAATTGGGTATTGAATTTTGTCAAAAGCTTTTTCTGCATCTATTGAGATGGTCATACGGTTTTTATTCTTCAATTTGTTAATATGGTGTATCTCACTGATTGATTTGCATATATTGAAGAATCCTTGCATCCCTGGAATAAATCCCACTTGGTCATGGTGTATGGTCCTTTTAATGTGCTGTTGGATTCTGTTTGCTAGTATTTTGTTTAGGATTTTTGTATCTATATCCATCAGTGATATTGGTTTGTAATTTTCTTTATTTGCAGTATCTTTGTCTGGTTTTGGTATCAGAGTGATGGTGGCCTCAGATAATGAGTTTGGGAGTGTCCCTTCCTGTGCAATATTTTGGAAGAGTTTGAGAAGGATGGGTGTTAGCTCTTCTCTAAATATTTGATAGAATTCACCTGTGAAGCCATCTTGTCCTGGACTTTTGTTTGTTGGAAGATTTTTAAACACACTAGTTTTAATTTCATTACTTGTGATTGGTCTGTTCATATTTTCTATTTCTTCATGTTTCAGTCTTGGAAGGCTATAACTTTCTAAGAATTTGTCCATTTCTTCCAGGTTGTCCAGTTTATTGGCATAGAGTTGCTTGTAATAGTCTCTTAGGATTCTTTGTATTTCTGATGTGTCTGTTGTAACTTCTCCATTTTCAATTCTAATTTTATTCATTTGAGGCCTCTCCCTCTTTTTGTCAATGAGTCTGGCTAATGGTTTATCAATTTTGTTTATCTTCTCAAAGAACCAGTTTTTAGTTTTATTGATCTTTGCTATTGTTTTCTTTGTTTGTCTTTCATTTATTTCTGCTCTGATATTTATGATTTCTTTCCTTCTGCTAACTTTGGGTTTTGTTTGTTCTTCTCTCTCTGGTTCCTTTAGGTATGAGGTTACATTGTTTATTTGAGTTTTTTCTTGTTTTGAGGTAGGCTTGTATAGCTATAAACTTTCCTCTTAGAACTGCTTTTGCTGCATCCCACAGGTTTTCAATTGTTGTGTTTCCATTGCCATTTGTTGCTAGGTTTTTTCGATTTCCTCTTTGATATCTTCAGTGATCTCTTGGTTATTTAGTAATGTATTGTTTAGCCTCCATGTGTTTGTGTTTTTTACTTTTTTTCCCCTGTAACTGATTTCTAATCTCATAGCGTTGTGGTCAGAAAAGATGCTTGATATGATTTCAATTTTCTTAAATTTACTGAGACTTGATTTGTGACCCAAGATGTGATCTATCCTGGAGAATATTCTCTGCACACTTGAGAAAAACATGTAATCTGCTGTTTTTGGATGGAATGTCCTATAAATATCAATTAAATCTATCTGGTCTTTTGTGTCATTTAAAGCTTGTGTTTCCTTATCAATTTTCTGTTTGAATGATCTGTCGATTGGTGTAAGTTAGGTGTTAATGTCCCTCACTATTATTATGTTACTGTCAATTTCCACTTTTATAGCTGTTAGCAGTTGCCTTATGTATTGAGATGCTCCTAAGTTGGGGGCATATATATTTATAATTGTTATATCTTCTAGGATTGATCCCTTGATCATTATGTAGTGTCCTTCCTTGTCTCTTGTAACATTCTTTATTCTAAAGTCTATTTTATCTGATATGAGTATAGCTACTCCAGCTTTCTTTTGATTTCCATTTGCATGGAATATCTTTCCCATCGTCTCACTTTCAGTCTGTATATGTCCCTAGGTCTGAAGAGGGTCTCTTTTAGACAGCATATATATGGGTGTTGTTTTTGTATCCATTCTGCTAGCCTGTGTCTTTTGGTTGAAGCATTTAATCCATTCACATTTAAGGTAATTATCAATATGTATGTTCGTATTACCATTTTCTTAATTGTTATGGGTTTGTTTTTGTAGATCCTTTTCTTCTCTTGTGTTTCCCACTTAGAGAAGTTCCTTTAGCATTTGTTGTAGAGCTGGTTTGGTGGTGCTGAATTGTATTAGCTTTTGCTTGTCTGGAAAGCTTTTGATTTCTCCATCGAATCTGAATGAGATCCTTGCCGGGTAGAGTAATCTTGGTTGTAGATTCTTCTGTTTCCTTACTTTAAATATATCATGGCACTCCCTTTGGCTTGTACAGTATCTGCTGAGAAATCAGCTGTTAACCTTATGTGAGTTTCCTTGTATGTTATTTGTCATTTTGCCCTTGCTGCTTTCTTTCTTTTTTTTTTTTTAACATCTTTATTGGGGTATAATTGCTTTACAATGGTGTGTTAGTTTCTGCTTTATAACAAAGTGAATCAGTTATACATATACATATGTTCCCATATCTCTTCCCTCTTGTGTCTCCCTCCCACCCTTCCTATCCCACCCCTCTAGGTGGTCACAAAGCACCAAGCCGATACCCCTGTGCCATGCGGCTGCTTCCCACTAGCTATCTACCCTATGTTTGTTAGTGCATATATGTCCATGCCTCTCTCTCGCCCTGTCACAGCTCACCCTTCCCCCTCCCCATATCCTCAAGTCCATTCTCCAGTAGGTCTGTGTCTTTATTCCTGTCTTACCCCTAGGTTCTTCATGACATTTTTTTTTCTTAAATTCCATATATATGTGTTATCATATGGTATTTGTCTTTTTCTTTCTGACTTACTTCACTCTGTGTGACAGACTCTAGGTCTATCCACCTCATTACAAATAGCTCAGTTTTGTTTCTTTTTATGGCTGAGTAATATTCCATTGTATATATGTGCCACATCTTTTTTATCCATCCCTTGCTGCTTTCAATAATATTTCTTTGTCTTTAATTTTTGTCAATTTGATTACTCTGTGTCTCAGCATGTTTTTCCTTGGATTTATCCTATATGGGACTCTCTGCGCTTCCTGAACTTGCATGTCTATTTCCTTTCCCATGTTAGGGAAGTTTTCGACTATAATCTGTTCAAATATTTTCTCGCACCCTTTCTCTCTGTCTTCTCCTTCTGGGACCCCTATAATGCAAATGTTGTTGTGTTTAATGTTGTCCCAGAGGTCTCTTATTCTTTCATTTGTTTTCCTTCTTTTTTCTGTATTCTGTTCTGCAGCAGTTAATTCCACCATTCTGTCTGCCAGGTCACTTATCCCTTCTTCTGCCTCACTTATTCTGCTATTGGTGCCTTCTAGTGTATTTTTCATTTCAGTCATTGTATTGTTCACCTCTGTTTGTTTGTTCTTTAATTCTTCTAGGTCTTTGTTAAACATTTCTTGCATCTTCTTGATCGTTGCCTCCTTCTTTTTTTTTTGAGGTCCTGTATCGTCTTCAGTATCATTCTTCTGAATTCTTTTTCTGAAAGGTTGCCTATCTCCACTTCATTTAGTTGTTTTTCTGCAGTTTTATCTTGTTCCTTCATCTGGTACATAGCCCTCTGACCTTTCATCTTGTCTATCTTTCTGTGAATGTGGTTTTTGTTCCACAGGCTGCAGGGTTATAATTCTTCTTGCTTCTGCTGTCTGCCCTCTGGTGGATGAGGCCTCCAAGAGGCTTGTGCAAGTTTCCTGATGGGAGGGACTGGTGGTGGGTAGAACTGGCTGTTGCTCTGATGGGCAGAGCTCAGTAAAACTTTAACCTACTTGTCTGCTGATGGGTGGGGCTGGGTTGGTTGTTTGACCTGAGGCGACCCAACACTGGAGCTTCCCCGGGCTCTTTGGTGGGGCTAATGGCTGACTCTGGTAAGGCTCACACCAAGGAGTACTTTCCATAAATTCTGCTGCCAGTGTCCTTGTCCTCCTGGTGAGACAGAGCCACCCACTGCCTCTGCAGGAGACCCTCCAACACTAGTAGGTAGATCTGGTTCAGTCTTCTGTGGGTTCGCTGCTCCTTCCCCTGGGTCCCAGTGTACACACTATTTGGTGTGTGCCTCCAACAGTGGAGTCTCTGTTTCCCCTAGTCCTGTCGATGTCCTGCAATCAAATCCCGCTAGCCTTCAAAGTCTGATTCTCTTGGAATTCCTCCTCCCGTTGCTGGATCTCCAGGTTGGGAAGCCTGACATGGGGCTCAGAACCTTCACTCCAGTGGGTGGACTTGTGTGGTACAAGTGTTCTCCAGTTTGTGAGTCACCCACCTAGCAGTTATGGGATTTGATTGTATTGTGATTGTGCCCCTCCTACTGTCTCAATATGGCTTTTCCTTTGTCTTTGGATGTGGGGTATCTTTTTTGGGAAGTTCCAGTGTCTTCCTGTCGATGACTGTTCAGCAGTTAGTTGTGATTCCGGTGTTCTCGCAGGAGGGAGTGAGAGCACGTCCTTCTACTCCACCATCTTGAACCCACATCCCGGCAGGAGATTTTTAACCACTGTGCCACCAGGGAAGTCCCAAGAAAAACATTTTTGATACCTTATATGCTTTATTCTACCTGTGCACTTGTTACAGGCATTTGTGTGTCTCTTTGCTCTTCTGCGATGCTGGAAGCTCTGTGAAGACAGGGACTCTCATATTCATCTTTGTGGCTCCCACAGAGCAAAGTCCAGCTGAACAATTACAAACAAGAATAAATAGGTAAAATTTATAATGTATATTTGTTGCCTATGAATATCATGTGTTTGGACACAAATTGTGAAGCAAACTATCATAGAGATATTTCCAAATACTCACACACGTAACATCTTATTAAAAACTATACATATATTTGATTGAGATTTTTAGCATTCATTTGGAATTTGATGTTATATAGTCACCTAGGCACATTGTTCAATTTTATTTAAAGTTTGATAATTTTCATTTAGGTCCATTTAATATATCTATATATTTACATATATCAATATCTGAAGTTAAAAATAAATTGTATAAAATAAATTGAAAAATATATGCAATTATATACATGAGAATCACTGCCATTTTTTGTCAAATATTTTTACTGTGTTTTATTGTGGTGAAAAATATAAAATTTGTATCTAACAATATTTTGAAACTCAGTACTTTATAATATAAAACTTGAATCTAATATTTTGAAGATTAGAAATTTGTGAATCTATGACAATCTGTCTGACAGGAATGATGAAGAAACTAAGACTGAAATTCACGATAACAGTGAAAATATTTGCTCTCTTAATATTTTACATAATTATTTCAATGTAAAGTCAGTGTAAGTGTGTGTTGCATAAAAATAATTGCATATGGCCAATATGGGAAACTACTAGATAAGATTTAAAGCAATTACATATTATTTATATATATATATATACCAATTAGAATGATAATAAAACCAAAATTTATTGGGCTATTCGTATCTGATAGCACTATTCTAAGTGCTTTACATATATTAACTTATTTTTTATTTAGTTCTCATAATAATAATAAATTAATACTACTGTTTTTCCCCATTTTAATATCAGAATCATAGGGAAGTTAGGTAAAGTGTCTAAAGTTACACAGTATTAAATGGTCCTGCCAGAAATTGAAACAAAGCAGTCTGACTCTAGAAATAGGATTCATAACTGCTAGACATTACTGTCCACTGGAATCCATCTTTGTTGGTTTAGAATGAGAACTTGATTTAGATTCAGAAGGTTTAGAATTGGGTTCAAATCTCAACTATATCACTTACTTTGTGAACTTGTCTTCAATCCACGTGACCTCATGCTAAAGAAATAGGAATAAATAATCAAAAATTCACTGTGGGTCTTCCCTGGTGGTGCAGTGGTTGAGAGTCCGCCTGCTGATGCAGGGGACACAGTTTTGTGCCCCGGTCTGGGAGGATCCCACACGCCGCGGTGCGGCTGCGCTCGTGAGCCATGGCCACTAGGCCTGTGCGTCCGGAGCCTGTACTCCACTACGGGGGAGGCCACAGCAGTGAGAGGCCCGCGTATCGCAAAAAAAAAAAAAAAAAAAAAAAAAAAAAAAAAAAATTCACTGTGACAGAAATGACAGCACATTTTTCATTATGACTTTGAAATTCATCTCAAAAGAATAAAAGATGTTTTTCTGCACTCAAGCACTAGTATATTTTTTAAAAAGTACTTTAAAATAATAATCAGCAATCAAAATCAGGAAAGCATCCATGCCGTTTTAAAACTAGCATATATTCACTTTTTTCAGGAGTTGAGAGATAGATATATGATTCACAGACATCCAACTAAGAGTGTAACAGGACAGGAACAGTTACAAAATTAATTACCTATGATTATCACACAAAAGGAGGTGATTACATTACCTGAGTGACAAACAGAAAAGTATTCAGTGAAGACAAAAAAGCACCAGAAGTATAAACTGATAAAAAAGTTACTCACAGTTAAATTAGAAATAGCACACTTTAGTTTTTGTTTTCACAGTAACATTAAAATGATGCATTTTCTATTTTCTTAAGCATCAGTACATCTCTTTAAGGGGCATATAGTTATCATCAACTCTTTGTTTTGTTTTCTTCTCAATACATTTTATAAACATCCTTCACTAGAGAAAAGTATAAAAGAAACAATCTAGTGGTTTTGAAGGTGATAGACACTGATGGGCAACTGAATCATATTGAAGGCATAATTAATATCTTCCCAACTCCTACTTATCTTTTCAGATTCATATTAACTACCATTTTTGCTGGGAGCTTTGTCTAGCCTCCTTGATTATTAGGTGCCTCAAAAATTATTCTCTAAGAGCATCCTGTTCCTCCCCTTTCACAGAACTTAAAATCACATCAATTTTCTCACTTAATGATTTACCCTATGGACAAGTAAGCTTGCTCTATAACCATGCACCATGTTAACTTGGTCAGTGCTTTATCCAGTGCCTGGCATTCAGAATGCTCTGAAAAATTAGTTGTGTATTTGAGACATTATGTTAATTTAATGTACACTTTTTCTTGTCTCATTCTCCTTTCTCCCCTAATGTCCAGACTCTCTCATAGAGTACTCTTAATACTCTTCAAAAAAGCAGAAGGAAGAAAATAAACCATGAAAAGCTTCAATTTCTAGACACTGCCTCTTCACTGACACATACCTTTCATGAAAGCATGTTACCTAGAGCAATTTGCTCATCACTGTATTGGATTTACCAAAGGTCAGCCATGGTAATAACTCTATCTTTGCTTTCAGCATTCTATACTTCATTCTATAAGTTTATTACCTTAGAGGTTTTTTCTTCACTATTTTCCCTATAAGTTAAGTGCATTGTAACTTGGTGGCCCATGTGACTTGGTTATTTTTTCACTGAGTATTAGAATCTGGCTGCATGAAGGTGAATAAAGAGATAGAATCCAGAGTTGTAGTATACCAGTAAAGAAATAATTAGAAAAAAACAGTTAAAATATGGATAAATTTCTTTGCTCCGTATTTAGCAAAGGAAAAGTGAAAGAGCTGTCTGTACTTGTTCTTGCCACTTTCTTCTCTCTCATTCTTTCTTGAACTTGCTTTCATCAGGCTTTTGTCCATATCACTCTAATTAAACAGCTCTTTCCAAGATCACTAGTGATTTCTGCATTTTGCCAAATTTAGTGGTCAATTCTCAGTCTGCATTTTACCTGAACTTCTTGGACTTTTGAACAAATAATTCTTGAAATATTTTCTGGACCTAGCTTTTAGGTCACCACTAATATGCCATAACAAATAACCCCTTTTAGACCACTCTTGTATACCAGATCCATTTATCCAAATGCCTGACTTTTCCACTTAGATGGTATATCTAAAACAGAACTCATGGTATTTCCCTTGAAGTCTGCTCATTTGCCATGTTCCTCACTATAGTTAGTCAGAAACCTTAGAGTCATCCTTTGTTCCTCTCGTTTTTTCATATATTCTTATTCCAGCAACATTTTTGGGCCTGTCTGCAAAATATTTTTGAATTTAATCTTTGATCACCACCTCCACCAAATTTCTTGCTCCAAGCCATCAATGTCTCTTATAGATTACAGCAATAGCTTCCCAACTGGTCTTATTCCCCTTCTATCCACCCACTACTCACCTCCCCCCACCCAGTCTATTCTCATAGCAAGTAGAGTGATCTGTTAAAATTGTAAATCATACTTCACTCCCTGATTCAAAAATCTTTCCACAGTTTTGAGTAACATCCAAGTTTTGAGAGTGGGATTAAGTTGGTGAAGTAAGGAGACCCTGAGATCACCTCCCCTATGAACTACAATTACATATAGAGCAGCTATCACTGTGAACAACCTGAAGACTAGCAGAACTGCTTTTCTTCAACCAAGGATATAAAGAACGAACAACATGGAGTCTGATAGGAGGGAAGGAGAAAAGATCTAGTTGGATCCACACCCCTGGTGGGTGACCTGGAAGAGGAGAGGAATATGACAGGCTTGGGGATCCTCCCTAATGAATAAAGGTTCAAACCCCATATTAGGCACCCCAGCCCTGGGGTCTAGCATTGGGAAGATGAACACACTAGACTGGCTTGAAAACCCTCTTGAAGAGCATGCTCACAGACTTGCTTGCTCCCAGTTCCAGTGCAGAGGCAACAGATTGAAAACTGAGTGGTGCTTTGACTGGCTGCCAGGATTGCCCCAGTGAGATCCCCTAGCCTGCACTGGGCTTCTGCTCTAGCCCTCCTGCTCTGGCACTGCACCCTGCTAAGGTAGAGACCACGATTATGTGTGCCTGGGTAACTGGAGCAGGCTTAAAGTTGAAGCTCCAGCCCCTTGTGCCTGCCCATGCCCATAAACAAGGCAGGGCCCACAATTCTTGCCACACATGTGCTCGTGCACATCAGGGAGAAGTGAAAACAGCTCAGAAGTATAGCTCTAGGCCCTTGGACCTTGATCCTACCCCCTGACAGGGCAGCAACCAACAGTGAGCCCAGGAGAAGCCCTGGCTTGTGCTTGGCTTTGGCTGTAGCCCCTCTGACTCTGGCCCTACTTCCCACAAAAACAGCAGCCACCAGTGCACCTTGGAAGAAGATGCCACTTGTGATCACTTCAGATCCAGTTCTCCCACCAAAGCCACTGTGCACAAACAGACTGCATAAGGTCATTCCCACACAAGGACAAGCATTCAAGACCAGAAAATGTAACTTTCACCTAATTTCATATAAACAAACAGAAGGTCAAAGAAAATGAGAAGACAGATGAATAGGTGCCAAGTGAAAGAATAAGATAAAACCACAGAAAAAATACCCTAATGACATAGTGATAATTTAGCCAATAAAAGTTCAAAGAAATAGTAATAAAAATGCTCACTGAACTTGGGGATAAAATAGAGGAACATAGTGAAAACTTCAACAAAGAACTAGAAAATATAGAAAGGAACCAGTCAGAGCTGAAGAATACAGTAACTGAAATAAAAAAGACACTAGAAGAAATTCACAGCAGATTAGCTGATACAGATGGGCACATAAGAACATATAATCTGGAAGATAGAGTAGTGGAAATCACCCAATCAGAACACTAAAAAAATATGTATTTTTAAATGAAGATAGATTAAGGGACATTGGGAAAATATCAAACTTACTAACATTAATAGTATAGGGATCCCAGAAGGAGAAGAGAGAGAGAGAGAGAAAGTGGCAGAAAAAGTATTTAATGAAATTAAGGCTGAAAACTCCCTAACTGAAGAAGGAAACAGATATCAGGTCCAGGAAGCACAGAGAATTCCAAACAAATGAACTCAAGGAGACTTACATCAAGACATATCATAATTAAAATGGCAAAAGTGAAAGGTAAAGAGAGAATTTAAAGTGAAAAACAAGGGGTCACATTCAAAGAAACTCCCATAAGGCTATCAGCTGGTTTTTCAGCAGAATCTTTGCAGGCCAGAAGGAAATGCCACGAAATATTTAATGTGCTGAAAGAAAAAATCCCTACAACTTAGAATATTTTATCCAGAAAAGTTATTCAGAATTGAAGGAAAGATAAAATGTTTCCCAGACAAGCAAAAACTAAAAGAGTTCATCACCACTAAACTGGCTTTACATAAATATTAAAGGGTCTTCTTTACATGAAAAAGAAAAGATATAATAACTAATAAGAAAATATTAATATATCAAGGGAAAAGTTTCATTGGTAAATGCAAATGTATAGAAACGACAGTGGATCAATGACTTGAAAAGCTAGCAGGAAGGTTAAAAGACCAAAAAAATGTAAAATCAACTATAACTACAATAACTAGTTAAGGGACAGATATAAAGATGTGAAATATAACATCAAAAACATAAAATGTTGGGGGTAGAGTAAAAAATGCAGAGCTGCTAGAATGTGTTTGATCTTAGAGGACCATCAGTTTAAGACAAGTAGACATAATTATAGGTTGATATATATGAATCTCATGGTAACCACAAATCAAAAACCTACTATAGATACACAAAAAACAAAGAGAAAGGAATCTAAATTTGACACTAAAGAAAATCATCAAACCACAAGAAAAGAGGCTAAAAGAAGAAACAGAGAAGAACTACAAAAACAACCAGAAAATAAGTAACTAAATGGCAATGGGTTCATACCTATCAATAATCACTTAAATATAAATGAACTAAATGCTTCAATCAAAAGACATAGGGTGGTTGATTGGATAAAAAAATAAGATCCATCTATATGCTGCCTACAAGAGACTCACTTCGAGCTAAAGACACACACAGACTGAAAGCGTAAGGATGAAAAAAAATTCTATATAAATGGAAACAAAAAGACAGCTGGGGTAGCAATACTCATATCAGACAAAATAGACTTTAAAACAAAGTCTATAATAAAAGACAAAGAAAAGCATTGTATAGTGATAAAGGGGTCAAGACAAGAAGAGGATATAATATTTGTAAACATATATGCACCTAATATAGGAGCACCTAAATATATAAAATAAATATTAGCACAGATAAAGGGAGAAATTGAGAATAATGTAATAATATAGTAGGGGGTTTTAACACCCCACTTACATCAATGGATAGAACATACAGACAGAAAATCAATAAGGACACTACAGCCTTAAATGCCACATTAGGCCAGATGGACTAAATAGATATCTATAGGACATTCTGTCCCAAAACAGTAGCATACACATTCTTTTCAAGTCCACTTGGCAATCTCTCCAGGATAGATCAGTTGCTAGGCCACATAATGTATCAATAAATTTAAGAAGATTGAAATTATATCAAGCATTTTTTCTGACCACACAGATATGAAACAAGAACTCAATTACAGGAAGAAAAATGGAAAGAAGACAAAGACATGGAGGCTAAACAACATGCTACTAAAAAACAAATGAGTCAATGAAGAAATCAAAGAGGAAATCAGAAAATACCTTGAGACAAATAAAAATAGAAACAAAACTTTCCAAAATCTATGGGATGCAGCAAAGCAGTTCTAAGAGGAAAGTTTATAGCAACACAGACCTACCTCAAGAAACAAGAAAAATCTCAAACAACCTAACTTTCCATCAATAAGAATTAGAAAAAGAAGAAAAATTAAAGTATAATATAGTGTCAAGCATTAATAAATACTATGAAGATAACATAAAATTCCTAGATTACATAGGCAGTATGGTCTTTGACATCGATCTTAGGAAATATTTTTATAAATCTGTTACCTCAGGCAAAGGAAACAAAAGTAAAAATAAACAAATGGGACATAATCTAACTTAAAATTTGCACAGCAAAGGAAATGTCAACAAAACAAAAAGGCAACCTACTGAATGGGAGAAGGTATTTGCAAGTGATATGTCTGATAAGTGCTTTATATCCAAAATATGTAAAGAACTCATATAACTCAAAAGGGACAAACTGATTAACAAATGAGCAGAGGAACTGAATAGGCATTTTTTCATAGAAGACATACAAATGGCCAACAGGCACATGAAAATGCACTCAACATCACTGATCATCAAGGAAATGCAAATCAAAGCCACCATGAGATATCACCTCAGGCCTGTCCAAATGGCTATGGTCAAAAAGACAAGAAATAACAAGTGTTGATGAGGCTGTGGAGAAAAGGGAATTGTGCACTTTGGTGGGAATGTAAATTGGTACAGCCACTATGAAAAACCATATGTTGATTTCTAAAATATTAAAAATAGAACTACAATATGATCCAGCAATTCCACTTCTATGTATTTATCCAAAGAAAATGAAAATGCTAATTTGAAGATATATGCGCCCTAATGTTTATTGCTGCTTTATTTATAATAGTCAAGATATGGTAGCAACCTAAGTGTTCATTAACAGATGAATGGGTAAAGAAGATGGGGTATATATATATATACATATACATATACACACACACAGTGGAATATTACTCAGTCATAAAAAAAGAATGGTAAGTGTTGGTGATGAGGTGGAGAAAAAGGAACCCTTGTACAACATTTTGCCATTTGCAATAATATGGATGGACCTGGACGGTATTATGCTTAGTAAAATAAGTCAGACAAAGATAAATACTGTATGGTTTTATTTAGATGTGGAATCTAAAAAATAAACAAATGAATATAACAAAACAGAAGTGAAGTCACGGATACAGAGAATAAACTAGTGGTTACCTGAAGGGAGGGAGTGGGAGGAGGTGCAAAATAAGTGACGGGGATTAAGAGAAACAAACTATTGGGTATAAATAACTAAGTTACAAGGAAGTAATGTACAGCACAGGGAATTTAGCCAATATGTTATAATAACTTCACATGATGTACAAAATATGAAATCACTGTGTTGAACACCTGAAAATAATATATTATTGTAAGTCAACTGTACTTCAATTTAAAAAAAAAAATCAAGTCTTAACAATAACCTAGAAGGTCCATGTGATCTGACATCTATCCACAATTCTGACCTGATTTGTCCCATTCTTATTGCTCATTTTGTTTCAACTGCTACTCTTCAAACACATAATACTCATGTCTTTAAGATCTTGCATTCATCATTCTTTCTGGTGGAATGCTCTTTACTCAACTATTCAGAGGACCCACTTTCTTGTTTCTTTAGATCCTTGCTCAAATATCACTTTCCTATCTAAAATAGCAACTATTTGTCATTTTCTATACCCTCAGCTTTAGTTATCTTCATAGTATTTATTAATGCTTGACACCATATTATACTTTCTAATGTTTGTTTGATAGTTGATTATTTTCCCAATTAAATGTGAGCTCTATGACAGCAAAGATTTTATTTTGTTTACTGCATTCTCACTGCACAGGGCAAGGTCTGGCAACAGAATAGGTGCTAAATAAGTATTTATTGAATAAATAGGTGAAGAAATTTACAGAATGCTAGAAATGATGGTAGTATAATATAGTTATATTCAAAGTACCAGAGAAAATATAAGCACCTTACTTAAACAAACCTATTTTGAAACAAACTTATGTATCAGAAACTGTGCTGAGTGCTGGGGCTACAACAATGTGTGAAAAAAGATACCTGTATTCTGAGATCTCCTTTATTCCAAAGTGATAAACCTGGAAACTTACATATCAGTCACTTACAAACCAGGAACATGGTGTTTCCATTGGAATTTCTTACACTGGACTTTCAATTTTGTCCCTTAATTCTGGAATTATAGATCTTCCTAATAGGTTGGTCAACCCAATATGAACCAGGATGAAATGAACCATTTCATTTTGCCCTCAAATGCCACTTGAGGTTCTAGATTCTGTGATTGCATTCAGGGTAGAAGTAGTGTTCTAATCATTTTCTTTAGAAATATGTTCATTACATCATTGACTAATCAATTACCTTTACTATCATAAAGTTCCTAGGCATCAAAATCTTCATCTAAAATAGAGACAAACTAATGGCCAAACAAGATACTGCAACATAAGATCTACACAAGAATAGTTTATATAATTGGCACATCTGATGTCTTAATTGTCTTGGGCTGTTAAAACAAAATATCATAGTCTGAGGGCTTAAGAAACAGAAATTTATTTCTCATCGTTCTGGGGTCTGAGAAGATCAAGTTGCCAATTTGTTTTCCTGGTGAGGACTCTTCTTGGCTAGTAGATGGCCATTTCCTCACTATATCATCACACGGCCCTTGACTTGATGACTGCAAATGAGGAGATAGGGAGGAGGAGAGGGAGAGGGAGAGGGAGAAAGAGAGTTCCTTTTTCATACAAGGCCATTAGTCCCATCAAGAAGTTTCCAATCTCATGACCTAATCTAACCTTTTACCCCCCAAGGCCCCATCTTCAAATACCATCACCTTGGGGGTTAGGGACTCAACATATTAATTTTGAGGGAACACTAACATCAGTCCATACACCATCTAGCACAATAAATAATGTTTATTGTATTAAGTAGAAATTATAAGTGTGCTGGTCAATAGAGAAGGGACAAACAGACAGGACATGGAGAGTCAAGAAGAGCCTGGGAATTAAGAGTTGAGTCTGTACAGGCTTCCTAGGTTCAGAGCTTGAGGTAAAGATTCTGGAGGTACGCTAGCATAAGAAGTTGTGGTAAGTCAGAGAGTAAGACTATACCTGAGCTATAGCTGAGTAGATTATAATTTATTTATTGTGTTTTGAAGCAGCACCTACATTTTTAGATTCCATCAGCATCACAAACATCCCAGCCATTAACCCCAAATCAGAAACTATCTTGTAAGGGGAAACTCTGTGCTAAAGACCCAGGAACTAGAAGAAGGAAAAGGTTTATGATGCTTCTCTCTTAAAGAATTTCTTTTGACTTATTAATAAACTATAGAGAAAATTGGTCTCATCTCTGTTTATTCTACAACTCCTGCAGATTAGGAATGTGGTTTTAAGCAAACTATTAATTTTAACACAATTACATTTCAATAAAGCATTCTCAATTTCCTATGGAGTTTATTACAGTGGGAGGTTTACTTGAATTAAAAATAGTTTTGTGGCAACATTTGTCACACTTTATAATAGAGTAAATTATATGATAGAATGCAAACAGAGTGAGAAAGATCTTAAAAGTAATTATCTACTCCATGTTTTTGTTTGTTTTGTTTTGTTTGTTTTTTGGCCACTCTGTGCAGCTTGTGGGAATCTTAGTTTCCTGACCAGAGATTCAACCCGGGTCCTCATCAGTGAAAGCGTGGACTCCTAAAACTACTGGACTGCTAGGGAATTTCCTCTACTCCACGTTTGAATCCCTTTTGCAATATACTTGTTGCATGATCACCCATTCTTGTGCTTGAACACCTCCTGTAATAGAGACTCACTTTCTTAAAAGGCAGTTCATTTCATTTTTTGGACAACCCTGAATTTTACAAAGATCTTTCTTATATTGAGTCAAAATTTAGTTGGAGCTGTCACCTAAAAACAGTCCTACCTCATGGTAGAAATACTAACATCACCCTAGGTACTTTCTCTGACTTTTCCTTCTCCCAATTCTCTGCTTCTTCCCCCAATTTTCCATTTTTCCTTTATTTTTGCTTATTATTTTATACACCTGATTTCTTTATTTCTTCTTTTTTTTTTAAGGACATCAATCTTTTATTTTAACAAAGACTGACAGTTTACAAGACCCTGTGATTTACAGTGGTTAAAGCACAAGTTTTGTACCTTCTCTCTGGGTTCAAGTCCAGGTTTTAACATGCATTGGCTGTGTAACCTTGAGCAAATCATTTAACCTCCATCTGTCTCTGTTTCTTCTTTAGCTAAATGAATATAATACCAGTATCTACCTTACAAGGATGATGTAGGATTAGTATATATATGTATACACCTGATTTCTAAGTTAAAGAGAAAAAATGGAAATTTTGGACTATTTATAAATGAATGATAATGATAGTTTCGTATCAAAAACTATAAACTATACCATAAGGATTATTTGGGGAAAATGCATTAAATATGTTTATTTAAAAAATAGGTTTAAAATAAATGTTAAGCATTTCATTCAAGAAACTAGATAAAATGCAACAACATATATTTAAGTAAGTAAAAGACAGTAATGAGGTCAAAAGCAGAAATTAATGAAATAGAAAACAAAATAAATATTAGATTTGAGCAATAAAATCCAAGATTTCTTTTTAAGATCAATACAATAAATAAACTTTTTGTAAGGCACTTATAAGATGAGAGTGTGAGAGAGAGAAAACACAAGACATTAGAATGAAGAAAGGAAGATGACTAAAGACATATTTAAAAATATTACTAGATAATAGAATGTTTACATTTGCATTAATAAATTTGGAAAAGAAAATGAAATGAATATTTTCCTAGGAAAAATATATATGACCATGACCAATAAGAGTTATTAGATAATATGACTGGGTGAACAACTATAGAATAAATTAAATAGTTAATCAAATATCTAATACTTAAATGAATAATAGGTCTTTGTAAATTCTACCTAAACATCACTTCAAGGAAGTATGTTATTATTTAAATTCTAAGCACTTAAAAGAGCATAGAAAATTATGGAAAATTGGCTAACACAGTCTATGTATAGTACATGATCCTGATATAGTCTTGATAAAGTTAGCACAACTAAAAATCAATAACACTTATCATTATAGATTCAAAAATATAAAATAAAATAAAATTTGGCAGTATATTAAAAGAGTAACACACTATGATCAGGTAGAATGTATTTCTAGAACACAATTTGTTAAACATGCGTAATATAGTACCCATAATAATAGAATAAAGAATGCCAACATATTGGGTAAAGAAAAGAAAAAGCAAAGGTTAAAAAACAATATAACCATCTAAAAGTAACATTTTTAAGAACTGTTCAGTAAAAGGTTCAACTCTGTAAGACACAAAACCCTGGAGACAAAAAGGAAAATATTCTCACATGTAAGTAAACACAATTTAAAATCTCTTATAAAAGGTGAATAACAAATCAGGAGAAAATATTTTTCTAACATATATAACAGGCAAAGGTTAATATCCATAATATATAAAGAACACTAATGAATCAATAAGAAAAAGGTAACCAAAATTGGTTAACTGAGAATTTATTTAGAAACAGATAATACACATGTATCATAATCATAAAAGAAGTCAAGCTCAGTGGAAACCAAGGAAATGTAAATTAAAGCAACAATTTTGTAAGCATACTTTTTCATCCATCGTATTGATAGATTTAAATGTTGTCAAAGCTTTAGTATAACTGATAATTTTATGTGCTATTTGTAAGGGTACAGATTGGAACAACTTTAAATGCTTACACATTCTTGGTCCAGCAATTCCATCCCAAGAAATCTATTCTGCAAAAATAATACCATGTGTATTAGCATTGGTTAAAGTACTAAAAAACTGGGCACAATATAAAGGAGAACAGTTAAATAATTATGACACTTTCATTGAAGGAAGAAAATGGAAAATGATGTAATTGTTAAGAATAATGGGATAGGTGTGGGTCTGCATGGACCCTGAGCTCCTCCCTCTGCTTCTCTTGCCTCCAAGGTCGCAGATTGTCCCAAAATCTGAGAAGAGGGCGGCATGATCCCCGACACCAAAGCCTCACTGCCACTGTGCTCGAGACAGACCCTGCCAGCCGAAACCCTATCTGCCCTCTGGGCCACGTGCCAGATGTTGCTGTCTTTAAATTGAACCTGGTCACCTGGTTTTTGAGCAAAGAGCCCTGGGATGTGAAGAAAAGGAAACAACAGTCATACACCCAGGTAGGTTATTACAGACTATTGAGGAGAGTGCCTGTGCTATCAGCTGTGTGGTGGACAGGGTCTTCGTGCTCCGACTGGGTGTCAGGCCTGTGCCTCTGAGCAGAGAGAGCCGAGTTCAGGGCATTGGTCCACCAGAGTCCTCCAGCTCCATGTAATATCAAATGGCAAAAGCTCTCCCAGAGATCTCCATCTCAATGCTAAGACCCAGCTCTACTCAACGACCAGCAAGCTACAGTGCTGGACCTCCTATGCCAAACAACTAGAAAGACAGGAACACAACCCCACCCATTAGCAGACAGGCTGCCTAAAATCATAATAAGGTCACAGATACCCCAAAAAACAACACTGGACATGGTCTTGCCACCAGAAACACAAGATACAGCCTCATTCACCAGAACACAGGCACCAGTCCCATCCACCAGGAAGCCTACACAGCCCACTGAACCAACCTTAGCCACCGGAGGCAGACACCAAAAAAAACAGGAATGACAAACCTGCAGACTGTGAAAAGAGACCCCAAACACAGTAAGTTAAGCAAAATGAGAAGACAGAGAAACACACAGCAGATGAAGGAGCAAGGTAAAAACCCACCTGACCAAACAAATGAAGAGGAAATAGGCAGTCTGCCTGAAAAAAGAATTCAGAGTAATAAGAGTAAAGATATCCAAAATCTTGGAAATAGAAAGGAGAGAATAAAAGAAACGTTTAACAAGGACCTAGAAGAACTAAAGAGCAAACCAACAACGATGAACAACACAATAAATTAAATTAAAAATTCTCTAGAAGGAATCAATGGCAGAATAACTGAGGGAGAAGAATGGATAAGTGACCTGGAAGATAAAATAGTGGAAATAACTACTGCAGACCAGAATAAAGAAAAAAGAATGAAAGAATTGAGGACAGTCTCATACACCTCTGGAACATCATTAAACACACCAACATTCGAATTATAGGGGTCCCAAAGAAGAAGAGAAAAAGAAAGGGACTGAGAAAATATCTGAAGAGATTATAGTGGAAAACTTCATTAATATAAGAAAGGAAATAGTAAATCAAGTGCAGGAAGTGCAGAGAATCCAATACAGGATAAATCCAAGGAGAAATATTTCAAGACACATATTAACCAAACTATCAAAATTAAATACAAAGAAAAATGTTAAAAGCAGCAAGGGAAGGGCAACAAATAACACATAAAGGAATCCTCATAAGGTTAACAGCTGATCTTTCAGGAGAAACTCTGCAAGCCAGAAGGGAGTGGCAAGACATATTTAAAGTGATGAAAGGGAAAAATCTACAACAAAGATTACTCTACCCAGCAAGGATCACATTAAGATTCGACAGAGAAATTAAAGGCTTTACAGACAAGCAAAAGCTAAGAGAATTCAGCACCACCAAATCAGCTTTAAAACAAATGCTAAAGGAAATTCTCTAGGCAGGAAACACAAGAGAAGGAAAAGACCTATAATAACAAATCCAAAACAATAAAGAAAATGGTAATAGGAACATACATATTGATAATTACCTTAAATGTAAATGGATTAAATGCTCCCACCAAGAGCATTAATCCAGCATAGACTGGATTAATTAAGAGCATTAATCCAGCATAGACTGGATTAATGGATAAAAAAGCTAGACCCAAATATATGCTGTCTACAAGAGACCCACTTCAGACCTAGGGACACATAAAGACTGAAAGTGAGAGGTTGGAAAAAGATATTCCATGCAAATGGAAATCAAAAGAAAGCTGGATTAGCAATTCTCATATCAGAAAAAAATAGACTTTAAAATAAAAACCATTATAAGAGACAAGGAAGGACACTACATAATGATCAAGGGATCAATCCAAGAAGAAGATATAACCATTGTAAATATTTATCCACCCAACATAGGAGCACTTCAATACATAAGGCAACTGCTAACAGCCATAAAGGGGAAATCTACAGTAACACAATCATAGTTGGGGACTCTAACACACCACTTACACCAATGGACAGATCATCCAAAATGCAAATAAATAAGGAAACACTAGATTTAAGTGATATATTAAACAAGATGCACTTAATTGATATTTATAGGACACTCCATCCAAAAACAACAGAATACGTATTCTTCTCTAACTGCTTATGAAACATTCTCCAGGATAGGTCATACCTTGGGTCACAAATCATGCCTTGGTAAATTTAAGAAAACTGAAATCATATCAAGTACCTTTTCTGACCACAATGCTATGAGACGAGATATCAATTACAGGAAAATAATCTGTAAAAAATACAAATACATGGAGGCTAAACAGTACACTACTCAATAACCAAGAGATCACTGAAAAATCAAAGAGGAAATAAAAAAAAATAGCTAGAAACAAATGACAATGAAAACATGATGACCCAAAACCTATGGGATGCAGCAAAAGCAGTTCTAAGAGGGAAGTTTATAGCAATACAATCTTACCTCAAGAAACGAGAAACATCTCAAGTAAACAACTTAACCTTACACCTAAAGCAATTAGAGAAAGAAGAACAAAAAACCCCAAAGATAGCAGAAGGAAAGAAATCATAAAGATCAGATCAGAAATAAATGAAAAAGAAATGAAAACAAAAATAAACAAATGGGACCTAATGAAACTTCAAAGCTTTTGCACAGCAAAGGAAACCATAAAGAAGACCAAAAGACAACCCTCAGAATGGGAGAAAATATTTGCAAATGAAGCAACTGACAAAGGATTAATCTCCAAAATTTACAAGCAGCTCATGCAGCTTAACAACAACAACAACAACAAAAAACCCAATCCAAAAATGGGCAGAAGACCTAAATAGACATTTCTCCAAAGAAGATATACAGATTGCCAACAAACACATGAAAGAATGCTCAACATCACTAATCATTAGAGAAATGCAAATCAAAACTACAATGAGATATCATCTCACACCAGTCAGAATGGCCATCATCAAAAAATCTAGAAACAATAAATGCTGGAGAGGGTGTGGAGAAAAGGGAACCCTCTTGCACTGTTTGTGGGAATGTAAATTGATACAGCCACTGTGGAGAACAGTATGGAGGTTCCTTAAAAAACTACAAATAGAACTACCATATGACCCAGCAATCCCACTACTGGGCATATACCCTGAGAAAACCATAATTCAAAAAGAGTCATGTACCAAAATGTTCATTGCAGCTCTATTTACAATAGCCCGGAGATGGAAACAACATAAGTGTCCATCATCGGATGAATGGATATAGAAGATGTGGCACCTATGTACATTGGAATGTTACTCGGCCATAAAAAGAAACGAAACTGAGTTATTTGTAATGAGGTGGCTAGACCTAGAGTTTGTCATACAGAGTGAAGTAAGTCAGAAAGAGAGAGACAAATACCATATGCTAACACATATATATGGAATTTAAGAAAAAAAAATGTCATGAAGAACCTAGGGTTAAGACAGGAATAAAGACACAGACCTACTGGAGAATGGACTTGAGGATATGGGGAGGGGGAAGGGTGAGCTGTGACAGGGCGAGAGAGAGGCATGGACATATATACACTACCAAACGTAAAATAGCTAGCTAGTGGGAAGCAACCGCATAGCACAGGGAGATCAGCTTGGTGCTGTGTGACCACCTGGAGGGGTGGGATAGGGAGGGTGGGAGGGAGGGAGATGCAAGAGGGAAGAGATATGGGAACAAAAGAAAATTAAAATAAATAAATAAATAAAATTAAGCAGCCAGTTAAATTTCTCATTGTTTTAAAATAGAACTAAAATTAGGCAACTCCCACACTCTTCTCTACTGAAATATTAAAAGTATGCTTCATAAGGAAAAAAAAAAAAAAGAAATGAAGGAAACCATAGCAAAGATCAATAAAACTAAAAGTTGGTTCTTTGAGAAAATAAACAAAATGATAATCCATTAGCCAGACTCATCAAGAAAAAAAAGGGAGAAGACTCAAATCAATAGAATTAGAAATGAAAAAGGAGAAGTAACAACTGACACTGCAGAAATACAAAGGATCATGAGAGGTTACTACAAGCAACTATATGTCAATAAAATGGACAACCTGGAAGAAATGGACAAATTCTTAGAAAAGCACAACCTTCCAAGAATGAACCAGGAAGGAATAGAAAATATAAATAGACCAATTACAAGCACTGAAATTGAGACTGTGATTAAAAATCTTCCAAGAAACAAAAACCCAGGACCAGATGGCTACACAGGTGAATTCTATCAGATATTTAGAGAAGAGTTAACAGCTATTCTTCTAAAAGTCTTCCAAAATATAGCAGAGGGAGAAATACTCCCCAAATCATTCTACGAGGTATCATCACCCTGATACCAAAACCAGACAAAGAAAGAATACTACAGGCCAATATCACTGATGAACATAAATGCAAAAATCCTAAATAAAATACTAACAAACAGAATCCAACAGCACATTAAAAGGCTCATACACCATGATCAAGTGGGGTTTATCCCAGGACTTCAAGGATTCTTCAGTATAAGCAAATCAATCCATGTGATACACCATATTAACAAATTGAAGGAGAAAAAAACATATGATCATCTCAATAGATGCAGAAAAATCTTTTGACAAAATTCAACACTGATTTATGATAAAAACCCTCAGAAAGTAGTCATAGAGGGAACTTACCACAACATAATAAAGGCCATATATGACAAACCCGCAGCCAACATCGTTCCCAATGCTGAAAAACTGAAACTGTTTCCATTAAGATCAGGAACAAGACAAAGTTGTCCACTCTCACTTCTATTATTCAACTTTGTTTTGGAAGTGTGAGCCACAGCAATCAAAGAAGAAAAAGAAATAAAAGGAATCCAAATTGGAAAAGAAGAAGTAAAACTGTCACTGTTTGCAGATGACATGATACTGTGCATAGAGAATCCTAAAGATGCTACCAGAAAACTACTAGAGCTAATCAATGAATTTGATAAAGTAGCAGGATACAAAATTAATGCACAGAAATCTCTGGCATTCCTATACACTAATGATGAAAAATCTGAAAGAGAAATTAAGGAAACACTCCCATTTACCATTACAACAACAGGAATAAAATACCTAGGAATAAATCTACCTAAGGAGAGAAAAGACCTGTATGCAGAAAAGTATAAGACACTGATGAAAGAAATTAAAGATGATACAAACAGATGGAGAGATATACCATGTTCTTGGATTGGAATAATCAGCATTGTGAAAATGACTATACTATCCAAAGCAATCTACAGATTCAATGCAATCCCTATCAAACTAACACTGGCATTTTTCACAGTACTAGAACAAAAAATTTCACAATTTGTACGGAAACACAAAAGACCCCGAATAGCCAAAGCAATCTTGAGAAAGAAAAACAGAGTTGGAGGAATCATGCTCCCTGACTTCAGACTATACTACAAAGCTACAGTAATCAAGACTGTATGGTACTGACCCCCAAACAGAAATATAGATCAATGGAACAGGATATAAAGCCCAAAGATAACCCAATGCACATATGGTCACCTTATTTTTGATAACAGAGGCAAGAATATACAATGGAGAAGAGACAGACTCTTTTATAAGTCGTGCTGGAAAACTGGACAGCTACATGTAAAAGAATGAAATGAGAACCCTCCCTAACACCATACAGAAAAATAAACTCAAAATGGATTAAAGACCTAAATGTAAGGCTAGACACTGTAAAACTTTTAGAGGAATACATAGGCAGAACACTGTATGATATAAACCACAGCAAGATCCTTTGACCCACCTCCTAGAGAAATGGAAATAAAAACAAAAGTAAACAAATGGAACCTAATGTAACTTGAAAGCTTTGTAACTTGAAAGCTTTTGCACAGCAAAGAAACCATAAACAAGACGGAAACACAGCCCTCAGAATGGGAGAAAATATTTGCAAATGAAGCAACTGAGAAAGGATTAATCTCCCAAATTTACAAGCAGCTCATGCAGCTTAATATCAAAAAAAACAAACAACCTAAGCCAGAAATGGGAAGAAGACCTAAATAGATATTTCTCCAAAGAAGATATACAGATTGCCAACAAACACATGAAAGGATGCTCAACATCACTAATCATTACAGAAATGCTGATCAAAACTCCAATGAGCTCTCACCTCACACCAGTCAGAATGGCCATCATCAAAAAATCTACAAACAATAACTGCTGGAGAGGGTGTGGAGATAAAGGAACCCTCTTGCACTCTTGGTGGTAATATAAATTGATACAGCCACTATGGAGAACAGTGTGGAGGTTCCTTAAAAAACTAAAAATAGAACTACCATTCGACCCAGCAATCCCACAACTGGGCATATATCCTGAAAAAAGCATAATTCAAAAACAGTCATCTATCACAATGTTCATTGCAGCTCTATTTACAATAGCCAGGACATGGAAGCAACCTAGGTGTCCATCAACAGATGAATGAGGAAAGAAGATGTGGCACATATATACAATGGAATATTACTCAGCCATAAGAAGAAACAAAATTGAGCTATTTGTAGTGAGGTGGATGGACCTAGAGTCTGTCATACATAGTGAAGTAAGTCAGAAAGAGAAAAACAAATACCGTATACTAACACATATATATGGAATGTAAAAAAAAAAAAATGTTCTGAAGAACCTAAGGGCAGGACAAGAATAAAGATGCAGACATAGAGAATGGGCTTGAGGACATGGAGAGTGGGAAGGGTAACCTGCGACCAAGTGAGAGAGTGGCATGGACATATATACACTACCAAACGTAAAATAGATAGTTAGTGGGAAGCAGCTGCATGGCACAGGGAGATCAACTCGGTGCTTTATGACCACCTAGAGGGGTGGGAAAGGGAGGGTGGGAGGGAGGGAGACGCAAGAGGGAAGAGGTATGGGAACATATGTATATGTATAACTGATTCACTTTGTTATAAAGCAGAAACTAACACACCATTTTAAAGCAATTATACTCCAATAAGATGTTAAAAATATATATATAACGAGATAAATGGAGGGAGCTTATGAAGAGATAAATGGATTTGTAACAACAACAAAACAAAGGATATTAGTCACATTATGTTCACATTAATATTGAATGTATATGAAAATGTATACAAAATAATAACTGGAATGATATCAATTAATTTGGCAAATATTTAGTGAACACTTAGATGTGTGCTATTGATTGTTCTCAGGTGCTAGATTTATGGCTATGACAAACCAGGAAGATAAATACTATTTTGTTTACGTTTATGGTGTTGAATTTGGTAGTAAAGAGAGTTTGTTTTTATATGTTACTATATTGTATGAATTTCTTTTTGACTGATATATATTCATATGCTACTTTTATGAATTTAGAATATAAGGTAAAAAAGAAAAAAAGAGAAAAATTAAACCCATAGGTACTTCTTGTTCATTTGATATTATAATTTTATTGGCATAAGTCTGAATTTAACTTATGAATTTGATAATTATGTATTTAGATACTTTTCCATTCACACTTGCTGATTTATTTATCAGCAAGAGACTAAAACAGTGTTTATACACACACTGAAAGATATAGTGTTAAACATGTAGTTTGCTTTCATATGTTCTATGAAAGGAAACAATTTCAGACACATCCAGAAATCATTATCTGAATGGCCGAAAGATATTTGTATATATCAAAGAAATTCTCCATTTCCTTAGTGAGGGCATATATGGCGGCAAAAAATACATTTTTTCGGGTGATAGTTTACTTTGAGGAGGAAGAAAGAGCTTGCACAAATAATTTGAAATAAATCATTTTAAGCAGATGCATATTCATTCAAAATAAGTAATTATAACTGTGTTTACACAACATTTATAATTTATTTAGTTCTTTCAGAATGATGTGCTCTATCACAGTATATAGAGTTAGTTTTACAGTGTATGTTCTGCAGAACATGGTACGAGAGAAAATAGCATTTTCAAGGCTTTTCTGTTTCCTTTTGTCATCATTATTTACCTGAATTGTTCAAGTAGGTATAAATAACACTCAAGGAAAAGCAAAGATCTTCTTTGTCCACACTGAGTTTGAAGTAGTCAAGTTAGTAGGATTTAGAATTTAGAAAAATGGCTATTACATATCAAATTGGGAGTCTCTGGTACCAAAATGGTAGCTGAAGCCTGGCCATAAGTGCAATATAGCCAAAGAAGAGAGCATATAATGAACAGAAAAGGCTGATAATGAAATTTTGGGGGCGATGAAAGGTTACAGGATGGTAGAAGGAAGTGTATCCAGTAAAAGGGACAGCATCTGGAAATAAGAGTGTCACTGACAACCTGAAATCTACTTTGGAATATGAAGTTGAATTATTGAAAAGTTAACCTCATCTTCCCTGTATTTGCCTTCTAGGTTCTTTCCTTATCCTCAGAGTCACTACTTAGATATAAAATGGTTCCAGATGCAACTGTGCCAAACACACAAGTAAGTCTCAGCATTTGGTTTATTGGTTTTGCTTGGAAATATTTTATGATTCAGTGAACTACGTATTTGGCCAGTTTAATTGCAACTGAAAATTGGAGAGGTTTAATTTACCTGTTTATGCAGTCACTTGAGTGGCTAAATTTATGCAATTTTTTTCTTTTAAGGAGATGTGATAACAGGCACCTATTATATCTTCTAGCCAAGTCTTCTCATTATATACACATCTCTCATTAATGCAAATTTGTGGTTTATTTTGTTGATGTCAAAATTGGTTTGTATAATCTGCTTCCTAAGGTGATAAAAAAAAATCCTTAGATTTCAATACATTGTTTACTTGATGTAACTAAATCAGTTAAAGCACTTATATTTTTCCTATAATATACTGGCTTTATAAGTGAGAAGAATTGGAAATTCTTGTTCAGATATGTTTCAAAGTGGTGATACTTGTGTTTTTTGAAATTATTCAACTTTTCAAATTAATCCAATAAGACATTATCTCCGAAGGGTGGGGTTATACTTTTTTATGGGCTGACTTACGTGTTTTCAACAGAAATGATCAAATTAATTGAACGTTATTAATTTGCTCTTCTTTTTTTTCCATTATGTAGATTCAATTGGTCTAAAAATGTTGTTTGGTTGAATTTACACTAGTTTAGCAATGTGTGCATTAAAGCTGCATTTCCCTAGAATAAAAAGCTGATTTCTCAGGCCCTAAAACACACCAGGAGTTAAATACCATTTATCCAGTTAAATAAGAGGTGTTTTTGAAGCATTACAAAAGGACAGAATAGACAAATATTATGGTTCAGTGATTCTGATAAATACAAATGATCCAAAACCTTCAATCCAGGAACCAAGTATAAGCAATGTCCAGTTTTCCTGAACTCCCTAGAAAAGAAATAATGGAAATAATTTTAATGCTGGAAAAAAGGTTAGCAAATAAGAATCTAGCTAGGTTCCCTGTACAATCTCTTACAAAGAAAAAAAAATCGCAGAGCCTCATACATGTGTAGGTGAGTGTTCGAAGTTCTGATTGCTTATCTGAACTCTCCAACGTTTGGCAGCATGCCCACCTTCAGGGCAGACCCTGTCATCTTTGGCATGAAACAGAATGAGGTGATCTGAACCTAGGAGTCAATTTCTTCTCTAGATGCATGTGTGCAACTCCTATTAATTTTAATGAGAATTATGTTTGCACATTGAGGCAGGATAAATCCCTTCGGGAGGAATCTTTTCCTTGGATGCATACGCGTAATTTCCATTAAAGGGACAAAACCCCAGGGGAAACGTACATGGGTGCCTGAGGGCACGCTCTGACACTTTGCATAAAAAACACTGCACAAATCACCAGGTCATCTTAAACTTGTAGATGCCAAAATATAAGAGGTAAGTGAGCATTTATTTAAGCCTGAAATTTGTATTCAGTTGATGTGGATTTCTCTGAGAACTACCTTTAATTTGTGATCATATAAAGAAGAAATGACTACCAAACTGTAGAATCCAATCTTATAATTAGGATATCTGTTAAAGAACAGTAACCAATATAAGGTGAATAGTGTCATATATATTTTTAAAAGAAATAATACAATTCAAATGAAAGAGACAATGAAAACTGAGTTAATGAAAAAAATAACCTATTTCACATACTCTTGCTTCCAAAGGAGACTTCGAAGATTATGGACGATTTAAGTCTTTTCATCAGTGAATCCTGTGTGAAAACTTTTTAAGTGGCCCTAATATGTAATGAATAACCTCAGGGCAGTGATCTGTTTGAAGGCGATATGATTGATGGTCTATCATTCCTAATTCACTGTTTATACTGGTAGAGAGCCTACTGGGAAAATACCTCATTCATCAGGGTATTAGTGAATTCAACCAACGTATGGCACCTTCATTTTAACAAACTAAAGGAGAAAAGCTAAATGGGGGAAATTGACAACCATCTCTGATTCTATGATAATGCAATTAGGCTGCCCCTCTCCAGAGCTTTTGCTAATTCACAAAACAGCTTCAGTCGGCAGGTCATAAATATATGATCATTTTTCACACTTTGAAAAGTAATGATGCCTTGACATGAATCAATAAATCTTGGTGAAGTCCTTTATACTTTTTATGTTCAGCATGCAAGTCAGTTTTAAAACTCATGTGTATTAAATCTGACTTGCTATACAGCCTGTGTTTACACAATCTAATTTAACAAAGTCTCAAATAAACGTGTAAATGAAGTGTTTATAGTAAGCACAAGGAAAGTTTCCCTTTCATTGAGAAAGTGTGATATGGTGCATCAAACTATTTTAATTTGCACCCTGAAATACCCATATTTGCAAATGTGCCACATACAGAGAGCTGTTGCTCTTAAAATTTGGTAGTTTCTATATCGAGCTTTGCATGTTATGCTCAATAGATGAATAAAAAAAAATTTCTACTGCATATGACACAGTATGTAATACATTATTTATCTAAAATGGATTTGTTGCAAAACATCCAGAAACATTAATAACACTCTTCCAGTCCAAAAAAAATGTTTGCTCATCTTTCTAAAACAATTGCATAAAAATCCGTGCAAACATATATTCATGTATTAAGTAGCAAATATACACAGTAGCACAACAGTTTTCTAACAATCATAGCTCCGCATACTCTACAGGGAATAGGAAGATGGACAGGCTAATGAATACAGCAGGTAGCAAGTGGTTGAGGTTTGCTTAAGGATGAATTATCAAACAGGAACAAATTGCCAATTTAAAGAGGTTATACTATATAGTACATAGCATTTTATTTTTTATTCTTGGAATGGTTGACAATTTTCCTGGATGAAAACTGAAATGATACCAAATCATAAATGTACCTGCTGTGCTGTCATTCCCATTAAACTCTCCCTTTGTTTTGTTTATTCACCGTCCCTGGTTGCAAAAAAGAAAAAAAAAAAAGTGCCTTAAGACAGGGGTGGACAAAGCAGTACTTTCATCAAAGACCTGGACAGCAATATGTTTTTAAATTAAAAATAAAACAATTGGTGCTTGGCTCATGAGTTTTTCACTGTCATTTGGAATTGTTGATGAAAATAAATATTGCATAGAAAATGATTTCTGAAGTGTTCATGCATTCTGCTCGAATATCTCCATTACTCAATATTTGCTATGATGAGTAATTGGTATGATATACTATCTATAAATAGACTGTATCCACAATACAACATCAAGGGCGTGATGGGAAATCGATTCCACTGGTTGAAATTTCCATTTTGTCTTATGGTCTGTAAATCTAGCCTTACGCATACATATTCCCTACATACTGAGTAAAAGTGGTAAATTCTAAAAAATTTTAATTTTTAAAACCAGATTACCAAATCACAAATTATCTCATAAAGATAGTTTGGAAAAGCCATTTTGAGAATACCCTTCAAATGTTCACAAAGGGACACCAATCAGTAATTGAGAACTAATATTACAGAGGGATTTATATGCAGATCTATACACAACACATTGAACTCTCTTGCATTTCTCATTGTAGTGGATCCTGATTTGATTTTGGGTAAAATATGCAGTTCCCTCCAAAATAACCATCTTTACTTCAAGACAGGCTATGCAAAGTGGTGTGAAACAACCTCTAAAATTATTGGACTAAATCCTATGTCTTGTCCTCTAATTCTGATCATGAGAGGCCTGGAGGAGGCCTGGATTCATTTTATCTGTTGGAGGCCTGGATTCATTTTATAAAGGTTATTGCAAGGAAAATATTTGGATTAATGGTATAATTTAGTGACAGTAGGTCTAACCTCAGCTGAATGACAATAGAATTGAAAAAGTAACCAATGGGATAGATGCGACTGTGGCTGTTGGGGCAGCAGCAGGAGGCTGCAGGGGTCACTGTGATTGGCATTGTCACTTTCCCCATTCATCAAGCAAGGCCAGACTTCCTGAATCATTTCCCAGACGGGGCAGCTCGTCAGTTTAAACACCTGATATGAAGCCATCCGTCATCTGATAACATGATCGTTGGGCTGCAGCTGGCTGGGTGCTCTGCAGCCCGAGTGCACATGTGATGGACTGAAGCCAGGGAGGCAGGCTTAGTCGCGTTGCCCTCCCTTGATAGGATTTGCAGTCCTCTACTGGACCATGGAACAGGTGGAGGCTGAGTGAGAATGAAAAAATTACCATGTGTTGCAGGGATTAGAGCCTTACATACTCACCACTCCGCCTGAATACCAATCAAAGCCAGACAACCAAACTTGAGTCAGACCAACTTCAGGCCTGGCCATAGAACAGGGAATTAGAAGATATGCAAAAACACTGGAAGACCTGGTTTCCTGCACTAAGAACAACTTTTAACATTTGTAATCCGCCTAAATTTTTTCTAAACCAAATGGCTGGAGATGAGATTTTTCTCTAAAATTCTTCAACTTTCTTTTTCTTTTCTTTCTTTTTTTAAAAAATAAACAAAGCAACTTAAGCATTTTTAAAAGAGAGAGAGAGAGAGAGAGAGAGAGAGAGAGAGAGAGAGAGAAGAGTAATCTCTAGGGAATCATCACAAATCCTGTTATTTTATGCTTACCATGGAGAAAAAAACTAATGCAACAAAGAGAATCAGACAAAGAGACAAATTATGCACACTTAAACTGAAAGTGTTTATTGCCATGTGAAGTATAATTATGCTGATTTAAAATGTTCACTGCTCAGACAGTCTAGAGCTTATCAGAATAAGGGCTAACCTTTCACTAGAGACTGAGGCTTTTGCTGAATTCCACAGAAGCATGGAAAATAGGGCTGTGTAGAAGGGTGGCCTCATTTCTCACCCTGGTGGACTGTTCTGCGAAACCATCCCTTTATTCGTAAAAATTAAAATCCCTCAGTTGGAGAGTCCATAACTGAGATAGCAAGTTAACTAGTGAATACTTAATCCTCTTATGTCCTTTAGTGGAATAATATAAAGAAGTTTATTGTGCTTAGCATATGACACTCCTTATTGTCATAATTCCTAGCAAGGGTCTATTCTAGCTTATTTGCTGTTCTCTGCCAATGGTGAGCTCTCTCTCTCCCTCCCTCTCTCATTCTCTGTCTCAGATGAATGATTTTGCATCTCCACCCTAAATGACTTGTGTCTCCAAGAAACCTCTCCACAGACTTGATTTTGCAGCTGTGAAGGGGTGGAGCCATTTCTGATGCAGATTCTACATCTAGTTTCCATTTCCTCCCCATCAAATTTTCTGTTCAGGGTACTTTGTCTATCTTCCAGGGACACATGTGTGAGTACCTGTCTACTCCTACTTAGATGGCAATTTTAAATAATTATTCATACATATAGGAAAAAATTTAAACCACAGAACCGCCAGCCTCCTAAACTGAAGAGCAGTTTTGCTTTCCTTCTCCTTTCTTCACCTGTATTTACAGTTAAGTTTTATGCCCAAAGAGTAAACATAAAATCTCACAAGGATGTTACTGAGAAGAAATAAGGAAAGATAGGCAAATAAGTAAGAATTTAAGATAGCATACATATTTTAGAGATATAATATTGAGAGGAAAGACCGGAAGTTAGACCCACCAGTGTTCAGATCTTAGTATTGCTGAAACTTACTATGTAACTTCAGACAAGTTATTTAACTTCTCTGAACTAAATAGTTTTTATCTGTGAAATGTGATTATTTAATATTATTCATTATTAAATACCTTTTTCAATTGTTTAAAAAGGTTAAACATCATACTGAATTTAAATAGCTAACATAGTATTTGGCCCATAGTAAGATCTCCATTAATAGTAGCTGTTGCTATATTGCTCTATAACATTGTACAAATAACAATAAGACAATTTACTCACAATAGGGAAAAGTTTTGCATTTTAGTTCAACAACATTCTTTGAGGGTTTACTTTGTGCCAGTTGCCATGCCAAGGATTAGAGATAAAAGCACATTTAAGACATAGTCCTTCTCCCTCACGAGTCTAGGCCAAGGTTGCTAAAGTTGCACAGGAAAATTTTTTTATGCTACACTTTTTTTTTTCTTTTAAAGATTATATCAGTTGTTGTAAAATTTAAAGCACAAATTTTCCCCAACATACTGGTGTAACACATAAAATAGTCCTAACACTGTTTTGATTAATGTAAAATATTTTCACATTTTGAAATAAAGAAAGTTTAGTGATTAAAATAGTATATTCTCTTGGTCTGTAATTCACAGTAATTCATTTTACAAATATTTGAAAACATAAAAATGCAGTCTACTGTGTAAGGTCCAAAAATTCAGAGTTAAATAAGATGCAGTTTTGCAATCAGTTGAGGTGGCAGAAGTAAAAATAACTGTTTTATGATCTGAAATAGGCTATGAAAGAGGTTTGGAATAAATGCAATGAGAAAACAGAGTGAGCATAATTAATTTTGTGTAGGGCATGTTGTCATTGGGGAAATCTTTGTAAGGGAGATAATATTTAAACAATGAGTAGGATTGAAAAGAGGCAAAGTTCATTCTAGGTTGAGAGAACAGCACAAACAAAGGCTCAGAGGGACTCTTGAGAATGCAAAGAGCATTTCATTTATTCATTCAACAAATATTTGAAAATAAATGTTTATCGAGTTTTATACAAGATTGCCTTGTAAATTTACACTTTGAAGCACCGTTCTGTTCCAAATATAAGACAATAGATAAAATTTTAAACACAAACATTTAAAAAGATTTAGCTGTGCTAAAAACAATAAAATGAAGCAAAGTAAACATCTTTGTGGAATAGATACAAAATAGAAATGTTTGGTGGTCAGTGGAGGTGTGGATGAAGGACTAGGGCTGCCAGTTGCTGTGTATAAAACCTGGTAGTTCATGCTTGTGAGGTGAATTCCTCCCTGTGAGGTGGGAGAGAAGAGCCAAGCTCACTAATTGAAACCAGGGGCTGGGGAAGGAGGCGCCCTGTAGTAAAAGGCATAGAAATGTGGCTTATATGAAGCCATGGGGGACAGAAGAAGCAAACACAGCCTTGTGACCAGAAATGGAACCAAGCCTTAAGATGACTTTGTGACAGAAACTGTAAAATTCTTGATGTCTCTGTTACATAACATTTAATCTTCAATATAGGATATGGCTTTGCTATGGGACACTTGGGGGACCAGGTAGAAGCACTACAAAACTGGACATGGAAGAAAAAACTGAGAAAGAAATTCTGGAGATAACTGATAATTCCTAAAGCCAGGGGAGGAAAAACCCTAATACTGAGAAAGTAATCAAGAAAATAAAAATTTTCTATATTAATTTATTTCATAAAAGTTAATGTAGTAGAACAACTGATATATATTTTAAAATAAATATATTTAGGAAGTTCAGGGAGATGAATGAATAACATCCATAAAGAACAAAGAAATAATGAAATAAAACCCAGGATGAAATGAAGCAAAAAAGGCCTGGATGTGAAAAAGAGTAATTAAAAATCCTGAAAATGAATAATATAGCCAGTGAAATTAAAAACTCTGTTGATGAAATACACTCTACATTAGACACAGGCAAAGAGGAATTAGTAAATTGGAAGACAGTAATGAATAATTCACTCAGAAAGCAGCAGAGTTAGAGATGAAAAATATGATTATGAAGGAGCATTTTAGATACCTGGAGAATACACCGACAGGCTCCTGTATACATCTAGTAACAGTACCAAAAGGAAAAGAGTACCTTGCAGCAAATGCAAAGGAAGAATGATGAGACTGACAGCAAACTTCTTCCCAGTAAGAGTATGTGTCAGATGTGTATCCATATAATCAGCTAAAGGAAAATAGCTGCCAGTTTAAAATTTTATACCTAATTGAATTACCATTTAATGCAGAGGTCAAAATGAAGACATTTCAGGCATACAGAGACTAAGGGAGATTGCAACAGTCAGATACTAAAAGAACTATTAAACAGGAAGGGATGGAACACATGCAAAAACTTTGAGCAAACTAGTAAATTCAGTAATATACTAACTGGAAAATAAAATACATTTTTGTGTGTGTGTGTTCAGAACAAAAGTAGGGGCAGTAAGTGTGTAGCTAGCATAGGCTATGAGCTTTGTGATCTGAGAAAAATAGAACTATTGGGTGACTTTAGACTTTTTAGAAAAATTTCCACAGCTGTTCAGAGTATTGGGTGTTCATGGCTCAAAGCTGAGTCTCTATCATTTGAATTGTTCCTTCACCCAAGGTTAGGCCCCTTTCTGGGGGCAGCCCATATCCAACAACTGGTTGATGTAGGAATACAAAAGTCTGGCTTTTTTTGCCTCAGAGTTGGACAACTCTGAAGGGTCATCCCAACTCCATAACATCTCATGGGATCTGTTGAGTTCTCTCTTGTAACTGTCTCTCAGTTCAACTTCTCCTTCAGCCCAGTGCTTGCTTTCCTTTTATCTTACAACATTTCTCAAAAATCTTTAGCATGCAAATCTCTGTCTCAGAGTCTGTTTCCAGGGATACTGACCTAGAAAAATTTGGAACCAGAAATAGTCCCAGGAAGCAGACTCTAAAATGGGATATTAGAGCTGGGTCACTCATTGCCCAGATGACAGAACTCCATCACTGCTGGTAGGTGGAGTACTGATAACCCCTAGAATGATGTAGCAGTGAAAGAGTTAAATTTTTATCAATAATGACTTGGGATTGGACACCAGTGGAACAGAATGCACTAGCAAGGAAAAGATCTCAGGCTTTGAGAGATTTATAGGAAGTAGTAACTATATGGACCATGGAATTGGATGGCTTTTGCCATCAGTGAGAAAGAAACACAATGCTTAGTAGGCTTCTTTGCATTCTGGAGGAGGGATATTTCACTCCTGAGAATATTACTCTGATCCATTTAGTAAGCTGAGCCCAGAGCAGAACAGAGTTCGGCAGCAGGTCTAGATACAGGGCAAGCAGTTTTGCTACTTGAACCACATAACCTTGCATGTCCAATGATATTAATGGTATATGTGGTAGAAAAATGCTATGGAATTTAAGGTAAGCCCCAGTAGGAAAATCATAACCTAGACTCCCAGAATTTTGGAGTAAGTCCATGTCATCCACTGCAGAAAATTATGCTCCATTTTAAAAACAACCTCTGGCATGCTACTGAGCCCTGGTTGAGAGGAAGCCTCTGAGGATGGAAACTCAAATAACCATGTGATCAGAACAGACTCCCATGGAATGTGTTCTGTCAGAACTATCATGTTATAATGTTGGGAAAGCCCAATGCAATTCATTAATAACGTGGAAGTGAGATTGGGGCCAGAAGCTGCAGGAAAGCTTCAAAAGCAAGTGGCCCAGGCTTCCATGTCATCCATCACCTATGGCTACATAGGAGGTTTCTTGTTATCAGAAGAGAAAGGAAAAAGGTCTAACACAATTTATGGATGAGTTGACTTCCTATGTGGGTTAAAGTTGAAAGCGGATTGCTCAGGAGTGGCCCTAAAAGAGAGTTGTGAGGGAAAATCCTCCCAGTGGAAAGAGCTTTAGGTGGTTCATCTGGTAATCTATTTTGTATTTTGATGAAGTCCAATTTGGCAGTTTTTGCTTTATGATTTTCACTTTTTTTGCATACTAAGAAATTATTGCCTAACCTAACATCACGAAGATTTTTCTCCTATGTTTCCTTCCAGAATTTTATAATTTTATGTTATACATTTAGGTCTGTGACCCTTTTCAAGTTAATATTTTATATCTTATTAGGTAAGGGTTGAGGTCTTCCCCCCCCCTTTTTGTTTATATATGTTCTAGCACCATTTGTTGAAAACAATATTATCTCTCCATTCAATTAACTTGGTACCTTTGTCAAAAGTAGGCCATATATATGTAGATGACCAAAGATAATTAAGAAATAATTAATAAACTTTGTTTTTTTAATAGTTTCAGATTTATAGAATAATTGAACTGATAGCACATAGAATTCCATATACCTACTCCACTCTTACCCCTTAACCCTTATCCCCACACAGAGTTTGGTCTATTATTAATATCCTGTATTAGTGCAGTACATTTGTTACAGTAAATGAGCCAATATTGAAGCATTATTATTAACTATAGTCAATAACTACATTGTTTCATTCTTTGTGTTGTACAGTTCTAGCGGTTTTGAAAAATGCGTGATAACATGTATCCACCATTAGTTTTACACAGAATAGCATCACCACCCTGAAAAATCTGTGTTCTAGCTATTCATTTTATACCTCCCTCCCTTGGAATCCTTGGCAGCCAATGATATCTTTATTGTCTCTATAGTTTTGTCTGTTCCAAAATGTCATATAGTTGAAATCAGACAGTATATAGCCTTTTCAGACTGGCTTCTTTAATTTATCAATATGCATTTAAGGTTCCTCCATATCTTTTCATGGCTTGATAGCTCATTTCTTTCTTTATTTTTTTAATAGATCTTTATTGGAGCTTAATTGCTTCACCATACTGTTAGTTTCTGGTGTACACCAAAGTGAATCAGTCATAGGCATACATATGTCTCCATATCTCCTCCCTCTTGAGCCTCCCTCCCATCCTCTCTATCCCACCCCTATAAGTCATTGCAAAGCACCAAGATGATCTCTCTGTACTATGCTGCTGCTTTCCACTAGCTAACTATTTTACATTCAGTAGTGTATATATGTCAATGCTACTCTCACTTTGCCCCAGCTTCCCCCTCCCACCCCGTGTCCTCAAGTCCATTCTCTATGTCTACATCTTTATTCCTGCCCTGCAACTAGGTTCATCAGTACCATTTTTATTTTCTGACTTACTTCACTCTGTATGACAGACTCTAGGTCCATCCACCTCACTACAAATAACTCAATTTTGTTTCTTTTTATGGCTGAGTAATCTTCCATTGTATATTTGTGCCACATCTTCTTTATCCATTCATCTGTCAATGGACATTTAGGTTGGTTCTATGTCCTGGCTATTGTAAATAGTACTGCAATGAACTTTGTGGTACATGTCTCTTTTTGAATTATGGTTTTCTTAGGGTATGTGCCCAGTAGTGGGACTGGTGGGTCATATGGTAGTTCTATTTTGAATGTTTTGAGGAATCTCCATTCTGTTTTCCATAGTGGTTGTATCAATTTACATTCCCACCAACAATGCAGGAGGGTTCCTTTTTTACCACACCCTTTCCAACATCTATTGTTCCCAGATTTTTTGATAATAAAAAGTATGGAATGCTCCACGAATTTGCGTGTCATCCTTGCTCAGGGGCCATGCTAATCTTCTCTGTATCGTTCCAATTTTAGTATATGTGCTGTTGAAGCGAGCATGCTCATTTCTTTTTATGACTGAATAATATTACATTGTATAGATGTACCATAGTTTGTTTATCCATTCACTTATTGAAGACATATTGGTTGCTTCCAGGTTTTGGTGGTTATAAATAAAGCTGATATAAACATTCATGCACAGATTTTTGTGCAGACATACATTTTTAACTCAATTGGGTAACTAGGAGCACAGTTGCTGGATTGTAAGGTAAGATTATGCTCAGCTTAGTAAGAAATTGTCTTCCAAAATGATTGTACCCATTTTGCAGTCCCACCAGCAATGGATGAGAGTTCTTGTTGCTCCACATCCTCACCAGCATTTGGGATTATCAGTCTTTTGTTTTTTTTTTTTTTTTAAGTTTTAGCCATTCTAATGGGTGTGTAGTATTGTTTTAGTTTGCAATTCCCTAATGACTTATGATGTTGAGCATCTTTTCATTTGCTTATTTGCCATCTGTATATCTTCTTGGGTGAAGTTTCTGTTTAGATCTTTTCCACATTCTAAAAGTTCGGTTGTTTGTTTCCTTATTTTTGAGTTTAGAAAGTTTTCTGCATGTTTTGAATACAAGTTCTTCTTTGGATATGTGTTTCACAAATATTTTCTCCAAGTTTTGGCTTGCCTTTTCACCTAAGAAAATTTTAAACTAAGTTTTTAATGTCAATAATTTAAAGTAACTACTATGAAAAGAAATCAATAGCTTCCAAATTTGTATAGAAATTAAAAAAGCATTAGAAAGCATTAAAAATCTATAAATGAAGAATATTAAAAATGCAAACACAACATGGTAATTGGAAAGTGAAAGATAGAAAACAGAGATACAGACAAATATATCAATCACAACAAGTGTAAGCATATTAAACTCTCCTATTAAAATACCTCTAGTATCAAACTAGACTAAAATGTGTTACTATTAACAGAACATACAGAAGAGTTGATAATTAAGAAATGAAAAAATAAATAGTTGAGTAAGTACTCTGAAGATAATAAATAGAAAGTTATTTTAGCTATGTTAATATCAGACAAAATAGAATTCATTTATTTATTTATTTAACTTTTATATTTTAATTAATTAATTTTTTTGGCTGTGTTGGGTCCTCGTTGCTGCATGCAGGCTTTCTCTAGCTGTGGTGAGCAGGAGCTACTCTTCGTTGTGATGCACGGGCTTCTCATTGTGGTGGCTTCCTTAGTTGCAGAGCACGGGTTCTAGGTGCACGGGCTTCAGTAGTTGTGGCACACAGGCTCAGTAGCTGTGGCTCACAGGTTCTAGAGCACAGCCTCAGTAGTTGTGGCATACGGGCTTAGTTGCTCTGAGACATGTGGGATCTTCCCGGACCAGGGGTCGAACCCATGTCCCCTGCATTGGCAGGTGAAGTCTTAATCACTGCACCACCAGGGAAGTCCCCAAGATAGAATTTAGAATGTATTCCTGGAATGAAAGGATGATTCACCACTAGAAAAATATATTATAACACAACACATCAAATTTATAGATTAAGGAAAAAAATGCTTAATTATATCAATAGATACATAAGCATTTGACAAAATTCAACATTTATGTATAGTCAAATAATGTTGCTATGCCACAGTTAAAATCAATTAACTAGAGTTGAAAACAACCCAACATAGATATATTTTGAAAATGTAATGTTGGACAAAAATGTTATAAAATAACATCTATTATATGATATAATTTGTATAAAGTTTAACTACTTGCCAAAGCAATATCATGTTGTATATGGATATAAAATCTATTATATTGAAAAATATAAGAATATCTTCAGGAAAGTTAAACACTAAATTTATAATAGTGATTACCTCTTGGGAGGGTACTCTCTACCTCTTGGGAGGGGAGAGTACTCTCTTGGGAGGGTTTCAACTTTATTTGTAATATATACAATTAAAATCAGAAGCAAAACAACAATACACATTTATTGAATTTTACCTTTGGAAGACATTTTCTAGGCACTGAAAATATTGGGATGAGTGAGTCATGATCTCTGCTTTCAAAATACTCTCATTTCAGGAGATGGGACATAATTGTATCTAACATAAATTTTATAAGGCCCTTATTGGTTCTCATGTGAATTGCCACAACAGTAATTCTACTAAATGCTTCATACGTGTTGGCTATTATTATTACTGTTAAGAGAACTGGATAATTCATATGGACATTGTTAGTAACAACTGCACATACAACATGAGCTTATTGCTTATATTAGGAGAAAAAATGTAAATCTTAAGTCTATTTCCTAGTAAAATGTAGTAGGTTGTATATTGTGCTTTATGAGACCATCAATCACTAGATTAATAGATTATATTAATCTTCCCCACCCCCTCTTTTAATCTAGGCAAATGGCTCCAGTATTCAGCACAATAAGTTGCACTAGTGAAATCAGCGTATAATTGGCTTGTTACCGTAAGAGAATTAAGTTGAGAACCATGGAAGAAGGTAGGATAGATACGGAGCTAGGAACAGAATCCAGAAGGCAGAGATAGGGACAGAATCAAAGGATATCCAGACCTGGAAGAGACTCCCAATCCACAGGACTGGAAGTAAAATAAAGACAAAAATTGTTCTAAATCTTTTCTTCATGTCACTTGCAAAAAAAATAAAATCTTTTTATTTAGGGAAACAAAATTCTTTCTCATGGTTAATTTCTCCAAATTATAAAATGTTTCTCAGAAACAACATGAAATACATTTAGATATTTTTCTATACATTTATAAAACTCTTCAAAGCCATTTACAGCCCTTAAAATTATTGGCTCCATTTACACTTCCTGTTCTGTAAATGAACCTGAATCAATAAAGAGTTTTATGGTTCTGAATGTATTTAGTAAAACAGTTTCCCTCAAACAACATACACCTCATGCCTAATACTCAAATTTATTTTGTGTCTAATCTACTCAAAATGAAACGTAAAGGTGCAGTGAAAACCCAGGAAGTAATATAAATACACAAAGAGTAGAAGGATCATCCATGATGTATTTTCTTGTGTTGCATCAAAATTCAGTATATGTGAACAGAGAAGTTAGATGTAATTTCCTTTTGAAAAATAATTAATAATTAAAGTGAATTTTAAAGTATGTTTTATTCAATTACCTCTGGCATTTTCAACGAAGGTATATGTTTATAATAATAAGCAGGAAAAACCTGAAGGCAAATATTTCACTTTTTGTAGTTCCAAGGTATGCTTTTTAACTATAGAAGATGATTATACCTTTTAACCACAGAAGAAATTTCAAGAAAATTGTGTATGTAATATAGATTAAAGAATAGCATAAGATCCATAGTAAAAATCCTTTCAGCAAGCATCAGATATTTGAAGAAGTCTAATCGACATTTTTGTGTATTTTTCTTTTTAAGGTAGTGACATAGGTACATAAGACTGTGCAATAATAAGGAGCTTTAGTTGCTCTTAAAATAAAAATTATCAAATGCACGTTTCTTATGTATTTGGAATGCCTTAAAAATCCATATCTGAACTTGAATGAGGGATTACAGAATTTGGGATTGTTTGGTCTGGATATTAGAAGGATAAAGGGTTATTATGAGAACATTCTTCATTTTTACCTGAGGACAAAGCAAGAGGAAATTAGCTTAAATTGTTTTAAAAGAGGCTGAGTCAACATGACTAAATTCAAGATCATTTTGACTGAGTTGACCAGTTAAGAGGGTTCCACTTAAATGACTGATTGGATCAATTCAACAAACAATCCATTAGCCAGTTATTTTGGCAAAGAATGAAAATGCAAAGCCTTTGATTAGAAGGAAGTACTCCTTTAATTAAACATCAGGGTATAAATTCAAGTAAGATTATAGACTCTATCCCTAAAGGTCTTTCAAATTAAAGTAGACAGCTATATAGATTGAATGGTTTAATCAGTCAATGAATATTTATTTAGTACCTACTTTGTTCCTAACACTAAACTATTCAAAACAAGGGACTAGATAAGAGAATCAACTGAAATAACTTACAGTCTGTTATGAGGTTGAATTTTGTCCCCCCAAAAGATATACTGAAATTCTAATCCTCAGTACCTATGAATGTGACCTTATTTAGAAACAAGGCCTTTGCAGATCTAATTAGGTTAAGAGGAGATCATTAGGATGGGCCCCAATCCAATATAATTGGTGTCTTTATAAGAATAGAAGACAGAGAGATGAGGAGGGAGATGGCCATGTGAAGACAGAGAGGAAGAAGGCCATGTGAAGATCAAGATAGAGGGTGGAGTGATGCATCTACAAGCCACAGAATGCTGAAGATTATCGGCAACTGGCAGGAACAATGAGATTGACGTGGAAAAGGTTCTTAGAGCTTTCAGAAAGAACCAAGTCTGCTGACACTTTGATTTCAAATTTCTAGCCTCCAGACTGTGAGACAATAAATTTCTGTTGTTTTAAGCCACTGAGTCTGTGATATTTTGTTATGGCAGCCTTAGGAATACATAATGATTAAATTATTTTTTCTCACTTTGTACATTAAAATACAGTATGATCTTTTATAAGTCATCAACTCATTCTTTTTTTAAAATGGATTTTAAAAAACCATCCTTTTTAGCATATAATTCACATACCTGATAATCTACTCATTTAAAGTGCACAGTTAGTAAACATTAGACTGGAAATTGTAAGACTCCTAGAAGAAAACACAGGGAAAAATTTCTTGACATCGGTCTGAGTGACGATTTTTTGGATATGATCAAAAAAGCACAGGCAACAAAAGTAAAAATAGAGAAATGGAATTGCATCAAACTGAAAAGCTTTTTCACAGAAAAAGAAACAATCAAGAGAGTGAAGAGACAATCTAAGGAATGGGAGAAAATATTTTCAAACTGTATATCTGATAAGGAGTTAATATCCAAAATATATAAGGAACTAAAACAACTCAATAGGAAGAAAAATAATCCAATTAAAAAATGGGCAAAGGAACTGAATAGGCATTTCTCAAAAGAAGATATATAAAAGGTCAACAGATGTATAGGAAGGTGCTCAACATCACTAATCATCAGGGAAAGGCAAATCAAAATCACAATGAGGTATCAGCTCATGCCTGTTAAAATGGCTTTTATCAAAAGAATAAAACAGGGACTTCCCTGGTGGCACAGTGGTTAAGAATCTGCCTGCCAATGCAGGGGACAGGGGTTCAATCCCTGGTCCGGGAAGTTCCCACATGCTGTGGAGCAACTAAGCCTGTGCACCACAACTACTGAGCCTGTGCTCTAGAGCCCATGATACTGAGCCTGTGTGCCACAACTACTGAAGCCCACGTGCCTAGAGCCTGTGCTCCGCAGCAAGGGAAGCCACCACAACAAGAAGCCTGCACACCGCAGTGAAGAGTAGCCAACACTCGCTGCAAATATAGAAAGCCTGTGCTCAGCAGCAAAGACCCAACAAGCTAATAAATAAATTAATTAATTTTAAAAAAAGACAAAAAAATTAAAAAACCCAAAAAACAAAATTGCCAAAAAAAAAAAGAATAAAATATAACAGGTGCTAGTGAGAATGTGGAGGAGAACACTTGTACATTTTTGGTAGGAATATAAATTGGTACAGTCATTTTGGAAAATCACATGGAAGTTTCTCAAAAAAATTAAGAATAGAATTACCATATGATCCAACAACCCCACTTCTCTGTATATACCCAAAGATTAATGAAATCAGTAACTGGAAGAGAAACCTGCACTCCCATGTTCACTGCAGTATTATGCATAATACACAAGATGTGGAGTCAACCTAAGTGTCTGTCGACATACAAAAGATAAAGAAAATAAAGTATGTACACACAATGGAATATCATGCAGCCTTAAAAAAGAAGGAAATCTTGCCATTTGCAACAATATGGATGACCCTAGAGAATATTATGCTAAGTGAAATAATCCAGGCAAAGAAGGAGAAATACTGCATGGTTTCACTTATATGTGAAATCTAAAAGAGTTGAATTCATAGAAGCAGAGAATAGAATGGTGTTTGCCAGGGGTCAGAAGGTGGGAAATGGAGAAAAGTTGATCAAGGAATATAGAATTTCAGTTATGTAAGATGAATAAATTCTGGAGATCTAATGTACAGCATAATGACTATACTTAATGATACTATACTGTATACTTGAAATTTGCTGAGAGTAGATCTTTTTTTTTTAACTTTTAATTTTATATTGGAGTATATTTGATTAGCAATGTTGTGTTGGTTTCAGTTGTACAACAAAGTGATTCAGTTATACATATACATGTATCTGTTCTTTTTCAAATTCTTTTCCCAATTAGGTTGCTACATAATATTAAGCGGAGTTTCCTGTGCTCTACAGTACGTCCTTGTTGGTTATCCATTTTAAATATAGCAGTGTGTACATGTCAATCCCAAACTCCCTAACTATCCCTCCCCTCCACCCTTCCCCCCATGGTAACCATAAGTTCCTGCTGAGAGTAGATCTTAACTGTTCTCACAAAAAATAAAACAAACAAACAAAAAAACAGGTTAGCTGTGTGAAGTGATGGATATGTTAATTAACTTGATTGTGGTAATCATTTCACAATGTATGTGTATATTAAAACATCATGCAGTACACCTTAAAAAAGTGTATAGTTAAGCAGATTTTAGTATATTGACAGAATTGTGCAACTATCACCACAATATAATTTTAGAACATTTTCAGCATCCCACTGGCTTCTGAGTTCCCTCTTTTCCAGATCCTGGAAAACCCAAATCTACTTTCTGTCCCTATAGATTTAACTATTCTGGAAATTTTATTTCAGTGGAATCATATAATATGTGGTCTTTCATGACTGGCTTCTTCCAATTATTATAATGTTTTCAAGATTTATCCATGTTGTAGCATGTATCAGTGCTTCATTTTTTTATTGCTAAATAATATTCTATTGTATGGACATACCACTTTTGTTTATTCATTCATCAATTAATGGACATTTAGGCCTTTCCACCTTTGATCTATTGTGAATAATGCTGGTATGAACATTTGTACAAGTTTTTACGTGAACATTTTTTCTTTTCTCTTGGGTATATACCTAGGAATGGAATTGCTGGATTATATGGTAATTCTTTGTTCAACATCTTGAAGAAGTGCAAACTGTTTTCCAAAGTGTAATTTTACATTCCCTTCAGTAAAGTATGGGGTGTCCAATGTCTCCACATCTTCACCAATACTTCTTATCATCTGGTTTCTAAAAAATTATAACTACCCTAGTGGGTGTGGTTTTGATTTACCTTTCCCTAATGACTAGTGTTGAAAATCTTGTGCTTACTGGCCATTTGCTTGTCTTTTTTTGAGAAATGTCTATTCAAGTCCTTTGCCCAAATGGAAACTGAGTTGTTTTTCTATTGTTGAGTTGTAAGATTTTTTACATATCCTGGATAGACGTCCCTTGTCAGATGCATGATTTGTATTTTGAAACTGAGTTGTCTTTCTATTGTCAAGTTGTAAGAGTTTTTACATATCCTGGATAGAAGTCCCTTGTCAGATGCATGATTTGCAAATATTTTTTTTCTCATTCTGTGGGAAGTCTTTTCACTTTTTGCTTGGTATCCTTTACAACACAAGTTTTTAAATTTGATGAGTACAATTTATATATATTTTTCTTTTGTTACTTGCACTTTGGTGTTTTAACTAAGAAACCATTCCCTAACCCAAGGTCACATACCGCATGCTTATTTTCTTACGAGTTGTATAATTTTAGTTATTACATTCAGTTCTCTGATCTATTTTGAGTTAATTTTTATGTATGGTGGGATGTAGGGGTTCAATTTCATCCTTTTGCATGTGGATATCCAGTTGTCTTAGTTGAAGATATTATTCTTTCCTTCATTGAATTGTTCTGTCATCCTTGTCAAAAATCAATTGACCGGTCCGGGAGGATCCCACATTGCCGCGGAGCGGCTGGGCCCATGAGCTATGGCCGCTGAGCCTGTGCGTCCGGAGCCTGTGCTCCGCAACGGGAGAGGCCACAGCAGTGAGAGGCCCGCGTACCGCAAAAAAAAAAAAAAAAATCAATTGACCATAAATGTAAGGATTTATTTTTGGACTCAGTTCCATTCCCCTGAACTATATGTCTATACGTATATGCTAGTATCACAGTCTTATAGGGAGCTGGCCAGGGAGCGCATGTACTTACTCAAAAGTTGAAGCAGATCCTAATATGCCCACAGCTAAGGCTGTTAAAGAACTACATTCCTTGCAGCTGGCAGGTCCATGACTGTCATACTCCATTTTACAGATAAGCAAAGTGAGACTTAGAAAAGTAAAATGCTAGTCAAATATCACACATAAACCTTAGATTTGAACTCAGTCCTTCTGAATCTAGAGACCATATTTTGACTTGTTATGTAATATTACCCCTCTTCTCATGTTTTATCAAATGTTTGGGCTGCACATGTTAATATGTACAGGTACATATTAAGTTTTCAATAAATATCCATTGATTAAATAAATGATTATTTTTGAAAGGCACCACCATTTTTTCAGTTACCCAATCCAGTAACCTGGATTTATCCTCAATTTCCCCTTTCCCCCTTTCTTTTTCTGTCTTCAAATGGTAACCCATTCCTGTCTATTACAACTTAACACTTTTACAATTCATTCATCTTCTCAGCCCCAGTGCTGCAGTCTTTGCTGGAACATCTTCCACCTAAATAATTTCAATGGTTTCCTAACTAGTCTCCCTAATCTAACTCTCCCCACTCAACCTCCATTCTCTACAGGATGAAAGTACAGCTCCTTAGCGTGGACTCTAAGACTCTCCACTATCTTCCTAATTCTCTAAGTTCAAGACTCCACCCACAATAAAAAGCCCCCATGCTCCAGTCATTGAGAACATGTAGTCCTCTGAATGATAGCACATCTCTGTGGATACTAATACATTTATGAGCAATGTTTTCCCCTACTGGTCCATCTAGTGGGCAGCTGCTCATCTTCTAAGCCTTGCTTCACATTTTATATTCTCTAAGAATTATTTGTAATTTATTGCATATACCTATGCTTATATTAACCACTTAATTTGACTATAAATAATTCATTTCATATCAGAGTTTTAGTCATTATCAATGAACACTTTTCTCTTTTAATTATAAATGAATGTCTTCATGTGAATTTCTGGGTTAAAAAAATATGTTCTCATGTGTTTAAAGATTTTAACAAAGAGGTTAGTTAACCAGCTGAGCAGCACTCTCAGACTAGTTAATAACTGCTTGGCATCATAGCGGACTGTTGTGTCAAAGTTAATAGTGAGCTATCTCATTCGAAATTTGCATAAAATAACAGTAAAATCCCTAAAGTTTTCAGGTAACATTTTTAAATCAGAGTAGATTTATAATAGTGTTACTCTCACATTCGGTAAGATACCTTTAGATACCATCTTAAGTGAGGAAGAAAAGGGTGGAATAATGGCTATTAAATTGGGAATGATGACAATGACAATGTAGTATGAGTGTTTTGTAGTAGGAAAAAAAATGTTGAGTGCTACTACCTACAAAGTTTGTCACACAATTCACACTATTAGGTACATACTGAAGATGGTGTATAAAGACCTTCACAGATACTAGAGAAAGAGGAACCTCCTGTCTTTTCTCCTTCTGACATTTTCCTGTTCGATTGGGTTTGTGTCTGGTTTGGGAAAGCCCTTGCAGAAATCAGTGCAACAGCTGTAAGATTAATATTCAGTGCCAGCTCCATGAAGCCACTGATGCTGGCCCTTGATTAGATTTCCTTTGAGCGCTGTGTGCTTGAGCAATGCAAAAGTATGGTGGTCCTCTCACAGAACACCTCTCCTTATTCCTTAAACACTTCCTCTCCGTGGATATGCTTCAAAGAACCTGAACTGCTTGGGCAAAGCAGGAAGTTGACCAAGGGTCTCTGAGATGGCAAAAAATTCACTTCTTTTGTTGGTGGCCTGAATTTTCAATACTCGTTCCCCTATTCAGTGTCCAGCTTCACAAGTTTTCCTTAGAACCCTTTTCAATGAGTAGGTTTCTGAAACTCCCCCTCCACTTCCCACTGAAGACAACCACTCTTTCATCATACACGTTTTTGAAGGTATCTGGACTGTTCATTTTTCTGAACACTACTTTGTAAACAGGACTCTAGGTGCTAAGTTACTGTTGTCTGATTATAATGTTCAAGGCAGGAGGATGGGAAAGAGGTGTGGACATATGGAGAAGTGAGATGCCAAATTGCTTTCATTCTTTCCTATTGACTTTGTTTATTTGAACACTTTGAAAGACCTAGAAGATGATTTATTTCTTGAGAACATTAAGGCTAACACCTCACTGGATCTAGGGAGGAAACCATGCTCCTGAACAAGTATAAGCAGGATACAAGATATTAAACTGAATAAACTATAAATTAAGTAATATTTCTTAGGGGTTTGTGTGAGTTGAAATAACTATGAGAAAAGATTCATTTCTAATATCCTGAAAAAAGGAGTAAAATTGATTTCATTTTTATCTTTAAAGATCAGTGAAAACGGAAGTGATTTCTATCCTGACATGGGTCATAATGTGGTTTGAAATTTTGTGAAATCTCTCATGATTTCTTTACCAGTATGCATTAGTCTTCTGAGAATGCCATAACAAATTACCACAAACTTGAGTAGCTTAGAACAATAGCAATGTATTCTCTCACAGGAGGTCAAAATTCTGATATCGAGGAGTCAGCATGACATGTTATCTGTCTTCTAACTTCTGGTTATTGCTGGTAATCCTTGGCAATCTTTGGCTTGCAGCAATGTACCTTCAATCTCTGCCTCCATCGTGATATGGGCCTTCCTCCTTTTGTGTACCTGTGTCTTCACTAGATGTTCTTTTCTCTCTGTGTCTTGTCTCTTCTTAGAAGGACACCAGTTACACTGGATTAAGGGTCCATTCTACTCCAGGATGATTTCATCTTAATATACATCTTAAGTACATCTGCAAATACCATATTTCCAAATAAGGTCACATTCACAGGTACCAGGGGTTAGGATATATGTTTTTTTTGGGGGGAAACAATTCATTCTGCAATGTGGTAGATTACTGTCAATAAATGAAACTTCCATTTGTATTTGTTTCTGATGATCTTTTGGGGATTAGGTAATTATGGTATGATTAAAATAAAATGCCAGATATTAAGATGAATGCTGACAATTATAAATTCAAATCTGTATTGTCTCATTAAAAAACAGGAAACCAAATTTTTGTTCCAATACTGCTGCCTTTGTTCACTATATTTTGGGGAACTTCTCTTTGTAATGTGACTTAAGAGATAGTAAATTATCTTAATAACTTCAAATCATGGCACAATTCCATGTCCTTTGAAGAGGTAGTATACTGTTGTGAGGGATCTAACTAGACTAATTTAGCTAAAAACTATGTTTTAAACTTACTGGTGGAGAAAATATTTAGCTATGGCTATTCCCTACAAGTAGAGGAAAACTGGATAATCTTCTCATTTGAAGAATCATGCTCAGTGCTTTCAACCATGAAGTTTCACTGTTAAAATGCAGGAGCCTGGTCACCTCAGTCTTAATCTCCTGGTCTGTCCACTGATCTGCAGTGGTCAAGGCACTCATCACTATTTAAAACTGATGACATAGTATGAAGGAAAGAGTTTGATTGACCTAAGAGTCTTTCAGTGGTACTGTCTGGCAGAGCTTTCCTGGGTCCAGAATAGAAGAGGAAGTCTTCCTTCCTCAGTATCTTTCAATTCTCATAGATTCATTTGCCACGGCAGCATGTGTTCTTGGTCAAATAGATCTCTTTACATATGTGCATAGCCACTATATCCAAAGTTTTCAGGGCATATGTGCTCTGCCATATCTGTGCCTAGGAACACCCTTCCTTCTGATCTTTATATGCCTTCTGGAACATAGAGCTCCATCTGCCCCATGGTCTATCTCCATCACCATTTGGAGGTAGTTAAGGGAGAGTTTTAGAATGTAGGTCTGGTGTCAGACTGCTCAGGTTTGAATTCTGTCTCTGCCCTGTACTACTAGTGGGAGGTCGAACAATTTACTTAACCACTTTGAGCCTCTGTATGCTTGCTGTATAAGGGGGTAATGACAGTGCCTTCCTCATGGGGATGGTATAAAGAATGTATGAGACACTACTCAGAACATTTCTTGGCTCCCCTCAATGAATGTTTCCAAAGAATTTATAACAGTAATAATAATAATAATCAGCTCAACTTCCAATCTGTCCTATTTTAATTCTTTCACTTGCAGATCTCCTGTTTTGGTCCTTTTTCTCCTATGCTTGACCCTCATCTTGAGATTGGAGAATCACTGGACCCTGTTCCGGGCACCCAAATTCAGCCACCATTATATTTGATAGGTTTACTACAATAGACTCCTAACCCATCCCCTTACCTATCTTGATCTCCCGTGATTCATTTTCCACAGAGGAGAGTAATCTAAATCAGGAGTAGTCACGTCATACTATACCTCTGCTTAAAATCGTTTCATGACTTGCCAACACATTTAAATCCCATACTTCTCACTTTTTTTTTTTTTTACAAATCCTTGTGTGTCCAGCCTCTTCAGTCCCTGGTACCTCATGCTACACTTCTCACCCTGGCATTCCAAGCTCACTCCATCTGAAGACAATTGTGACAGCTCTGCTGTCCCCCTAGAATGCTCAACCCCATGCCACTTCCTGTCACCTCATCTAAGAGACCTTTCATGGCTGGCTAATTCAAAATTCAAACTGTGTCACATCAGCTTACTGAAATTCTCTTCATTGTACATATTGCTTTCCTTCATTTATTTTTACTACTTACCTCCCCTCACTCGAATGTAAGTTCCATTAGAATAGTAACTTTTCTTGTCTTGTTCATTGCTCTATTTCCTTCACCTAGAACAGTGACTGGCACTAAGATAATAAATATTTGCTGTTAGATAATATTAATACTAACATTACTTTCTTTTTCAGTAGATGTGCATTCCTTCTGATGAAAACTCCATTTTTATAGGGATGATAATATCTATTTACCTCGCTATTATTGTGTGGATTAGATATAAAAATATGTATTTTATTTAGCATAAACATGGCTTTTTTTCTTAATGAATAGAACCTACAGATAGACAATGAAGGTGATAAGGGGGTCTGGGTGATAAGTTGAATAAACCTTATCACCAAAATATCCTATACTCAAGAAATTTTTCTAAATTCTCATTACTTCCTCTATTTAAAACATGTATATTTTGTATTCTATTTCATAACACATAATTTTTGTTTTAATATACAGTTTTTCCAAAAAAAAAATTCAAGTAAAAATGACATTATAGAATGATGAACTATATTGGCAGTAACACAGAGTAGATGTTCATTTAACATTAATTCATTTTCTTTTATTATCTTCCTTTCCAGAGAGATATACCTTTAATAAACAGTCAGACATAATACAATTCCTACATTTGTACATGGATAGAAAAAGTCTGGAATAAATTGGCAACATCAAGAACTTCTGGCAAGGTGATGGGATAAGCACATAAAGAGCTACTTCAAATTCTTGTTCTACTTATTTCTGCTTAGTTTGTATTTTTAAAGACACTTTAAAAAACATGTGCATGTTTTTAATGACATGTGTCATTATATATAATTTGGCCTTCAATTTTTATCTTGTTTCTAATTTCAAATTGCTAACAAAATTATTATAAGTTTATTATCACAATGTTAAATAATTAAAAAAGCCATGAAAGTGTATATAAAAATGATTATTAAAATATATAATAGGGCTTCCCTGGTGGCGCAGTGGTTAAGAGTCCGCCTGCCGATGCAGGGGACACAGGTTCGTGCCCCAGTCTGGGAAAATCCCACATGCCGCGGAGCAGCTAGGCCCGTGAGCCATGGCCGCTGAGCCTGCGCGTCCGGAGCCTGTGCTCCGCAACGGGAGAGGCCACAACAGTGAAAGGCCCGCGTACCACACACAAAATATATATATATATATATATATATATATAATAATAAAGTAATTATTTTTGTGCATATGTAGAATGTAGTGATTGCCTTTTAAATTCAGGGTATAATAAATGTCATGACTACCAATGACAATAGCAGTTTCTTGTATAGGATCAAAGTTTGAGATGAGGTCAATAAAACCACAAACAATCTTATATCATTTTCAATGGGTTTCCACATAACAAGACAGAACAGCCATGCTTAAATACTGTTTTTATAACAAATTATGAATAAGTATTAAAATAAATGCTTATTACTATAGCTATAAAAAGATCCAACGCATATGTTCAAATTGTTCCACATTACCTAGTTTGATGTATAAAATTTTGTGCTTTATATATCAATAGGAGAAGTAAAATTAGCCTCCTGTCTTAGATGAGCTAATACTTGGAATTTAAACGACTTTCCCACATCAAATACTTAGTTATTGAACAAGGAAGAAAGGACATGTGTGTCTGCCCACAAGGCTATTGGGAAGATCAAATAAGATATTTTACACTGTGAAGTTTTGGGGCATAGTATTACATTTGTAATTGTTATAAATTAAAATAAAAGTAATATATGCAGCATGATTAATAATCAAACGGAATCGAAAAACTTACAATGAAAAACAGCTATTCTATTTTCTACTCTTCACCACGACCTTTAGCACCCCCCCACCGACCACCTCCTGCCCCAGTTACCATTCCCCCAAAGCAAAGTTTCTTCTGTTAGTTACATTAAGGCTTAATAGTATAAAAAAACAAACAACCAAAATAATGCACATAGCATCAACACTGCTGAATCTTAAATGTTTCAGAAATACAGAACCTTAGGGCCACTAGTGAGAATAGCAGTGGTCAATTTATAGAAGTGCTAATCAATAGATTTTAATAAGATGAGATGATGGACAACAAAGACCTTTTTCCTGTATAGAATTTTGTGGTCAGCTCTTTTTATTCTCACTGAAGACAAAAGTCATCTCTATGATATCAGGATATTCAGAGAGAATTATGTTGGCATATACTGTGGGTAGGATTGTCTTAACAGCAAAGTTGCATCTACTCAATAAAATGTTTCTTTGAAACAACATTTACTCAGCAAAGGCAATTCTCTTGTCATATTGCCTAGTGATGGTTTTTTGAGGACAACAGAATTAGTGGATGCAGGTTCTGAACCCAGCCATTGTACATGTCTAGTAATGTACAGGGACCAGATCAAATCTGTTCACAGGGAGCTGTCAATTGTCAGTGGATACTTTAGGATCTCCTAAGCAGCACAGAGAGCAAATCCTCTCTCATATTGTCAGTGCTTTAAGTTGTCTTCAGTATTACGTCTTTAAGTTAGTAGAGATCCAGGGGTAGAGATCTGGGGTAGAGATCCAGTTTAGGAGATAGGTATTATCTTCTACAAGCTGTCTTATTTTTATTACCTGCCTTGAAATCTTAAGGGGCAAGAACTGTGAAGAAGGTATCACTTATTATTTTTTGATCATATATTAAAAATGGATTGTTAATTCTTACCTTTTTTCATGATCAGATGCTAAAAAATGGACCATCAAGTACAGGTACACCCAGAGATCATGGAATTTAAAGAAATAAGGACCCTACATCTAAGATGTTTCTATTGGACCATCCAACTCCCCCCTGTGCCCCCTCCCACACACACCCCCCCACCCAGATTAAAGCAGAACAGGCAAAGACAGACCGGCTTAAATGACACTGAAAAGACTGCTGAAGTAATTACAAACATTGTCAGTGGCTGTCAGGAAGAAGGTTGTGGAATAGCACGACTCAGTGATTCTTTATCTGGGTTCAGAGATAAATGCCAGGCTTGGTTCATTCAGTCAGCTTGTCTCCCTAATGATATGCTGAAGCATTAAAAATGGATTTCTTCTTTGTCAACAGTACATCACATATATCTAAGATGATTGGCAGTTTTCTACTCTAATTTGATTCTTAGAATTTTTTTTTTGAGTAAGTTAGTACATGAACTTGGTTTGTGACATTGGCTATGACTACAAATTTTCTATTTAAAAAATTAGATGGGCATAACAGAAAGAAAAAGAGTAGCCAAATCTTTGGGTTAAAGTTCTTTTTATTAAATATTGTGTAAATTACTTAGCTAGTAATTCCTCTAAGGCTCAGTTTTCTCAAATGTAAATTTGAAATTAAAATATCTTCTTCATGGTGTTGTCATTAGATAGAATGACATAGGTATAAAACATAGTAGGTCCTCAAAAATGTGTGTTTTCTTACACTAGATAGTAATGCATTTAAAATAAAAAAAAATGATTCTCTGATGTTCAGTTGAAATTCTCCTAGTTGAAAATTATCTAAATAAATCAGACAATTTAAAAAATATTTATTTTATTAATTGAAGTATAGTTGACTTACAATATTGTGTTAGTTTCCGGTGTAGAGGACCCTGATTCATTTATACATATACATATGTATACATTCCTTTTCAGAGTCTTTCCCCATATAAATTATTACAAAATATTGAGTATAGTTCCCTTTGCTATACAGTAGGTTTTTATTGGTTACCTATTTTATATATAGTAGTGTGTATATGTTAATCCCAACCTCCTACTTCATCCCTGCCCCCATCCCCCTTTCCCTTTTGGTAACCGTAAGTTTGTTTTCTATGTCTGTGAGTCTATTTCTGTTTTGTAAATAAGTTCATTTGTATCATTTTTTTAAGATTCCACATATAAGTGATATCATATGATGTTTGTCTCTCTCTGCCTGACTTACTTCACTTAATATGATTATCCATGTTGCTGTAAATGGCATTATTTCACTCTTTGTTATGGTTGATACCCCCTTGTATATATATACCACATCTTGTTTATCCATTCACCTGTTGATAGACTTTTAGGTTGCTTCCTTGTCTTGGTTACTATAAATAGTGCTGCAATGAGCATTGAGGTGCATGTATCTTTTTGAATTATGGTTTTCTCTGTATATATGCCCAAGAGTTGGATTGCAGGATCATATGGTAGCTCTATTTTCAGTTTTTTAAGGAATCTCCATACTGTTGTCTGTATTGGCTGTACCAATTTACATTCCCACCAACAGTGTAGGAGGTTTCCTTTTTCTCCACACTCTCTCCAGCATTTATTGTTTTCTAATTTTTTATTAATTTTTTTCTATTTCTTTAATTTTTAAAAATATTTATTTATTTATTTGGCTGTGCCGGGTCTTAGTTGTGGCAGGTGGGATGGAGGATCTTCATTGCTGCATGCGGGATCTCTAGTTGCAGAATGTGGGATCTTTAGCTGTGGCATGTGAACTCTTAGTTGCGGCATGTGGGATTTAGTTCCCTGACCAGGGATCGAACCCAGGCCCCTGCATTGGGAGTGCGGACTCTTAGCCATTGGACCACCAGGGAAGTCCTTCCAGCATTTATTATTTGTAGACTTAAAAAAATAATAATAATTAATTATTTTTTATCTGCATTGGGTCTTCATTGCTGCATGCGGGCTTCCTCTGGTTGTGGTGAGTGGGGGCTACTCTTCATTATGTGTGCGGGCTTCTACTTGCTGTGGCTTCTCTTGCTGTGGAGCACAGGCTCTAGGCATGCATGCTTCAGTAGCTGTGGCACATGGGCTTAGTTGCTCCATGGCACATGGGGTCTTCCCAGACCAGGGCTCAAACCCCTGTCCCCTGCATTGCCCCTCTTAACCACTGTACCACCAGGGAAGTCCCTAGACATTTTGATTATGGCCATTCTGACTGGAGTGAGGTGATATCTCTTTGTAGTTTTGGTTTGCATTTCTCTAATAATTAGTGATGTTGAGCATCTTTTCATGTGCCTTTTGTCCATCTGTATGACTTCTTTGAAGAAATGTCTATTTAAATCTGCCCATTTTTTTATTTTTATTTTTTTAAATATTAAGCTGTATGAGCTGTTTGCATATTTTGGAGATTAAGCCCTTGTCAGTCACTTTGTATGCTAATATTTTCTCTCATTCTGTAGGTTGTCTTTTCATTTTGTTTATGGTTTCCTCTGCTGTGCAAAAGATTTTAAGTTTAATTTAGTCCCATTTGTTTATTTTTGTTCTTATTTCCATTACTCTAGGAAGTGGGTCAAAAAAGATCTTGCAATTTATGTCCAAAAGTGTCCTGCTTATGTTTTCCTGTAGGAGTTTTATACTATCTGGTCTTACACTTAGGTCTTTAATCCATTTTGAGTTTATTTTTGTGCATTGTGTTAGAGAATGTTCTAATTTCATTCTTTTACATGTAGCTGTCCAGTTTTCCCAGCACCGCTTATTGAAGAGACTGTCTTTTCTCCATTGTATATTCTTGTTTCTTTTGTCATAGATTAATTGACCATAGGTATGTGGGTTTACTTCTGGGCTTTCTATCCTGTTCTACTGATCTATATTTCTGTTTCTGTGCTAGTACCATACTGTTTTGTTTTTTTGTAGTATAGCCTGAAGTCAGGGACCCTAATTCCTCTGGCTCCATTTTTCTTTCTCAAGATTTCTTTGGCTACTCAGAGTCTTTTGTGTTTCCACAGAAATTTAAAAATGTTTTGTTTTAGTACTGTGAAAAATGCCAGTGGTAATTTGATAGGGATTGCATTGAATCTGTAGATTGCCTTGGGTAGTATAGTCATTTTGACAATATTGATTCTTCCAATCCAAGAACGTGGTATGTCTCTCTCCATCTGTTTGTGTCATTTTCGATTTTTCACCAGCGTCTTACAGTTTTTGGAGTACAGGTCTTTTGCCTCCTTAGATTTATTCCTAGGTATTTTATTCTTTTTGAAGTGATGATAAACGGGGTTGTTTCTTTAATTTGTCTTTCTGATCTTTTGTTGTTAGTGTATAGAAATGCAACAGATTTCTATGTACTTATTTTGTATCCTGCAACTTTATTGAATTTATTGATGAGTTCTAGTAGTTTTCTGGTAGCATCTTTAGGATTTTCTTTGTATAGTACCATGTCATCTGCAAACAGTGACAGTTTTACTACTTCTTTTCCAATTTGGATCCCTTTTATTTATTTATTTATTTTCTTCTTTGATTGTTATGGCTAGGACTTCCAAATCTTTGTTGAATAAAAGTGGTGAGAGTGGACAGAGTTATCTTCTTCCTGATCTTAGAGGAAATGTTTTCAGATTTTCATCGAGTATGATGTTAGCTGAGGGTTTGTCATATATGACCTTTATTATGTTGAGGTAGGTTCCTTCTATGTCCACTTTTTGGATAGTTTATCATAAATGGATGTTGAATTTGACAATAACAACTATTGGCAGGCTATGGAGCAACAGGAACACTCATTCAGTGCTGATGAGAGTGAAAATTGATTCAATCACTTTGGGAACATTTTGGCATTACCTAAAGAATGTGGAAGAACATACCCTATAATCCAGAAGTTCTGATTCTAGTTATACTTCCTCAACTAGAGAAAACCTTGCTATATGCAGCTGAAGACATAATCTCAAGCATGATTTTTAGCTGCATTGTTTATAACAGAAAGAAAACTAGAAATCACCCAGAACTGATAAACAATAGAATGGGTAAACAACAAAAGTGGACTACTTTTGTTTAAATCAACAATTAAAGAATCTCATAAATGTTATATTGAGAAAAAAAGGCAAGTTAGAAAAATACAGATTGTGCAGTGTTCCATTTTATATAAAGTGCAAAAACAGGCAGAACAAAAAAAATCATAGTTTAGAATATCTATCTATCTATACACCTATCTAATCATCTATAATTTGTTTATCTATTTGTCTATGATAAAATCATAAAGGAAAACAAGGAAATGATTAATATAAAATTTAGGATAGTAGTGACTTTTGGTAGGTAATGAAGGTGATGCTATTGAGGAGGGACACAAAAGTAACTTTAAAAAAAAGTGGTTTTAATCTTTTTTGAAAAAACCTAGAAATAGCTCTATTTTATCTTCATTTTATTTTTATTTTTTTGCGGTATGTGGGCCTCTCACTGTTGTGGCCCCTCCTATTGCGGAGCACAGGCTCCGGACATGCAGGCTAGTGGCCATGGATCATGGGCCCAGCCGCTCCCCGGCATGTGGGATCCTCCCAGACCAGGGCACAAACCCATGTTCCCTGCATCGGCAGGCGGACTCTCAACCACTGTGCCACTAGAGAAGCCCTCTTCATTTTTTAAAAAAGCATTTTTTTTAGAGCAGTTATAGGTTTACAGAAAAATTGAAAGGAAGGTACAGAAATTTCCCATATACTCCCTGCTCCCACACATGCATAACCTCCCCCATTATAAACATCTCCTACCAGCGTGGTACATTTGTTACAACTGATAAATCTATTGACAAATCATAATCACCCAAAGTCCATAGCTTACATTACAGTTCACTCTTGGTGCTGCACATTCTACGGGTTTGGACAAATGTATAATTTCATGTATCCACTATTATAGTATTATACAGAGTATTTTCACGACCTAAAAATCCTCTGTGCTCTTCCTATTTATCCCTCTCTGCTCCATATCCCACAAACACTGATTATTTTACTGTCTCCATAGTTTTCCCTTTTCCAGGTTGTCGTATAGTTGAAATCATATAGTATGCAGCCTTTTTAGATTGGTTTCTTTCAGTTATTAATATACATTCAAGGTTCCTCCATGTTTTTCCATGGTTTCACAGCTCATTTCTTGTTAGTGCTGAATAAAATTCCATTGTCTGGGTGTACCACAATTTATTTATTCACCTATTGAAGGCCATCTTGGTTGCTTTCAAGTTTAAAGCTGCTATGAACATCTGTGTGCAGGTTTTTCTGTGAACACAAATTTTTAACTTCTTTGGGTAAATGCCAGGGACTATGATAGCTGTATTGTAAAGTATGATTAGTTTTATAAGAAACTACCAAACTGTTTTCGAAAGTGGTTGTACCATTTTGCATTCCCACTAGCAATGAATGAGAGTTCCTTTTGCTCTACATCCTCACTAGCATTTGGTGTTGTCAGTTTAATTTCTTTTTTAAGGTAAAGGGTAACATGTAGGCATATTAGTTTTCTAGGATTGCTGTAACAAATTACCACAAACTGGATGGTTTTAGGCAATAGAAATTTATTCTATTATAGTTTCGGAGGCCAGAAATCTGAAATCTAGAAGACAGCATCATTGTTTCCTTCTGGAGGATCTAAGGGAGAATCCATTTCATGCCTGTCTCCTAGTTCCTGTGGTAATGTTTGGAATCCCTAGCTGGTATACACCTGAATTTAGTTTCTCTCTCTTCTTCACATGGTCTTCCCCTCTGCATGTCTGCCTATGTTCCCCTCTTCTGTCTCTTATAAAGACATGTGTCATTGAATTTAGGGCTCACTCTAATCAGGATTATCTAATCTCAATATTTTTGACTTACTTACATTTGCAAAGACCCTTTTCCCAAATGAGGTCACATTCACAGGTTCCAGGTAGACATACTTCTTTGGAGGCCCATTGTTAAACCCACTATAGAAGGTGTACATTTTATTATTATTGTGTGACTGTTATATACATATTCATTCTTTTGGATGCTTGATACATTTTTCAATAAAAATAAATATGATTAAAATTAAAAAGTGAAAAAATGTTTTAATGTCAATTGCAAGATTAGCTTGACTCCCCAGCTTGACAATATAAATTAGAATTGTCTCAGTAAAGAAATAGTTTCCTAATATTTTGAAGTAAAATAATGTTATTTATTTAGATATTTATATTTATATACATATGTATGTAAATATTACATATTGAAATCTCAGTCTAATTTTGAAATATATTGAAGCTGAGCTTTCTATTCCTATATTCCTATTAAAAATAACATTAAATCTGATTTTACATTTGAGATTGCTTTTAATTTTGATGATTAAATTTCTGGAATTAAAGAATAAGGCATTAAATAAGAATTCTAAGTTGATTTATAAGTAGTCTTTTCTGATGTCATTGGGCAACTCACAAGAGGAAAAAGAAAGGATCATATGAAAGTAAAAGTTTAATTCTGACTCATAGCACAAGAAATACATGTTTCCATTTCTGACCACCATATTGACAACTAATTTTTAAAATATTAATTGCCTGTGTTGGAGACAATGTGAATATATAGACACCCTTTTACATTGCTTCTAAGAGTGTAATTCACCATAATCTTTCCAGAATGAAATTTAGCAGTGTGTATCAGGAACATTTAAAATATTCATTTATGCCCTTTGTCCTCGAAATCTATTTATAGGAATTTATACTGAGAAAATAAGCAGATAGTCATATAGATTTATATACAAATGTATTTAATACAAAAGTATTAACAATAGTAATATTGGAAATAACCTAATTTTCTAAAAATAGTATAAATAAATGACCACTTCAGGTTCCATCTATCTATTACTATGTAGCAATCTACCCTCAAACTTGGTGGCTTAAAATAAAAATGCAGGGACGTTGTTGAAAATGGAGAACCCAAGAGCTACTGTGGAGGGGTTTTTCAAGACCGTGGAGGAGTAGGAGGACATGGAGTTCATCTCTCTCCACAAATGTATCAAGAATACATCTACAGATGGAACAATTCTCACAGAACACTGGCTGAACACTAGTAGAAAACCTTGGACACCAGAAAGGACAATAAAGATCCCTGTATAACCAGGTGGGACAAAAGAAAGAAAGGAGAGAGAAGAAGAGAGGAACCTGCATCCCTAGAGGGGAGCTGAAGCACAGGAGAGATTCCTGTACCTGGGGAAAACATCTCACTGATGGGAAATCAGTTGGGATGGAAGGGAGGCATCTGAGGCTGTCAGAGGAGGGTGAAATGGCCGGTCGGTGGCAGACAGGGCAAACTGAGAACTACACAGGCAGTCCGTGCCACAGCCCTGCATGCCCCAGACTGGGATGCGTGTCCACTGGTGCACACGGGGACTGAGAGCTGGAATGTGGGGACTGGAGAGCAAACCTGGGTGGGGAGGACTGCTGTTGGCTGCAAGGAGACAGCCTGAGGGGACGGGTGGCAGGAAATCTGCAACCAGGAATGCCTGTGGAGAAAAGCCAGACTGCCATGGAAGGAAGGTGCCACTGTTGAGTGATTCACAGGGGGTGGAGCTGCCATTGCAGCCTCTCTCTCCCCATGTGCTGGTCCCTGTCCCCCCAGGCAATAGGAAAGGGCCCTGCCAGGGCTAGCCCTCACATGCTTGCTGCCGGGCACTAGAAAATGCTCCCACTAGGGCCGAATCTCTCACTCCTGTAGCCAGTGGCTTCCCCATGCACCTATAGCCACTAGGGGTCCTGAAACCCAGGCAGCTGTGCCACCTCTGCACTCTGTCCTCACCAGGACAGGGCCGGGTGCTCTAGGGCAGCCTCAGGAGCAGAATCCTGTGGGTGACCCACACTCAGAGGTGGGGCTAAAACCACAGCTGAGCCCCACGGGCAGGGCGACTAAAGAAGAGGAAAAACTCCTCAACTGCACAAGACACAGATTAAATCCCTGCAGTTGGCTTGGTAGACCCTACGTCTATGGAATGTTTGAATGGACAAGAAGTGTCCCCACAAATGAAACTGGTCTAGCTGTTCCCACAAATGAAACCAGCCTAGCTCTGGCAGCTGTGGACTTTGGGGGCAAACACATGAGGGAGTTGGGCCAGATTAGAGTCTGAGCTATCAACCCAGTGCCCACAGTGGGTCCAGAGACCAACCTAGAGGCACTGGAGGGCCTCCTGGGGAGGTGGAGGTGGGGCAAGGACACTGACAGCTGAGAACCCAGGTAAATATTATTATCACTATTATTTTTATTATGTTTTGATTCATTCTGTTGTTGGTTTTTTTAAAAAAATATTTTTATTTTGTTTTTTTGGTTTGTTTTTCCTTTTAAAATTTTTAATATATTTTTTATGTTTTATATTTCAATTTTTACTATGCTTTTTCATTGTTCTGTGTTTTTCTTTTCTTTGTTCCATTTTGTTTTTACCTTAAAAATTTTTTTGTGGGTGTTTGTTTGCTTTATTATTCAGTTTGCATTCACTTTGGTTTTGTTTTTTGTTTTGTGTTTATGTTAATTTTGTTTTTAATTCTTTGATTTCATTTTTGGGTTCTTTTGTTTGCCTGGTTGTTCTCTTGTTTTTTGTTTCTTTTTTTTGTGTGTGTTTCTTTGTTTTTGCTTGGTCTTGCTTTCACCATTTGTCTGGGGCTTTGTCTTTTTTTTTTTTTTTGGCTGTTGTTGCTGTTTGTTTGTTTCTGTCTTTGCTATTTGTCTTGAGATTTTTTTTATCTGTTTGTTTTCATTTGTTTTCTTCCTCTCCTTTTTTTCTTTCTTTTCCCTGACATGACATGGCATGCCATCCATGACATGTGGCTTGCAGGGTCTTGGGGGATGGGCCTGAACCTCTGGGGTAGGATCACTGAGTCCAGGACTGCCAGAGAATTCCTGGCCCCAGGAAATATTAATCTGCAAGAGCTCTCCTGGAGGTCTCCATCTCAAATCCAAGAACTTGCTCCACCCAACTCCCTGCAGGCTCCAGTGTTGGATGCCTCATGCCAAAAAACTAGCAAGAAGGAAGACAAACCCACCCATTAGCAGACAGGCTGCCTAAAGTCATACTAAGCTCACAGACACCCCAAAACACACCATGTGACATGGCCCTATACAGAGAAAATCCTAAAGATGCCACCAGAAAACTACTAGAGCTAACCAGTGAATTTAGTAAAGTTGCAGGATACAAACTTAATACAAAGAAATATCTTGCATTCCTATACACTAACAACAAAAGATCAGAAAGAGAAATTAAGGAAACAATCCCATTCACCATTGCAACAAAAAGAATAAAATACCTAGGAATAAACTTACCTCAGGAGGCAAAAGACCTGTACACAGAAAACTGTAAGACACTGATGAAAGAAATCAAAGACAACACAAACAGATAGAGAGACATACCATGTTCTTGGATTGGAAGAATCAATATTGTCAAAATGACTACTACCCAAAGCAATCTACAGATTCAATGTAAATCCCTATCAAATTACCACTGGCATTTTTCACAGAACTAGAACAAAAAATCTTAAAATTTGTATGGAAACACAAAAGAGCCCAAATAGCCAAAGCAATCTTGAGAAAGAAAAATGGAGCTGGAGGAATCAGGCTCCCTGACTTCAGACTATACTACCAAGCTACAGTAATCAAGACTATATGTTATTGGTACAAAACCAGAAATATAGATCAATGGAACAGGATAGGAAGCCCAGAGATAAACCCATGCACTGATGGTCACCTAATACATGACAAAGAAGGCAAGAATATACAATGGAGAAAAGACAATTTATTCAATAAGTAGTGCTGGGAAAACTGGACAGCTACATGTAAAAGCATGAAATTAGAACACTCCCTAACTCTATACACAAAAATGAATTCAAAATAGATTAAAGACCTAAGTGTAAGGCCAGACACTATAAAACTCTTAGAGGAAAATATAGGAGGAACACTCTTTGACATAAATCGCCACAAGATCTTTTTGGATCCACCTCCTAGAGTAATGAAAATACTCTTAAAATGAAACTTAAAAGCTTTTGCACAGCAAAGAAACCATAAACAAGACGAAAAGACAACCCTCAGAATGGAAGAAAATATTTGCAAATGACAGTCTTAATCTCCAAAATATACAAACAGCACATGTAGCTCAATATCAAAAAAACAAACAACCCAATCAAAAATTGGGCAGGAGACCTAAATAGACATATCTCCAAAGAAGACATACAGTTGGCCATGAAGCACATGAAAAGCTGCTCAACATCAGTAATTATTAGAGAAATACAAATCAAAACTACAATGAGATACCACTTCACACAGGTCAGAGTGGCCATCATCAAAAAATCTACAAATAATAAATGCTGGAGAGGGTGTGGAGAAAAGGGAACGCTTTGCACTGTTGGTGGGAATGTAAATTGATACAGTCTCTATGGAGAACAGTACGGAGTTTCCTTAAAAAAGTAAAAATAGAACTACCATATAACCCAGCAATCCCACTACTGGGCATATACTCAGAGAAAATCATATTTCCAAAGCACACATGCACCCCAATGTTCACTGCAGCACTATTAATGCATATATGTGGAATCTAAAATATGTTATAGATGATCTTATTTGCAAAGTAAAATAGAGACACAGACGTAGAGAACAAAGGTAAGGAGGGGAGGTGGGATGAATTGGGAGATGGGGTTTGACATATATACACTATTGATACCATGTATAAAATAGATAAGTAATGAGAACCTACACAGGGAACTCTACTCAAGGTTCTGAGGTGACCTAAATGAGAAGGAAATCCAAGAAAGAGGGGATATATGTATACATATAGCTGATTCACTTTGCTGTACAGTAGAAACTAACACAACATTGTAAAACAACTATACTCCAATCAACTTTAAAAGAAAATTTAAAAAAATAGTTTATTATATCATGATTCTGTGTGTGAGGCGCATAGTAAGAATGGACAATCTCTGTTCCATAATGTCTGAAGCCTCGGATGGGTAATTCAAAAGTTAGAGGTTGGGTAGTACAGCTGGGGGTTGACTGGGCATTTCTCTTTCTCTCTATGGCTTCTACATGTGGCTAGTTTGGATTTCTTCACAGCATGGTGAGCTCAGTATAGTTGGATATTTCACATGGCAACTGAGGAGTTCAACAATGAGTTTTACAAGACAGAAGAAATGGACGCTGCCAGTTTCTTATCTGTCTGTCACTTCCACCATACTCTCTTGGTCAAAGCAGGTTGGAAAGTCCACCCATATTTATGGAGAGGAGCACACACCCTAACTTCTGATGGAAGGAATATCAATGAATTTGTGGCAATCTTTAAACTGCCATATTTAATGATATGATGGTAGCCATTAAAAAGGGTTACACTGATAATTATTAGAAAACAAAAAGGGTAATAATTCAGAATAATCATTGTGATTATAAGAAAAATAAGTGCTTTTCAGGGAAATTCTAAAATAAGAAAAATGCTTCACATAATGGTGGGATTTTTGAACCAAAATAAAAATCTTCTAGAGCAATTCATTTGAAGATTGATAGGTGTTTGCAAGCAATGTTTTGAAAAATTTATGTAAGTTGTTACAATTTTTGTAACCTTATTCTTGTGAGCATTAGGATAAATCGAACTTCATATGACCTCAAAATAAAAGAGAAATCAGTGACAGAAATCAGTTGTGGACAGAAGGAAGTGATGATAGGTCTCTAGAAACACCTATAGCCTAAAGGGACTGAGAGAAATGCAAAGAATTAGTAAGAAAAATACACAAATATTGGTGAAAAAAGACAAATGGGAAAATTTTCAAATTATATTCTGAGGAGAAAAAATTGTGGTCATCTAGAAGGAAATTAGTGAGATTAATAGAATATTGGAAACTTGTAATACTACTATTTGGAATTTAAGTACATTTTTAACATTGCTTTTTTCAGAGATATCTATAGAAGCAAAATGTTAAAGCTGAAAAATAATGAAACAAATAGTATTATGATTAGAGTAACAGTCAAGTAAATTATGGAATATCAATTTATTGGAATACTATATAACCATAAGATTAAAAAAAATATAGACTAAAAACTCTTCACATAAAGCTAATTGAAAAAGTAGAATATGAAAATGTATTCATATTAGAATTAGCACTTTGTGAAAAATACAAAAATAAAAATTGGTAGGCAACTCAGACAAAGAAAAACCAATGGGGAACTACAGATAATTGTTTCTTGATAGGTTTGCTTAGTGTTGCAAATTTTACATGATTTTGTAAGGAAGTCATAAACCATAGTTGCTAAGTATAAGATAGCAAATCTTGAAATTTAAAACTTAAAGACTCTTGGGCTTCCCTGGTGGCGCAGTGGTTGAGAGTCCACCTGCCGATGCAGGGGACACGGGTTCATGCCCCGGTCTGGGAAGATCCCACATGCCACGGAGCGGCTGGACCCATGAGCCATGGCTGCTGAGCCTGCGCGTCCGGAGCCTGTGCTCCGCAACGGGAGAGGCCACAACAGTGAGAGGCCCGCGTACCACAAAACAACAACAACAACAAAACAAACTTAAAGACTCTTTATATTTTCTTTTTATAGTCAAGTGATTCATGTTTTTGAAGATTATTTTAAAATATAAGGAGAAAAAGAGGATACAAAGCTATATGTATCCAAAATGGTAAGACATCAGCTTTATAAAATCACTCTCATTCTTTCCATAATCATGGCTTTGCTAACTACACAATCATAGTTGTAAACCAAAAGTGTGATCTTTCTAAGGACTTGAGGTTATGTTTAATCCCATTAAACCACAGAGCAGCACAATGATTGTCCTTCTTTCACACAAAGTGAGAGAGAATAACTGTTTGTATGCTACTTCCTTAATACATGGCAAGAAAACCAGGTCCACAAAAATCTCACTTTTAACCATGATAATTTGTGAAATTATTTGTGAATAGAAAAAAGCTATTTTGAAAGCATTTTTTTTCTCTCACCTAGGAAGACCAAGTAAGGGGGAATACAAGCATTCATTGTCTAATTTAAATCCAGGAGGGCAATTAAGACATAGAATCTGAGTATCATAAAACTTGTAAATATCTGCTTCAGTAGATTATGTTATCCAGTAGACATTTGCAATATCATGCCTGTCCATTCCTTGACCCTTAAAGAGTAGTTAATGTTCTCTAACAGTGTGTCCTTATGGACAAGGTTGCAGGGTACAGAAAAAAGGAATTTTACTAATAGTTCAATTTCCAGGGGCCTCGGTGATACAGTCCAACCATAATTTCAAAAAGTCAAGCAATACTGAGTTACCCGAGGGCTCAAAGGTACTTAGTGAGACCGGGGCTTAGGGCTGTTGTATCAGACATCTCATATGCTGCCTCAGATCACCTCATCCTATTTTCTCTCAGGCCCTGGGCCTCATGCTTTGCCCACTTCCTGGAAAACTGAGTTCTTATGGTCCATGCAGCTTGATTGTTTGAGGCTGTCTCCTGGGGTTCTGGGCTCCTTCCATCGCTTCCAGACTTGAAGAGCTTTGAAGTAGGCAAAGGTTCCAGAGGAGACAGGTGATGCAGCCCAGAAATGCGAAGCATTTAACTCCTCATGGAATGAACATTGACTAATGAGGACAGGAGACAGGAGGAAGGCAGGAGAAAAATTCCCTCTCCATTCTTCCCCCAGACAAGAGTATTCGAGGTTTAGTATTTCTGTGTAGTCTATCTTTAGATGAATGAATACCTGTGTCTTTGAAGTAGGTTCAACTAAAAAAATACCACTTTGAATCTGCTTCCCATTCTTCCATGCTTCACTTAACTTTTCCCTCACTCTCATTACTCTGGTTTTGCACATCTCAATAAAGCATTGGCATTTAAGCTTCGTCCCAGACTCTGTTTTCCTAGATAGCCAGGCAGATCTTTTTTACCTTCTGAAGTCTCAGTGGATCAGAGAGATGTATGTATAACAGAAAAGCTCTTTTGTTTTATTCACAAAACATAAAGATTAAGAACTGAAAAAAGAAATAAATTTAACTATGGATAGTAGTCTAAATTTAAGTTAAATTGTTATGTGCTAACAGTTAAGGATGAGTGAATAAATTTTTCTTTTGTAGTCAAGTACTCATTTTCACTTAAACTTATTCAGTTAGTGTGAATCTTTATTGATTAGAGAGAATGATGATTGTGAGGTACTTACAATGCATGAGTTATATCTTTATTATTCTTTTCATTAAAATATATAGTTTCTCTTTATTCCTATTAATGCAATTGCCTTAAATTTGATATTGTCTGAGATGAATATTGCTATAAATTTTTTTTTGATTCCCAGTGGTATTCAATTTTAGTCTTTTCATTTCCTAATCTTTGTGGTCTTATATACAGCAAGTAACACAACTGAATTTTGTTCTTTTGTCTGATACAATAATCTCTGTCTTTAGTAGTTGAGTTTAATATATTTACATTTTGTATTTCTGATTCATTTAGATGTTTTTGTACCATCTTATTTTGTAATTCTTAAAATTAATTTCCTTCTTCTTTATACCTCTTTAATCTGCAGTTTTGAATTGAAATTAAATTTTTGTTTTAGTGGTTATTCTTTATTTTAAACTTATTTGACTAAATTTTTTCTTAAAAATGTCTAAAGTAACTCATTATTTCCATCCTTCTTCAAGACAGGAAATACTTTAAATATGTATAGAAAAACTCCTTATTCCATTTTCATTATTGCAGTCTAGCTATTACTCTCACCACTATGCTTTTAAAACATAAATTCATTATTATATTAAAGTGAATTTTAATTAAATAATCTTTTCAATCACTGTTTCTTAAATCTCACTGTCCCCTTTATGTATATATTTCTTGCCAACATATGTCTTTTAATAGTTCCTTTAGTGAGAGTCTTTTCATAAGAGTGGTAAATTCTTTGTTATTCAATATCAGATAATATATTTTTTTGTCCACACCCTGAATGATAGTTTAACTGGACATAAAATTCTGAGTTGACAACTTTTTTCTTTCCTTACTTCGAAGATATTAATCCATTGTCTTCTAGCATCCATTGTGTTTATAGATCAAGTTGGGAAGAACTGACTTGACAATACTGAGTCTTAATATTCATGAACATGGAATATCTCTCCATTTATTTCATTCTTCTTTGAATTTGTTCATCAGAGTTTTATAGTTTTCCTCATATAGAACTTATATCTATTTTGACAGATTTATCCCTGCTATGGTTTGAATATTTGTGTCCCCTCCCAATTTCATATATTCAAATCCTAACCCCAAGGTGATTCATTAGGAGGTGGGGACTTTGAGAGGAGACTAGGTCATGAGGGAAGAGCCCTCATGAATGGGGATACCTTTATAAAAGAGGCCCCAGAGATTAATTTCTTGCCCTTCCACATTGTGTGAGGACACAATGAGAAATCTTCATCTTGGAAGTGGTCCTTCACCAGAGCCTGACCATGCTGGCACCTTGATCTTGGACTTCTAGCCTCCAGAACTGTGAGAAATAAATTTCTGTTGTTTTTAAGCCACGTAGTCTGTGGTGTTGTGTTATTGCAGGCCAAATGGACTAAGTTAATACTCAGGTATTTCATTTTTAGTGGGGTGCTAGTGTAAATGATATTATGTTTTTAATTTCAAATTCCACTTTTCATCACTGGTATATAGGAAAGCAATTGCATTTTGTATATTACCACTGCATTCTGCAACCTTGCTGTAATTCCTTAATAGTTCCAGGAGTTTTTGTGTATTTTTTTGGTCAATTCTTTTGGATTTTCTATGTAGATGATTATGTCATCTGCAAACAAATACATTATAGTTTTATTTCTTCCTTCCCATTCTGTATATCATTTATTTTCTTTTCTTGGCTTATTGCATTAGCTAAAACCTCCAGTACAATATTGATAAGGAGTGGTGAGAGGGGACGTCCTTGCCTTGCACCTGGTCTTAGTGGGAAAACTTCAAGTTTTTCACCATTAAGTATGATATTAGCTGTAGTTCTTTTGTAGATATTTTTCATCAAGTTGAGGAAGTTTCCCTCAATTCCTAGTTTACTGACAGTTTTTATTATGAACGGGTGCTGGATATTGTCAAATGTTTTTTCTGCATCCGTTGATATGATCATGTGATTTTTCTCATTTAGCCTGTTGATGAGATAGTTTACATTAGTTGATTTTCAAGTGTTAACCAACCTTGCATACCTGGGGTAGATCTCACTTGGTCATGGTGTATAATTCTTTTCATACATTGTGGAATTCAATTTGCTAATTTTTTATTGAGGATTTTTGCATCTATATTCGTGAGAGATACTGGTCTGTAGTTTTCTTGTAATGTCTTTTTCTGGTTTTGGTATTAGGGTAATGCTGGCCTCATAGAATGAGTTTGGAAGCATTTCCATTACTTCTATCTTCTGAAAGAGATTATAGAATATTAGTATAATTTCCTTCTTAAATATTTGGTAGAGTTTACCATTGAACACATCTGGGCCTGGTGCTTTATGTTTTGCAAGTATATTAATTACTGATTCATTTCTTTAATAGATATAGGCCTATTCAGATAATCTGTTTCTTTTTGTGTAAATTTTGGCAAATTGTGTCTTGCAAGAAATTGGTCCTTTTCATCTAGGTTATCAAATTTATGGACATGGAGCTGTTCATCATATTCTTCTATTAACCCTTTAATGTCCCTAAGATCTATAGTGCTGTCACCTCTTTCATTTCTAATATTTTAGTAATTTGTGTCCTCTATCTCTTTTCCCTAGTTAGCCTGACTAGAGGCTTATTGATTTTAGAGATCATTTCAAAGAGTGTCACTTACAAGTGTGTTGTTTAATCTTTATATATTTTGGGATTTGCCAGTTATCTTTCTCATATTGACTTCTTTTAATTCTATTGTGGTCTGACAGCAAACATTATATGATTTCTATTCTTTTAAATTTTTTAAGGTGTGTTTTATGTGCCAGAATATGGCCTATATATTGAATGTTCCATATGAGCTTGGGAAGAATTTATATTCTGCTATTGTTGGATGACATAGTCCGTAGACATAAAATATAGCCAGTTGATTGATAGTGTTGTTTAGTTCAACTGTGTCCATACTGATTTTCTGGCCTGCTGGATCTGTCCATTTCTGATAGACAGATGTGGAAGTCTCCAGTTATGATTGTGGGTTCATCTACTTATCTTCACAATTTTATCAGTTTTTGACTCACATAGTTTGATGCTCTGATGTTAGGGGTATACATGTTAAGGATTTTTATGTCTTCTTGGAAGATTACCACTTTATCATTATGTAGTGCCCTTCTTTTTCTCTGATAACTTTCCTTTCTTTGAAGTCTGTTCTGACTGAAATTAGTATAGCCACTCCTGCTTTCTTTTGATTACTGTTAGACTGATATATTTTCCTCCATCCATTTACTTTTAATCTATATGTTTCATTATATTTACAGTGGGTTTCTTGTAGACAACATAGAGTCTCATTTTTTGTTCCACTCTGACAACGTCTGTCTTTTAATTGGTGAACTTAGACTGTTAACCTTCAAAGTGATTATTGGTATAGTTGGATTAATGTCTACCATATTCATTACTGTTGTCTATTTGTTGCCTTTGTTTTTTGTTCCTATATTTGTCTCCTACTCTTTTTCTACCTTTTATGGTTTTAATTGAGCAGTTTTAGGTGGTTCGATTTTCTCTCCTTTCTTAGCTTATCAGTTTTACTTCTTTTTAATTTTTTATATTTTTAGTGATTGCCCTAGAGTTTGCAATATATTTTTAAAGGCAATCCAAGTCCACTTTTAAATACCACTCTTTGCCCATTTTTAAATTGGGTTGCTTTTTTACTGGTGAGTTGTAAGAATTCCTTATATTTTCTGGACCTAAATCTTTTATCAGTTAAATTAGCAACAAAAATTTTCACCTGGTCTCTGGGTTGTCTTTTCACTTTCTTGATAGTGTCCTTTGAAACGCAAACTTAATATTTTTTGATAAAGTCCAATTTATCTATTGTTTCCTTTTGTTGCTTAGGCTTTTGGTATTTAAGAAGTTATTCTCTAATTAAGGTTATGAACATTTACTCTTATACTTTCTTCTAATATTTGTATAGATTTAGTACTTACATTTAGGTCTTATTTTAGTTAATTTTTGCATATGTTTTAAGATAGAGATTTAAATTTATTCTTTTGCATGTAGATATCCTGTTGTCCCAACAACATTTGTTGAAAACACTATTCTTTCCCCCTTTGAATTGTGCTGGCACTGTCCTGTAAGATCAATTGACGTAAATGTATGTGTTTATTTCTGGACATTCAATTCTATTCCATTGAACTATATATCTAACTTATATCAGTACCATGTACTCTTGATTACTTTAGCTTTGTTGTAAGCTTTAAAATTGAATGTGTGAATCCTCAATTTTTTTTTTAAGATAGTTTTGGCTAGTCTGCATCCCTTGAATTTCCATACGAATTTTAAGGTCAGTTTTTCCATCTGTGCAAAAAAGTTATCTCAGAATTTGATAGGAATTGTATTGAACCTGTAAATCAGTTTGGGGAGTATTGTCATCTTAACAATATTAAATTTTCTGTTTTGTCAACATGGGAGGTCTTTATTTAGTTAGATCTTCTGTAATTTATTTTTAACAATGTTTTGTAGTTTTCAGTGTATAAGTCTTGCACTTTTTTGGTTAAATTTACTCCTACTCTTTTTATTCTTTTTGCTTCTATTGGAAATGGAATTATCTTATTAATATTATTTTAGGATTGTTCATTGTTAGTGTGTATAAATACAATTAATTTTGTATATTGATCTTGCAAACTTGCTGGATTTGTTTATTAATCCTAAGAGCTCTTTTTTTGTGGATTCCTTAGGATTTTCTATATATATGACTATGTCATCTGTGAATAGAGAGAGCTTTACTTCTTCCTTTCTAATCTGTATGCCTTTTATTTCCTTTTCTTGCCTAATTGCTCTGGCTAGAACCTCCAGTACAATATTGAATAAAAGTGGTGGTGGTAGACATCCTTATTTTGTATTTAAATTACAATAAGAAATAAAAAATAATATTGAATACTTGTTCAGTTGATACAAAAACCTTTTACAAAAGACCTCTGACAATTAATTATAAGACACAATCTATAATTTTATGATGATGATAATCATTAACTGTTTTCTATTCTTACTTTATTTTTGTCTAAGATATATCCTCTTCTAGTTCCTATCAGTGTTTTCCAAAGTTTATTTACTTAAACGCTCTAATATGAGAACCAACTAGAGATGAGCATAACCTAAAAATCATAGAATCATTCACTCAGTATTTTTTATAACAGTCCCTGTATGCCAGCTTCTACTGATACTGAAGGTATGGAGGTGAAGGTAAATAAGACAAGCATAATCATTATTCTCATAGCAATAACTGTTGATCATTTGGATTCTTATACTGTGCCTGGGAAGCACAGCATACTATATCAGTTTAAGTAGCTATCCAATTGTGTGTGTGCACGTGTGTGTATAATCAAGTATGTATATACACATATATACACATATTTGTTACACATACACAAGTATGCATATTATAATATTTCATGGTAATACATTTGTAGGTAACTTATGTCCTCAAATTATCATATGAAAATAATTTCCTTTGAACATAAAACTAATGTGTGTAGACTATTCACACTATTTTTGCTCTCTAATATGGTGGTTCTGAAAGTTTAGCATGCATCACAGTCATCTTGAAGGCTTGGTAAAATATAGATTGTCAGGTCTTACCACCAGGGTTTCTGATTAAGTAGATCCAAGGTGAGCTACGAATTTGAATTTCTAATGCATTTTCAAGAGATGCCAATACTACTGGTTGAAGAACCATATTTTGAGAACCATGGCTCTTATAATCGTTTATTGTGTGATTGTGTTAAAGGCATGTTTTGTGTAACTTACATACCACAGGAATTATGGGTGTTTCCTAATTCTTTCTTTTTCTGTACTTTTTCTGGATGTTCTTTTTTCTGGATGTACTTTTTCTGGATGTTCCTTGAACGTATGAGCTCTCATAAGCGTGGTAGAGTGGCTCATTTTGCTAACTGAGCTAATAAATCCTGCCACCACAGTTCAGCACCTTTCCTGTTTAGGCCAAAATTGCTCTTTTCTAGAGATTGCTTAACCCAATAGATTAGAAAATCCTTCGCACGATGTCATGATCTAATGAGATTACCCTTTAATCTTCAATTTCTAGTAACATTACAAATGCTAGGAAACTATTATAACCACAGTGCAATCATAAAACTTATATTAATGATATTCCAGTGATAAATGTATTTGAAATAGGAACCATTAGATAGAACAAGAATTCTACAGATATTTTGATTAATTCTAAGAATCTGTGGTTTGTCCTTCATGTGTGTTTCTCCATTCCTGTTTCCATATATCATTTTTTAAATGAAAAAAAAATCAATATAATATTATTGGGGTTTCCAAAGAATTTATAATTACAACCAGTGTTTGGATGATATCTCTAATTTTTGAGAATGGTAGAGGTCAACTGAAGGAAAAAGGCAATAACTGCAAAATCAGCCAAATAGGAGCCTCACCTGGATTACCTGTGTCATTTTTCTCTGCTCTTGTCTCTGTTCTTGGATGGAGGTCTAGCTCTGAAAAAGCATTAAATTATCTGTGATTTGATGTGCAATGATCTGTGCAATGATGTAAATAAGGCACATTCTAGCACATATTAGAACTTCTGTATCTGTCCCCTCATTCTCTGCATTGTTCTCCTTTGTGTTGAATAGAGGCACATGGCTAAGAGCAAAGTTATTCATGCATTCTACTCAGTCACATTCTTCCCTGCTGCCTGGCTAGCCTAGAAAGGAGTCTAATTTGCTGATGATTACAATGAGGAGGGAATGATCCATTACATTAACTTTAATGAGCTGCAGCAGGTCACTTGGTAACGGATGGTACCATGCAAAGGTTGCAGTTCAGGGTGATATGAAATCACTGACAGCATCCTCCTGACACTTGTGCAGTGGCCATAACAAAGGAGGGATCACTAGTTTGTAGTCATAGTAATGACTGAACTTCACTGCATCTTTCCATTTGGACAAGCTTTAGTGTTACTATCTACAGCACTAAATAATTTATAGACAGAGCTTATGTAACTGGCGGTTATGATACATAGCATTAACTTAGAAGTGGTCTTGCAGTTGAAGGAATGATAAAGAGTCTGCATTTTTTATATTTCCTCTCGCTTGATTTTAAGGGTACTTTTAAACTTCAGCCAGTACATTCAGGAGCTCTGAAAACCAATTAATGATTTAGTTAAAAATGTCTGCAGCAGAATATATTAGACTGATTTGTCTCTTTGAGCACGAACAAGACACTTTTATGTGGAAATTTCCATTTTAAGATATATTAATTTTTTAAACAATAGATGAAATATAAGTCTTTCAAGAAGATGAAATGATAGGAAGGCAAGTTAAGAACATTTGCTTTATCTTACATTGAAAGTGTTATTTTTAACTATGATAATATGATCTTGGCTCTGTTGTATTTTTCTAGTTGAGCAATAAATAAACAGAACATTAAGGTTTATATAGCATTCAGTAAACTGTAAAAGAATGTGCTTGAAAGACTTCTAATTTTTCAAAGACAAGTCTTTTATTTTGTAAGAATCCAATAAAAATAACACCTCAAAAGCATGTCTTCTTTTCTCAAGACTAACCTGTGGTTTAAGAAAGGTTATTGGATTAACTCTAGGCATTTTTGAACTGGTGACTGAAAGAGCTAACTTTTCTTATAACTAAGTAAGTAATATCTCTATTTTTAAAACATGGATGGCTAGTAGCTGGGGGTATTTCCCCCTTGGAATGGTAGTGGGGGCGAAATAAGGTCAGAGTCTGGAAGGGGAGTCCATCTGGATGTCAGTCCAGTATAGACATAAATTCCTAAGAACCTCTCCACTCAAGAGAATGAGCATATCATAGGTGAAGAACACTCACCTAATGATTTCAAGCTCGTCACAATCTTCCTGCACCATTATCATAAACTGCTAGTTTGGCAAGGGAGACATAACTAAGGAATTCATTGTTTGAAGAAACTCTTTTGACAGTTTCTTTCTTGATTTATATTTATACATTTGCTGCTGCCCTTGTTTGTATCTTTGTCAATACAGCTTCATTTTCATTCAGTATGGTTATTCTTATCACACATATTTTACCACCGCATGACGAGTTATTTCCCTTAATTTCTGTCTGTTTGTAAAGGAAAAACAGAGGATGTAGAAGTGCATGGTAAAAAAAAAAAGTTTGACTGGGTTGGGCACAGCCTCCTTTCATGTGGGTACCAACAGTTTAGCCAGGGTTAATTGTAGGCCAGTCACTTACATCCTCAAAATTAAGTGTCTGATTATTCCCACAATGGTCTAATTATGGCTGCAATTAACTGCAGGTGCAATGTTTGCACCTGCAGCTAATAGAGGGACCAAGCTACCCAAAACAAGTTGCCTAAGCAAAGTCTTAAGGGCATTGATTTATAGCTCTGCAAACACTTGAAGCAGCCTGTTTTCATATTAAAGATACTATTTAGCAAACAACATTTATTGCTGACAGAACTTACTTTAGTTGATCATGCTTGCTTTTTGTGTTATAGTTTCTATATGCTAGAATAGAGTAAATCTGGGCATTTATATTTTTTCTAAACTTGAACAAAATCTTTGTTAAACAGTTCCTGAAAAGAACAGATGCCACCCATTATCTTTCCTGGATGGAAAGCCTCATTTCTGCAAAAAGCAGATAAAGGAATAACGAAAAGGTTTTGTTTTATGGCAAAGAGTCATGATTTGGGTCCCAGCTCTCTCAGGCATCTCATCCTTATCACTATATTTTTACATAAAATTTAGCAAGTTAAAACGAGACTTACGGAATCACATAGTCATCTGCTTAACAACCATAGTATTTTTGCCCATATACTCATTTTTAATAGCTAAGCTGTACTTTCTAATTTATAGTTAGTGTATTTAGTACCTAGCACAGTGCATTTGACAGAGTACACACTTAACCAAACACACTTTTTTGAATGAAGCAGAAGATACTGAAGTGACATCGCTTATGGGTCATTTATATGGTTTTAACCAAGTAGGTTTTATTTTTTTTCTTTTTCATCTTCCTCCCCCTCCCTAATATCCATTATTTGGAAAAGGGGTAATCTGCAATTTCATTTCTCTCTGTCATATGTTCCTCCTGGGACTGCTGGAATACCTGGGTTGGAGTTGATATTGAAGTCATGTCCTTTCTGATGAATCTAGCTGGTCAGTGACATCAGATGGCACTGTTTTGAAAGGGGTGTAGCATGGGGTCAAGGAAGGGAGATAGTGCTCCCTCATGTGCTGGGCTAAAGGGGAGGTGGCTGTGCGGAGCAAGAGATCAAAACATGGCCTAATTATTAGCTGCTGCTGCCTTTTCTGTCTTGGATCTATTTCATGATCCCTGAAGATTGTTTCGAACTTTGAAATGATGAAGACATGAATATTTCCTAATTGTTCGACTTCTGACCTTTCTGGATGATCTGCGTTTCACTAGCTAACAGGCCACAGCAGAGCATGGATAGGGCTGGACAGGTTAACACCTAGCTGGGATCTCACAGCTTCTTGGTGGATTGCAAACTAACGAATAAAGAAACTTGATGCAGGCCTTGAGGTTAGAGGTCAACAATCTAATTCTCACTTACAACTTCACTGGGTAATCATCTATTAAAGACTTTGACTTTGGAACTGTTGCCAGTGATGACTTCATCAAGATTTTCATAATATTCAAGAGGAGTATTCAAGAAATATTTACAGATTTCAAAAATCTTCAAAAAACACTTAAGTAGTTGTGACTACTTTTAAATCTTCTTGAGAGAAGTAAATCTTTTTTAAAACATATAATCAAGTTAGAATAATGGCATGGACACAGCTGATGCTGTATTTTTGACAAGAATCCTCTCCTTCCATTTTGAGGAGTAAACTAGTGTCCTTTTTATGGTAAGTGTCTTATATCTCCCTGAAAAAAATATTGCATATAATATAAAACCCTAACGTTATAGACATTTCCAAGGAATTCACCTGTAAACAGCAGATATTATATTGCACATCCAGTGCCTAAATTTCAAAATCTGACCAGCCTGATCTAACAAATTTCTAGCTAAGTGCCTTATTCCTACAAACTTGTATGAGTTCTGGGTTTTAATTCTGTTCTCCTATAGTTGGATCAGTAATTTTACCAAATAAAATTTTCTTTCATATTGAGAAAAGCCTCTAAGAAATTTTGCTTCTCTATCTGTGAAATAAAATTCCATAGGCTGATCTTTCTGAAGGAACACCAGGAGTTGCTGAAACTATTTATGTACCTTTGCAGTTCATTTACACATCATTTTCTCAGTTTGAAGATATGTTTAGAAACTAGAGATCATCCTTATTAATATCCAAGCAATGAGTTCTCCAGTGACAGATTGGTAGCTCATATTTAGTTTGGGATTCTTTGCTTAGGCAAAGCCTTTTTAAAAACTTCAAGACAATAGCGGTGATATCTTCAGGGATGCCAGTTTTCTTCTAGTAATGTTCTCCTCATGTCGTACTTTGGAAGAAAACCATTATGTTATTTAAAAAATGGAGGGTATACTCAATTGATTATTGATGACTCAAAGCATGGCTGATGTAGTGGACACTGAGGTGTGCTGCCCAGACTCTCCTTCTGGAACAAGTCGCTCATTCTCTCAGCTGCCAGGAATGTTGGCATAGCTCATAGGCCAACACATGAGATCAAGACTTGGCCTCATGAGCTGAATCCACTCATAGCTGAGTCCCTTCCAGCAATTGCCCTCTGCCACAGGTTACCATTTGGCCTACTATTATACCTTCTCCTTAGAGGCAGCACACATTCAGTGAGTGGGCGATGCAAGGGTAAAATGACCTGACCCTCTTGCCGCAGTGTGGACAAATCTGAAGGCCTATCCAGCTCCAGAGTTCCTTAGGGGATTGACTGAGATCTTGGCTCCAACTGCTTTTTAAATTCAATTTCTCCCTCTATCAAATCCTGCTTTCCATACTCTTTTATCCATCTGAGAGTTCTCCCTAATAAAGTACTGTCCTCTAATTTTTAACTCAGAGGCTGTTTTCAAGGAACTCAACTTAAGACAGCATAGGAAGGATAAGCAACAAGGTCCTACTGTATAGCACAGGGAACTATGTTCAATATCCTGAGATAAACCATAATGGAAAAGAAAACAAAAAAGAATGTATATATATGAATAAATGAATCACTTTACAGCAGAAATAACACAACATTGTAAATCAACTATGCTACAATTACAAAAAAAAGGCATCACGTAATTACCAAAAAACCCCAAACAGTATAGGAATATAAAGCTCGAGAGAGTATACGAGGCAGAAGCTGCTTCCTGAAACTTTCTTTCTCTTTTGCAAACACTGCTCTTTTACTGTGAGTTTTTTTTTCCCCCTTAAAGCCTGTACATTCAGGCTCTGCAGATGGCCCATTTTAGTAGAACTTCTGTTAATATATTTCTAAATCTTTTAGTGCTAAGTCAAGCACCTAATACTAATTCTACTAGGCTATTGCTAGGCCATGAGATTATTGCCCAGAACAGACTCAGAAACAGCATGTGTTTGGGGCTGAGGAGTTAATGGGGAAGACCCTCTTAGTGAGTACACACTAGACCATCTGCAAAACTTCATGTTTCAGAATGCAAGTGGCTGGGTGACTGCACTCTGTAAACACAAAGGGAAATGTTTCAAAAGCCAGGCGCCAAGAATGATTTGTTTTGCACTTAGTAAATCCCTTACAAAGCAGTCAGATATATGGATTGATCTCCTGGAAGGTTTGCCCCTCTATCATGTATATGTGGATATATGGCCCCGGGGGATTCTTCCATTTCCTGAGAAGACAAATGGTATATAGTATAACCAAAGCTTGGCATTTACAAGTTTTGGGGAGATAATCTGGGTTTTTCTGTAGGGCAGTCTCAGGGATGTTATAAAGAGGTTACAAGGCAAAAATATGAAGTAAAGATTGACAGAGGCAGAGAGAGCAACAGGAAAGGATCCTTTCTAGTTTCTGGCCCAATTGGCCCTCTGATTGCATCATTCATTCATTCATTCATCCATTTATCCAATATATGCTTGGCTGGGCTAGAAATATTGGATGTTCAGACAGGCACTCAATTACAGCAGCATGTGCTGAAAGTGTATCAGTTTCAAAATCTGACCAGGTCAACTTTACAAAAGCCCAGATGTCTAAGTGCCTTATTCCAACAAACTTCTACCAACCCTCTGCTAGTAAGACATTGAAAAGATACAAATAAAATTTTTATTAATTTTTTGACAACTAGTGGTATCCTGGCAAGGGGATATTTGACTCTTGCAGGGGATATTTGACTTAGAGTGGGCAGTTAGTCAAGCAGTGTGACACAGCAAGAGAGCTCAAGGAGAGTAGTTTGCTAGACTTTCACTGACATGTGGTGGTAGGCAGGAGAGGGTAGGAGACCTGTAGTTTCAAGTATTGCTTTGAGAATCTCTCACCTATGAACATCCAAACCGGTGTGCAAATAAAGCAAGCACTGCAATCATCCACAGTTAAGAGAATTTTGTGATCATTTATGTTGCCCTTCCTTGGACTTTGGTGACCTCAGCAACTTCACTATCATCTTTCAAGGTACATTGTCATGGTGATAATGGTAGCAGTAGAAGTTCTTGAAAGCCTACAAAACAGTGCCTGCATTGCGCTAAACAATGTGTAAAGAGTGATGTACAAGCCAGATAAATAAGACTCCTGCTCTCGTTACTGATTAAGAGAATTAGGTAAAGCAAGACCACAAGTCAGTGCATGGCATAGACATTTCCTTGCAGAGTTCTTGTTAGATTTTGTATGGGTAAGACTGTTTTGACTACTTGGGATTGTGTTTAACAGTATTGGGGGAATTGCATTTCTTTTTCTTTTTTTTTTTTGCGGTACGCGGGCCTCTCACTGTTGTGGCCTCTCCCGTTGCGGAGCACAGGCTCCGGACGCGCAGGCTCAGTGGCCATGGCTCAGGGGCCCAGCCACTCCGCGGCATGTGGGATCTTCCCCGACCGGGACACGAACCCGCGTCCCCTGCATCGGTAGGCGGACTCTCAACCACTGTGCCACCAGGGAAGCCCCGGGGATTGCATTTTTGAGGCAATATAGTAGCTTTGTGATATGTGTGAGATGTATGACTCATATTGATATTTTGTCTTCTAACTATAGAAAGAGTGATGTATATGGATTTGTTGAAGGTTGTGGCTTAAAAAGGCAGTATAGGCTCAACATTAAACCAGAGAATTGAAGGATTATGGGCCAATAAATTACCTTTTTCTACATAGTAGGTGTCACAGCACTTTGTGTATCACCAATCCTGGATGGAATATCACTGATGACTACGGGAAAATGAACAATAGGTCACATTTACTCTCAGCAACAGGGACCCCTGGGATTAGATTTCTTAGTGTATTCTGGGAGAAGGAGGACACCTGTTAGTGTCTCAGGAACTAAGAAATAATGTTTCCACCAACAAGTGTGTTCTAAAGGTTAACTTTAACTAGGGGTATCATCAACACCTGAGAAATGTTTTATCCATTGCCCTGGCCCTGTCGAATTCTGTGAACTCCTAAACAGTCAGGAATCCTTCCTAGGATACTTCTGAACATTGCCCTTGTGCTGAAGATAAATAGTTGGGATATAAATGCCTATAGCAATCTTCCAAGACCAAGATGATATTCTGGATAGCACTGTGGGACTGTACAAAACCATATAAATGTCATTGTGATTCTGACACTTTATGCACCAATTAAAAAAACTTATTGGAGTATAGTTGATCCACAATGCCATGCTGGTTTCAGGTATGCACCAATTAAAAAAAATATAAATTTGTTCTATGTAAGAGTTAATTCATTCTATTCACTGTCTGCCTATCAATTATACCTATAATTTAGGAGGCTTGTATAAAAGTAGCTGATAGATTTATAGAGTTTTAAAATACTGAATATTATTGGTTTTAGAATATAAGCACTGGGGAGATTTGGTTTATAAGCTTTTGAGTTACATGAGACAGTGCATGCTACTTAAGTAGTCAATTTGTATTCTTTGATCAAGATGATTTTTGACTTTGATGGCTTGACCTATAAATAGGAAGAGGTATTATTATTAACCCTTTCCCCATAAGGATCCTTCTTTCTGATTGCATTCAATAATGTTCCATGAAATTAACTCAACTTAGAGCTCTGTGGAGAGAGTGGAAAGAAGTAGAAGACTAGTGAGATCACAAAATATGAAGGTAATCATGGATCTTCTTTGGTAACCAGTTAGAACTCCAAAAAGATCACATCATAAGAAACAAAAGAACATCTAGTAACTGGAAATCAAATATTAGACATTCCTCAGGAGAGTTACTAAATTTAACTAAGAAGTTATAATGAACTAAGAAGTGAGTTTGAATATATGTGCCTAGTTTTTCTTTTGGGCTTTTAGGAAGCTAGTCACACATAGCATGCTTAACAATCCTAAGGAAAATCAAATAATCATCTTGAGTAGATTTGTAATTTGAGATGCCATTCCTCAGATTGTAAATATTTCTAAAAACTATTCAGAGATTTGTCATTAAGGCATATCTTAAAAAAAATATTGAATTGGGAACTAAACATGCATTTTCTGAGAGACTCTAACAAAAAGTTCTCAGTTATTATTAGAATTTGATTTCCCCTAACGTTATCTCTTGAGTTCTTAATGTGTATGACTATGATTTGCATTAATTTACTTTCATGAATCAGGATTCTCAGCCAAAGAAGCAGTCAAAACAAAATGAATCATCTCTCTTATTTGGCCAGAAGGTAACTTTTGCCACTGACTTTCTTGGCTTAGAACTTGGAGTCAGATAACATTGCCCTTGAACACTACAAATTCAGTGTTTTATGTTCTGAACATATAAGGGCTGGTTCAAATAAATGTTTATGCCCCTTGGTAGGACATACCTGCTTTACCTAAATATTTTAGTGACACATATGCCAGTTTGGACAGAGATCAGTGATTAAGAGCATGGACTTCAGATCAGACCCACTTAAACTTGAATCAGAGTCCTACTACTTACTAACTGAATAATTAAGAGGAAATTCTTTGTCTTCTAAGTGATAGTTACAACCATTTCACAGAGTTGTCAGTGGGATTGAATGAGATGTCTAAATAGAGCTTGGCATAGAAACTGGCTTACAAAAAAATTATCTGCTGAATATACTTGGTTTGGGTAATTTTTTAAATTAAAATGTAAAATGATCATTTCTACTTGGCACTATATAAGGGCCACAAAATGATTTTTGATAATGGGATAAAATATACATATATTTCAATTACTATCTGTCAACTTAAGAATAGTTGGATATGTGTATTATTGCAAGGTATGTATTACAATGTTTTCCTGTTGTTGATAAAGTTCTTCACAATGAGCCTAAAGCTTATATATATATTTATTTATAAGTTTGAATCAATTCCTTTTTCCATAAACCTAGTTTTTTTCTCCAACTTACATTTCCCAGTTCAGCTTCTCACTATCGTTTACTCCAGAATATTACTTCTGATATTATTTTTATCTGTGCTGATCTTCTAACTGCAGGGAGGTTTCAGCCTTACTGCTCTAAGTTTAGATTTCAAAAGGTATATAGATCTCTGCTTCAACCACATGGAGTTCATCAACTGATTTCCCTGCCTATTTGCTTTAGCAAAAGTCTTAGTGTTCCTAGAAAGAATGATGTATGTTATGACCAATTAAGTTTTCTCTTTATTTTATTCAGTTGTCCTTTAAGTATTTGTTGAATTACTACTATGTGCTAGGCACCATGTTTTTTTTAATTGAAGTATAGTTAATTTACAATGTTGCATTAGTTTCAAGTGTACAGCAAAGTGATTCAGATATATATATGTGTGTGTATATATATATGTTGTTTTTCAGATTATTTTCCATTATAGGATATTACAAGATATTGAATATAGTTTCCTGTGCTATATAGTAGGTCCTGGTGTTTAACTATTTTATATATAGTAGTGTGTGTATGGTAGTCCCAAACTCTTAATTTATCTCTCCCTCCCCCACCCCCCGCTATCCTCTTTGGTAACGATAAGTTTATCTTCTATGTCTGTGAGTCTATTTCTGTTTTGTAAATAAGGTCATTTGTATCATTTTTTAGCTTCCACACATAAATGATATTGTATGATGTCCGTATTTCTCTGTCTGAATTACTTAATATGATAATCTCTAGGTCCATCCATGTTGCTGCAACTGGCATTAATTTATTCTTTTTTATGGCTGAGTAATATTCCATTGTATATATATACACCACATCTTCTTTCTCCATTCATCTCTCAATGGAAATTTAGCTAGCTTCCATGACCTGGCTGTTGTAAATGAACATTGCGGTGTAAGTATCTCTTTGAATTTGTTTTCTCCAGATGTATGCCTGGGAGTGGGATTGCTGGATCATAAGGTAGCTCTATTTTTAGTTTTTTAATGAATCTCCATATTGTTCTCCATAGTGGCTGCACCAATTTACATTCTCACCAACAGTGTAGGAGGGTTTCATGTTAAACTCTGAGGAAGTAATGTTAAACCTGACACAATCCCTCAATTAGAACCCACTGGTGGAGAGAGGCATCAAACAGATAATTAGAATATAGAATGTAAGTATTTTCCTTCCCCCAATCTTGTGGGCATCACGTGGTCCTGAAAGGCTTTATCAAGGAAATGATCTCAAAGCCAAGACCTGCAGGATGAAGGTCTTGACTCAGGGGTATGTATGAGGTGGAAAAGGGCATTCCACAGACAGAAACCAGCATATTTAAAGGTCAAGGAGTAAAGAGAGGTTGGTTTGCTCTGGGAATTACAATTACAAGACTGGAGTGTAGTTGCAGGGGAGGGGAGTGTAAGAAGCACCAGATGGTAATCCCCATGCAAAACATACAAAAGGCACCTCACAAGTGATTTTAAACCAAGGTCTGACACCCTAAAGATGAAATGCCTATCTCCTTGCTCTTTGATAACTATCCCAACAGCTTAGTAACATGGGTGCTCTATTTTGCGACCATGTGCCCTCCTCTGTCAGACATTTAGTGCCCATGAGACTGATTCCAGAAACCACATTACAGCCCAGTCAGTACCCATGGAGGCCTGGACCAACTAGGCATTTTTTGTTCCTGTCACAAGGATCTCTTTTGTGGGCTTGGCACTGTCGGCCTCAGAGTGACTGTCTTCTTGCTCAGACTCATGCTAAATAGACACCAAAATCATTTACTAAGCAGTATCCATTGATCATAACATAATTTCACATCTGCAGAGATGCACACACAGTGAAAAAGGACCAAGCACCACACCAGCTCAGGGCTCTGTGTTTTGGCAGATGGGCTTCAGCTGCCCAGATATTTTTTTTGCACATTTTGAACTCTTCTTCATGGTAGGTGCTGACTTATAATTATGGAAATAATTAGTATTCTTAGGACTTCGTCCAGCCTTGATTTAATACTTAGGGTTGCATGAACTCTTTCCAATGGCACCACTCTGAAAGGTGAATCCTGGGGTTGTAATTATGAGAATAAACCCCAATTCCACCATTACCCAATCTATGAAAAATCAGATAAGTACCTATGCTACATGAAGAGAGCATTTTGATACATGTAAAACACCAGCTAAAAAGTCTTAAGACAAAGGTGACTTTTTCATTGGCACTTGGTATTGCCTGGATCTAGCCTCATATAATTCAATGTAGAAAAAGAGTGTGTGTATGAAAATTTCCTAGTTAAATTACATTTTATCCAGAACTCAGGAGACCAATTGGTCCACTATGAATGTGAAACTGCCAAAAAGCTGAGAGAAAATAAGGAGGGATTAGAGAAGTTTCCCAGTTGATCCACAATGGTCTCCAGCTTCTGCCAGTCCATACAGAAGGAGGAAAATAGTCACGATTACTTCAGCTGCCTTTTCTGTTTATTCTATGAAAGGTTAAGTTTGAGGCTTCATGCATAATCATTTTATTATACTTTCATCTCTGGTCCAACAGAATGACTGTAGGAGGAGTTGTTCAAACGGAATAGGATAATGTTGTGTGAGAAGGTTTTGTAATTTTAATATGCTATACAAGTGTATGTTGTATTCTTTTTGCCAGCTTCTGTATGAGGAGACAGTAGGAAGCAGTGTAGTGAAGTGGTTAAGAGTGTGAGTTTGGAGTCTCAGCTCTCCCACCTCCCCACTGTGTTGTTCTGAGCAAACCATTTGAGCCTCATGGGGCTCGATATCCCTCTGATAAATGGAAAGAATAACAGAACTTAGCACCCCAGGAGCTGTAAGCAGTTGAGACTCCAGTGTAGCATGTGAGAGGATGAGCAGTGAGAGATGAGGCAAGGTTTAATTTCCAGCTACAACCAGTCTCTCTAGACATTGGTTTCCTCAGCTGAAACTAACAGTAATGCTTAACTAAGGAGTGTTTTGAGAATAAACAAGACAGTACCCATGAGAAGTATGGGACAGCACTTCTGTTTGTCATTGGAAATGATGGCAGTGGGGAGCCAAGGCACCATCTTGAGCCTTCAGTGTTGTGTTTGGATCATCAAGCGTTTATCAAGGTTCTTTGGTTCCCCTGTAGTCAACTACTTTATGCCAAGACCAATTAATACTGGAACAAGAATAAGCAGATATTATGGCTTCTACCTTACTTTTGAATCTTTAACTTGACTTCATTTTCCATTGCCCTTTTTTTTTTTAACATCTTTATTGGAGTATAATTGCTTTACAATGGTGTGTTAGTTTCTGCTTTATAACAAAGTGAATCAATTATACGTATACATGTGTCCCCATACCTCTGCTCTCTTGAATCTCCCTCCCTCCCACCCTCCCTATTGCAACCCTCTCGTGGTCAAAAAGCACCGAACTGATCTCCCTGTGCTATGCGGCTGCTTCCCACTAGCTATCTATTTTACGTTTGGTAGTGTATATATGTCCATGCCACTCTCTCACTTTGTCCCAGCTTACCCTTCCCCCTCCCCGTATCCTCAAGTCCATTCTCCAGTAGGTCTGCATCTTTATTCCCATCTTGCCCCTAGGTTCTTAATGACCTTTTATTTTATTTTATTTTTTTAGATTCCACATATACGTAGCATATAGTATTTCTTTTTCTCTTTCTGACTTACTTCACTCTGTATGACAGTCTCTAGGTCCAGCCACCTCACTACAAATAACTCAGTTTCATTCCTCTATATGGCTGAGTAATATTCCATTGTATATATGTGCCACATCTTCTTTACCCATTCATCTGTTGATGGACATTTTGGTTGCTTCCATGTCCTGGCTATTGTAAAAGGAGCTGCAATGAATATTTTGGTACATGACTCTTTTTGAATTATGGTTTTCTCAGGGTATATGCCCAGTAGTGGTATTGCTGGGTCATATGGTAGTTCTATTTTTAGTTTTTAAGGAACCTCTAGACTGTTTTCCATAGTGGCTGTATCAATTTACATTCCCACCAACAGTGCAAGAGGGTTCCCTTTTCTCCACACCCTGTCCAACATTTATTGTTTGTAGATTTTTTGATGATGGCCATTGTGACCCGTGTGAGATGATATCTCATTGTAGTTTTGATTTACATTTCTCTAATGATTAATGATGTTGAGCATTCTTTCATGTGTCTGTTGGCAATCTGTATATTTTCTTTGGAGAAATGTCTATTTAGGTCTATGCCCATTTTTGTATTGGGTTGTTTGTTTTTTGATATTGAGCTGCTTGTAAATTTTGGAGATTAATCCTTTGTCAGTTGCTTCATTTGCAAATATTTTCTCCCATTCTGAGGGTTGTCTTTTCATCTTATTTACAGTTTCCTTTGCTGTACAAAAGCTTTTAAGTTTCATTAGGTCCCATTTGTTTATATTTGTTTTTATTTCTGTTCCTCTAGGAGGTGGATCAAAAAGGACCTTGCTGTGATTTATATCATAGAATGTTCTGCCCATGTTTTCCTCTAAGAGTTTTACAGTGTCTGCCCTTACACTTAGGTTTTTAACCCATACTGAGTTTATTTTTGTGTATGGTGTTAGGGAGTGTTCTAATTTCATTCTTTTATGTGTAGCTGTCCAGTTTTCCCAGCACAACTTATTGAAGAGGCTGTCTTTTCTCCACTGTATATTCTTGCCTCCTTTATCAAACATAAGGTGACCATATACGGGTGGATTTATCACTGGGCTTTCTACCCTGTTCAAGTGATCTTTATTTCTGTTTCTGTGCCAGTACCATACTGCCTTGATTACTGCAGCTTTGTAGTACAGTCTAAAGTCACAGAGCCTGATTCCTCAGGCTCCGTTTTTCTTTCTCAAGATTGCTTTGGCTATTCGTGGTCTTTTGTGTTTCCATACAAATTGTGAATTTTTTTGTTCTAGTTCTGTGAAAAATTCCAGTGGTAGTTTGACAGGGACTGCATTGAATCTGTAGATTGCTTTTGGTAATAGAGTCATTTTCACAATATTGATTCTTCCAATCCAAGAACATGGTATATCTCTCCATCTATTTGTATCATCTTTAATTTCTTTCATCAGTGTCTTATAATTTTCTGCATACAGGTCTTTTGTCTCCTTAGGTAGGTTTATTCCTAGATTTTTTGTTGCAGTGGTAAATAGGAGTGTTTTCTTAATTTCACTTTCAGATTTTTCGTCATTAGTGTATAGGAATGCAAGAGATTTATGTGCCTTAATTTTGTATCCTGCTACTTTACCAAATTCATTAATTAACTCTAGCAGTTTTCTGGTAGCATCTTTAGGATTCTCTATGTATAGGATCATGTCACCTGCAAACACTGACAGCTTTACTTCTTCTTTTCCAATTTGGATTCCTTTTATTTATTTATTTTTATTATCTGATTGAGGTGGCTAAAACTTCCAAAACTATGTTGAAAAATAGTGGTGAGAGTGGGCAACCTTGTCTTATTCCTGATATTAGTGGAAGTGGTTTCAGGTTTTCACCAATGAGGATGATGTTGGCTGTGGGTTTGTCATATATGGATTTTATTATGTTGAGGAACGTTCACTCTATGCCTACTTTCTGGAGGGTTTTTTTTTTTTATCATAAATCGGCATTGAATTTTGTTTAAAGCTTTTTCTGTGTCTATTGAGTTGATCATACGGTTTTTCTCCTTCAATTTGTTAATATGGTGTATCATGTTGATTGATTTACATACATTGAAGAATCCTTGAATTCCTGGGATAAACCCCACTTGATCATAATGTATGATTCTTTTGATGTGCTGTTGGATTCTGTTTGCTAGTATTTTGTTGAGGATGTTTGCAAGTATGTTCATCAGTGATATTGGCCTGTAGTTTTCTTTTTTTGCAGTATCTTTGTCTGGTTTTGCTATCAGAGTGATGGTGGCCTCGTAGAATGAGTTTGGGAGTTTTCCTCCCTCTGCTACATTTTGGAAGAGTTTGAGAAAGATAGGTGTTAGCTCTTCTCTAAATGTTTGATAGAATTCATGTGTGAAGCCATCTGGTCCTGGGCTTTTGTTTGTTGGAAGATTTTTAATCACAGTTTCAATTTCAGTGCTTGTGATTGGTCTGCTCATATTTTCTATTTGTTCCTGGTTCAGTCTCTGAAGGTTGTGCATTTCTAAGAATTTGTCCATTTCTTCCAAGTTGTCCAGTTTATTGTCATATAGTTTCTTGTGGTAACCTCACATGATCCCTTGTATTTCTGCAGTGTCAGTTGTTTTCTCCTTTTTCATTTGTAATTCTATTGATTTGAATCTTCTCCCTTTTTCTGCTAATAAGTCTGGCTAATGGTTTATCAATTTTGTTTATCTTCTCAAAGAACCAGCTTTTAGTTTTATTGATCTTTGCTATCGTTTCCTTCATTTCGTTCTCATTTATTTCTGATCTGACCTTTATAATTTCTTCCCTTCTCCTAACTTTGGGTTTTTTTTGTTCTGCTTTCTCTAATTGCTTTAGGCATAAGGTTAGGTTATTTATTTCAGATGTTCTTGTTTCTTAAGGATTGTATTGCTATAAACTTCCCTCTTAGAACTTTTTTGCTGCATCCCATATGTTTTTGGTCATTGTGTTTTCATTTTCATTTGTTTCTAGGTGTTTCTTGATTTCCTCTTTGATTTCTTCAGTGATCTCCTGGTTATTAAGTGTTGTGTTTTTTAGCCTCCATGTGTTTGTATTTCTTACAGATTTTTTCCTGTAATAGATATCTAGTCTCATAGCATTGTGGTCGGAAAAGACACTTGATACAATTTCAATTTTCTTAAATTTACCAAGGCTTGATTTGTGACCCAAGATATGATCTATCCTGGAGAATGTTTCATGAGCAGTTGAGAAGAATGTGTATTCTGTTGTTTTTGGATGGAGTGTCCTATAAATTTCAATCAAGTCCATCTTGTTTAATGTATCATTTAAAGCTTTTGTTTCCTTATTTATTTTCATTTTGGATGATCTGTCCATTGGTGAAAGTGGGGTGTTAAAGTCCCCTACTATGATTGTGTTACTGTTGACTTCCCCTTTATGGCTGTTAGTATTTGCCTTATGTATTGAGGTGCTCCTATGTTGGGTGCATAAATATTTACAATTGTTATATTTTCTTCTTGGATTGATCCCTTGATCATTATGTAGTGTCCTATTTTGTCTCTTGTAATAGTCTTTGTTTTAAAGTCTATTTTGTGTGATATGAGAATTGCTACTCCAGCTTTCTTTTGATTTCCATTGGCATAGAATATCTTTTTTCTTCCCCCCAGTTTCAGTCTGTATGTGTCCCTAGGTCTGAAGTGGGTCTCTTGTAGACAGCATATATATGGGTCTTGTTTTTGTATCCATTTAGCCAATCTATGTCTTTTGGTTGGAGCATTTAATCCATTTACATTTAAGGTAATTATCGATATGTATGTTCCTTTACCATTTTCTTAATTGGTTTAGGTTTGTTATTGTAGGTCTTTTCCTTCTCTTGTGTTTCCCACCTAGAGAAGTTCCTTTAGCATTTGTTGTAAAGCAGGTTTGGTGGTACTGAATTCTCTTATCTTTTGCATGTGTGTAAAGTTCTTAATTTCTCCATCAAATCTGAATGAGATCCTTGCTGGGTAGAGTAATCTTGGTTGTAGGTTTTTCTCCTTCATCACTTTAAATATATCCTGCCAGTCCCTTCTGGCTTGCAGAGTTTCTGCTGAAAGATCAGCTGTTAACCTTATGGGGATTCCCTTGTGTGTTATTTGTTGTTTTTCCCTTGCTGCTTTTAATATTTGTTCTTTGCATTTAAATTTTGATAATTTGATTAATATGCATCTTGGCATGTTTCTCTTTGGATTTATCCTGTATGGGACTCTCTGTGCTTCCTGGACTTGATTAACTATTTCCTTTCCCATATTAGGGAAGTTTTCAACTATAATCTCTTCAAATATTTTCTCAGTCCTTTTCTTTTTCTCTTCTTCTTCTGGGGCTCTATAATTCGAATGTTGGTGCATTTAATGTTGTCACAGAGGTCTCTGAGACTGTCCTCAATTCTTTACATTATTTTTTTCTTTATTCTGCTCTGCAGTAATTATTTCCACTATTTTATCTTCCAGGTCACTTATCCATTCTTCTGCCTCAGTTATTCTGCTATTGATCCATTTTACAGAATTTTTTATTTCCTTTATTGTGTTGTCCATCACTGTTTGTTTGCTCCTTAATTCTTCTAGGTCCTTGTTAAACGTTTCTTGTATTTTCTCCATTCTATTTCCAAGATTTTTGATCATCTTTACTATCATTATTTTGAATTCCGTTTCAGATAAACTGCCTATTTCCTCTTCATTTGTTAGGTCTTGTGGGTTTTTGCCTTGCTGCTTCATCTGCTGTGTTTCTCTGTCTTCTCATTTTACTTAACTTTCTGTGTTTGGGGTCTCCTTTTCGCAAGCTGCATGTTCATAGTTTCCTTTGTTTTTGGTGTCTGTCCCCAGTGGCTAAGGTTGGTTCAGTGGGTTGCGTAGGTTTCGTAGTGGAGGGGACTAGTGCCTGCGTTCTGGTGGATGAGGCTGGATCTTGTCTTTCTAGTGGGCAGTTCCATGTCTGATGGTGTGTTCTGGGGTGTCTGTGGACTTATTATGATTTTAGGCAGCCTCTGTGCTAATGGATGGGGTTGTGTTCCTGTCTTGGTAGTTGTTTGGCATAGGATATCCAGCACTGTAGCTTGCTGCTCGTTGAGTGGAGCTGGTTCTTGGTGTTGAGATGGAGATCTCTGGGTGATTTTTGTCGTTTGATAATACGTGGAGCTGGGAGGTCTCTTGTGGACTAGTGTCCTGAACTTGTCTCTCCCACCTCAGTGGCAAAGCACTTATGCCTGGCTGGAGCAGCAAGATCCTGTCTTCCAAATGACTCAGAATTAAAGGGAGGAATAAAAGATAGAAAGAAAGAGTTGATAAAATAAAATAAAAGTAAAATAATGTTATTAAAATAAAAAAATAATTATTTAGAAAAAAAATTTAAGTAAAACAAAGAAACAAAGAAACGGACATACAGAGCCCTAGGACAAATGGTAAAAGCGAAGCTCTACAGACAAAATCTCACATTCACAAAGAGAAGCATAGACATACACACTCACAAAGAGAAAAAGGGAAAATAATATATATATATCTTTGTTCCCAAAGTCCACCTCCTCAATTTAGGATGATTCGTTGCCTATTCAGGTATTCCACAGATGCAGGGTACATTAAGTTGATTGTGGAGATTTAACCCGCTGCTCCTGAGGCTGCTGGGAGATATTTCCCTTTCTCTTCTTTGTTTGCACAGCTCCTGGGGTTCAGCTTTGGATTTGGATCCACCTCTGATTGTAGGTCACCTGAGGGCCTTTGTTCTTCGCTCAGACAGGACGTGGTTAAGGAAGCAGCTGACTCTGGGCTTCTGGCTCACTCAGGCCAGGGGGTGAGGGAGGGGTATGGATGCAGGGCGAGCCTGCAGCAGCAGAGGCCAGCGTGACGTTGCACCAGCCTGAGGCACGCCATGCGTTCTCCCGGGGAAGTTGTCCCTGGACCACGGGACCCTGGCAGTGGCGGGCTGCACAGGCTCCCGGGAGGGGAGGTGTGGATGATGACCTGTGTTTTCACACAGGCTTCTTGGTGGCTGCACCAGCAGCCTTAGCGTCTCATGCACGTCTATGGGGTCTGCGCTGATAGCCGTGGCTTGCGCCCGTCTGTGGAGCTCCTTTAAGCTGCGCTCTTAATCCCGTCTCCTCGCGCACCAGGGAAGAGAGGCAAGAAAATGTCTCTTGACCCTTTGGCAGCTCCAGACTTTTTCCCGGACTCTCTCCCTGCTAGCGGTGGTGCACTAGCCCCCTTCAGGCTGTGATCACGCCGCCAACCCCAGTCCTCTCCCTGGGATCCAAACTCTGAAGCCTGAGCCTCAGCTCCCAGCCCCCGCCCACCCCGGCGGGTGAGCAGACAAGCATCTCCGGATGGTGAGTGCTGGTCGGCACTGATCCTCTGTGCGGGAATCTCTCCGCTTTGCCCTCTGCACCCCTGTTGCTGCACTCTCCTCTGTGGCTCTGGAGCTTCCCCCCTCCGCCACTGACAGTCTCCACCCGCGAAGGGGCTTCCTAGTGTGTGGAAACCTTTCTTCCTGCACAGCTCCCTCCCACTGGTGCGGATCCTATCCCTATTCTTTTGTCTCTGTTTTTTCTTTTTTCTTTTGCGCTACTCAGGTACGTGGGGAGAGGTACGTGGGGAGTTTCTTGCCTTTTGGGAGGTCTGAGGTCTTCTGCCAGCGTTCAGTAGGTGTTCTGTAGGAGTTGTTTCACAGCTAGATGTATTTCTGATGTATTTGTTGGGAGGAAGTTGATATCCGCGTCTTACTCTTCCGCCATCTTGAAGCTCCTCCCTTCTCATGCTCTTTGAGATTTGGGGAGGTAGGAAGGGAGGAGCTCCCCACCCACTATTTCCTGTCAGCTAAACCTCTGCAGACTGTAATTGTGGAGAAGGCACTCGGATGACATCTGTGATATCAGTGTGGCTCAAGTAATCCTCTGGGCTTGTAGGCAGAGAGGTGGACAACAGGTCACCCATTCACATGTGACAAATATTTATTTATCACTCACTATATGCTGGGACCTGAACTGGGAGCAGGGGATACAGCAGTGAATATGAAGACAAACATCACTATCCTTCTGAAGCTTACATTTTAAAGGGGGAGATGAACAATAAACAAAGGAAAAACTAAGTAAAGCAGATGGTATTAAGTGCCATGGAGAAAAATGAAGCAAGGAGGATGATGGAGAATGAGAGGCAGGATTGCACTCCTCATGGAACTCTAAGGCAAAAGTGTTCGGTGTGCTTGTTCTCTGTCTACTTGACTGTAGAGTCATGATGAGAGAATCAAGAGAGGGCAGTTAGAACTGCTGGTGTCAACAGCTGCATCTTTCATTCAGGGTGGGGATTCTACATGCAACATCTGAGACAAACCAAGCCTGCTGCCTGGGATTCTGCCCTTGAAACACGTTTATTCCTCAGTGTTAGAGATAATTCTCCTCTGGGTCCTGTCTGGGCCTGAAAACTAAGTCCCTCATCCTCACCTGATGCCCTCTAGGCTATGCCACCATCCTAAATGGTTTTGGAGGCAAGCACACATTTATATTGTGATTAATGTAAAGTTTTCTTTCTATAATCCCATCAGACAACAATGAACTGAGAAAGCCTGATTTCTATTATTTGAGAATAAGAATTATGTCATCATGGACAAAGAGATAAACCCCAAATCTCAGTTTAGCACAGTATTTCAGTAACTCTTCTTACCCAGTTTTTAAATGAGAATTGCCAATAGGTACTTCTACTGATACGAATTTTACTTCTTTACTTTCTTTCCCTACTCTTTCCTTTAGTTGTTAATGGGCAGTGAAGTCACCAAATTTGGGCTTTTAAATAAAAGGAGGCTGAGGAAAGTGGGAATGTTCCACTAAGGAACACTCAAATTTTAAATCATGAAGAGTTATCTGCTTTCTCTAACATTACTGGCTCCTGCAGTAATGTGGCTTATTGTATATTGTGCTTTACTTTAACTGTCTGAATTTTATGAAGCTGATGTAATCTTTGGTACTAATTGCCAGTACTTTAAGAAAAGGTTGTTGATATAAGAGAATGTCTTCATTTCATTTTTTTAAACTGTACTTTGTGCCCCATATGACATATGCACATAACACAGAATAAAAATGCACACTGGACACATTATGAAAAGTTTCCCACTAGAGTAGAGTGGCACATGTAGGAGTGAAAAATATCTATACCCAAATTGGAAATGATTTATGACCACACAGGACTTGGTTTTAGGTGGGCCATGAAGGGTCTGGTAACAAAAATAGCATCTAGAAAGTGTAGACATTTTGGAAATATTAGTGAGATGTTTATCATGCCCTTTTTCTAGTTTGTCAAACAAACACTTCCTCTACTGAAGAAAAAAAAATTAGAATTCATTTAGAGAGAGTGCTTCACAAACAACCTTTTGAATTAAGAAAACATTCATTTTGATGGCAAAATTATATTCTTTAATAGCACAGTTTAAAATTCATTTCATTTTCTGGGCCAAGTGTTTTTCACTATTCCAAAATAACATTCTTTGTATCACTATCTTTTATAAGTTAATGATTTAGTAGTAAAACTTTGTCCTAGAATTTTTCAAGAGAAGACAAAATCTATGTAATGTTTTGTTAATCATTTAATTTCATGTGAAATAAGAAGATAGATGTCTTCATAATTTCTGTTTTTTATAGTATGAAAAATTAAAAATTATTGCAGTCTGGCAACTCAGTTCAATTCTATTCTTTTATCTTACTTAAAAAATTTCCTTAATGTATAAAATAATGTTTAAAATTTTAATATTTAAATATTATCTTAATTATGTTTTTTCCTGTTAACTGACTTGACTGTCAGTTCTTGGAGGTCAAGAAGTATACTCATAAATGATATCTGTCAAAATTATGAGAGTCTTTGTAGGTTTCAATGCATATACGTTGGACTTGTTAGAGGACCTATTCAACCCCCAGAAAAACTGTGTGGCAAAGGTGAATAAGCACTGTTCCAGTCCAAATCAAAAGAGCACTATAGAATATTTTATCAGTCACATACTTACATGGTTTATAAAGGTAACTATTGATATAATAGCTCTTTAAAGAACATTAAAGCACAGTTTTATAGTCTCTAGAGTTGTAGTATTCAAATTTAAAATTTTACATTTTTATCTACTAAGAATTTTAAAGCATGCCTTCCCAATAATAAATAAATTTTGATGCATACTATTTATGTAATCATAGCCATTTATTTACACATATTTATTTATGTATGTATATAATTATGTACATTTTCAAACATATAATTTATAAATTAGAAGAGTATACAGTGAGGCTGAAAAAAGATAATATCTCAGAATGTAATATAAATTGAGGCCACAGTTTCTCATTAGTAATATGGATTTGTGACATGCATTAAACAGTCAATAATTTGGAAGATCTGTCTCTTTTCTTGTCATATCGGCTTAGATGGCCATTGTCTATATGTTGCTATGGAACAGATGGTACAGTCATGCCAGGGGTATAAGAATATTAATTCTGCCAGTTTCTTAATTTTGCTTGTACTTGGCAAAATACCAAGATTGTCAATTTCTTGTTTTTCCTGTGCTTCTGAGAAGAAGCCACTTGTTCACTTTTGTAAGGATTTGTTTAGTTAATACTAAATAATATGATCTATAAACCAACTTATCCATGCATCCTAAGACTATAGTATGTTAAAGTATGTTTTTTTTTTTTTTTTTTTTTTTGCGGTATGCAGGCCTCTCACTGTTGTGGCCTCTCCCGTTGCGGAGCACAGGCTCTGGACGCGCAGACTCAGCAGCCATGGCTCAAGGGCCCAGCCGCTCCATGGCATGTGGGATCTTCCCGGACCGGGGCACGAACCTGTGTCCCCTGCATCGGCAGGCGGACTCTCAACCACTGCGCCACCAGGGAAGCCCCTAGAGTATGTTTTATTTATTTTTTTAAATGAGTTTTTATTGCAATAAAAGTCACATAATATAAAACATACTATTTTAACCATAACTGTGCAGTTCAGTCGTACTAACTTTCACATTGTTGTGCAACTCTCACCATCATCCATCTCCCAAATTTTTCACCTTCCTAAACTGAAACTCTGTCCCCTTTAAACACTAACTCCCCAATCACCCCGCCCCCCTGCCCCAGCCCCTGGCATCTACCAACATACTTTCTGACTCTATGAATTTGACTATTCTAGGTGCCATGTATAAATGGAATCAAAGAGAATTTGTCTGAACCTAAGGTATATTGGATTGCATTTTTTTTTTTTTTTTTTTTTTTTTTTTTGCAGTACACAGGCCTCTCACTGTTGTGGCCTCTCCCATTGTGGAGCACAGGTTCCAGACACGCAGGCTCAGTGACCATGGCTCACGGGCCCAGCTGCTCCGCGGCATGTGGGATCTTCCTGGAACCGGGGCACGAACTCGTGTCCCGTGCATCGGCAGGTGGACTCTCAACCACTGCGCCACCAGGGAAGCTCTGGATTGCATTTTTAAGGTTAACTTAATATATGTCCTACAAATGGATTGTACCTTTATTTTTTCCCCTGTGATATACAGTAGGCACTCACTAGCCATCTACTACATACATAGTAGTGTACATATGTCAATCCCAGTGTTCCAGTCCACCCCAGCACCCCTTGGCATTCATACATTCGTTCTCTACATCTGTGTCTCTATTTCTGCTTTGCAAATATGTTCATCTGTACCAGTTTTCTAAATTCCACATATATGCATTAATATACAATGTTTGTTTTTCTCTTTCTGACTTACTTCACTCTGTATGACAGTCTCTAGGTCCATCCAAGTCTCTGCAAATGGCACATTTTCATTCCTTTTTATGGATGAGTAATATTCCATTATATATATGTACCACATCTTCTTTATCCATTCCTCTGTTGATGGACATTTAGGTTGTTTCCATGTACTGGCTATTGTAAATAGTGCTTCAATGAACATTGTGGTGCATGTATCTTTTGGAATTATGGTTTTCTCCAGGTATATGTCCAGGAATGGGATTCCTGGGTCATATGGTAGTTCTATTTTTAGTTTTTTAAGGAACCTCCATACTGTTCTCCATAGCGGCTCTATCAATTTACATTCCCACAAACAGTGCAAGAGGGTTCCCTTTCTCCACACCCTTTCAAGCATATGCTGTTTGTAGATATTTTGATGATGACCATTCTGACTTGTGTGAGGTGGTACCTCATTGTAGTTTTGATTTGCATTTCTCTAATGATTAGTTTTGTTTAGCATCTTTTCATATGCCTCTTGGCCATCTGTAGGTCTTCTTTGGAGAAATGTCTATTTATGTCTTTTACCCATTTTTTGATTTTTTTTTTATTTGAGCTGCGTGAGCTGTTTATATATTTTGTAGATTAATCCTTTGTCAATTGCTTCATTTGCAAATATTTTCTCCCATTCTGAAAGTTGCTTTTTGTCTTGTTTATGGTTTCCTTTGTTGTGCAAAATCTTTTAAGTTTCATTAGGTCCCATTTGTTTATTTTTGGTTTTTATTTTCATTACTCTAGGAGGTGGGTCAAAAAAGATCTTGTGGTGATTTATGTCAAAGAGTGTTCTGCCTATGTTTTCCTCTAAGAAGTTTATAGTGTCTGGCCTTACATTTAGGACTTTAATCCAGTGGGAGTTTATTTTTGTGTATGCTGTTAGGAAGTGTTCTAATTTCATTCTTTTACATGTAGGTGTCCTGTTTTCCCGTCACCACTTATTGAAGAGATTGTCTTTTTTCCATTGTGTATTCTTGCCTTGTTTGTCATAGATTAGTTGACCATAGGGGCGTGGGTTTATCTCTGGACTTTCTATCCTGTTCCATTGATCTATATTTCTGTTTTTGTGCTGGTACCATACTGCCTCGATTACTGTAGCTTTGTAATATAGTCTGAAGTCAGGGAGCCTGATTCCTCCAGCTCCATTTTTCTTTCTCAAGATTACTTTGGCTATTTGGGATCTTTTGTGTTTCCATACAAATTGTAAAATTTTTTTGATCAGTTCTGTGAAAAATGCCTTTGGTAATTTGATAGGGATTGCATTGAATCTGTAGATTGCTTTGGGTAGTATAGTAATTTCCACAATATTGAATCTTCCAGTCCAAGAACATGCTATATCTCTCCATCTGTTTGTGTTGTCTTTGATATTTTTCATCAGTAACTTATAGTTTTCTGCATACAGGTCTTTTGCCTGCTTAGGTAGGTTTATTCCTAGGTATTTTCTTCTTTTTGATGCAACGGTAAAAAGGATTGTTTCCTCAATTTCTTTTTCTGATATTTCATTGCTAATGTATAGAAATGCAAGAGATTTCTGTGCATTTATTTAGTATCCTGCAACTTTACCAAATTCATTGATTAGCACCAGTAGTTTTGTAGTGGCATCTTTAGGATTTTCTTTGTATAGTATCATGTCATCTGCAAACAGTGACAGTTTTACTTCTTCTTTTCCAGTTTGGATTCCTTTTATTTCTTTTCTTCTCTGATTGCCATGGCTAGGACTTCCAAAACTACGTTGAATAATAGTGGTGAGAGTGGGCACTCTTGTCTTGCTCCTGATCTTAGAGGAAAGGCTTTCAGTTTTTCACCATTGAGAATGATATTTGCTGTGGGTTTGTCATATATGGCCTTTATTATGTTGAGGTTGGTTCCCTCTACACCCACTTTCTGGGAAGTTTTTATCATAAATGGGTGTTGAATTTTGTCAGAATTTTTCTCTGCATCTATTGAGATGATCATATGGTTTTTATTCTTCAATTTGTTAATATGGTGTATCACACTGGTTGATTTACATATATTGAAGAATCCCTGCATCCCTGGGATAAATCCCATTTGATCATGGTGTATGATCCTTTTAATGTGTTGTTGGATTCTGTTTGCTAGTATTTGGTGAGGATTTTTGTGTCTATGTTCATCAGTGATATTGGTCTGTACTTTTCTTTTTTTGTGATGTCTGTCTAGTTTTGATATCAGGGTGATGGTGGCCTCATAGAATGAGGTTGGGAATATTCCTTTTTCTGCAATATTTTGGAAGAGTTTGAGAAGGATTGGTGTTAGCTTTTCTCTAAATATTTGATACAATTTGTCTGTGAAGCTATCTGGTATGGACTTTTGTTTTCTGTAAGATTTTTAATCACAGTTTTAATTTCATTACTTGTGTTTGGTCTGTTCATATTTTCTATTTCTTCCTTTCTCAGTTTTGGAAGTTTGTACCTTTCTAAGAATTTGTCCATTTATTCCAAGTTGTCCATTTCATTGGCATATAGTTGCATGTAGTAATCTCTTATGATCTGTTGTATTTCTGCAGTATCAGTTGTAATTTCTCCTTTTTCATTTCTAATTTTATTGATGTGTGTCCTCTCCCTTTTTTCTTGATGAGTCTGGCTAAAGGTTTATCAATTTTGTTTATCTTCTCAAAGAACAAGATTTTAGTTTCATTGATCTTTGCTATTGTTTTCTTCATTTCTATTTTATTTATGTCTGCTCTGATTTTTATGATTTCTTTCCTTTTATGAATTTTGGGTTTTGTTTGTTCTTCTTTCTCTAATTGCTTTAGCTGTAAGTTTCAGTTGTTTATTTGAGATTTTTCTTGTTTCTTGAGGTAGGTTTTTATTGCTATAAACTTCCCTCTTATAACTGCTTTTGCTATATCCCATAGGTTTTCTGTCATCAAGTTTTCATTGTCATTTATTTCTCAGTATTTTTTGATTTCCTTTTTGATTTCATCAGTGATATCTTGGTTATTTAGTAGCATATTGTTTAGTCTCCTTGTGTCTGTGTTTTTTGCAGCTTTTTTCCTGTAAATGATTTCTTTCTTTTTTTTTTTTAATTTATTTATTCAGCTGTGCTGGATCTTAAGTGTGGCACATTGGCTCTTCATTTGCGGCATGCAAACTCTTAGTTGCAGCATGTGGGATTTAGTTTCCTAACCAGAGATCAATCCTGGGTCCCCTTCATTGGGAGTGCAGAGTCTTAGCCACTGGACCACCAGGGAAGTTCTCTGTAATTGATTTCTAATCTTGTAGCTTTGTGGTCGTTAAAGATGCTTGATATGATTTTAATATTCTTAAATTTACAGAGGCTTGGGACTTCCTTGTTGGCACAGTGGTTAAGAATCCTCCTGCCAATGCAGGGGACATGGCTTCAAGCCCTGGTCTGGGAAGATCCCACATTCTGCAGAACAACTATGCCTGTGCACCACAACTACTGAGCCTGCTCTCTAGAGCCCACAAGCCACAACTACTGAGGCCCACATGCCACAACTACTGAAGCCTGCATGTGTAGAGTCCATGCTCCACAACAAGAGAAGCCACCACAATGAGAAGACTGCACATCACAATGAAGAGTAGCTCCCGCTCACTGCAAGTAGACAAAGCCCGCATGCACCAACGAAGACTCAACATAGCCATAAATAAATAAATAAATATATAAATTTATATATATAAAAATTTTACCAAGGCTTGATTTGTGAATCAAGGTTTGATCTATCCTGGAGAACATTCCACATGCACTTGAGAAGAAAGTATATTCTACTGCTTTTGGATGGAATGTCCTATAAATATCAGTTAAATCTAACTGGTCTATTGTGTCTTTTAAGCTGTGTTTCCTTATTAATTTTGTCTGGATGATCTGTCTATTGGTGTAAGTGGGGTGTTAAAAGTCCCCCACTATTACTTTGCTACTATTGATTTCCCCTTTTATGGCTGTTAGCATTTGCCTTATATATTGAGGTGCTTCTACATTGGCTGTGTAAATATTTATAATTGTTTTGTCTTCTTGGATTGATCCCTTGGTCATTATGTAGTGTCCTTCCTTGTCTCTTGTAACAATCTTTATTTTAAAGTCTATTGCTACTCCAGCTTTCTTTTGATTTCCATTTGCATGTCATATCTTTTTCCACCTCCTCACTTTCAGTTTGTATGTGTCCCTAGGTTCGAAGTGGGTCTTTGGAGACAACATATATAGTAGTCTTCTTTTTGTATCCATTCAGCCAGTCTGTGTCTTTTGGTTGGAGCATTTAGTCCATTTACATTTAAGGTAATTATCAATATGTATGTTCCTATTACCATTTTCTGAATTGTTCTGGGGCTTTTTTTGTAGGTCTTTTTCTTCTCTTGTGTTTTCTTCCTAGAGAAGTTCCTTTAGCATTTGTTGTAAAACTGGTTTTGTTGTGCTGAATTCCCTTAGCTTTTGCTTATCTGTAAAACTTTTGATTTCTTCATTGAATCTGAATGAGATCCTCGCTGGGTGCAATAATCTTGGTTGTAGATTTTTCCTTTTCATCGCTTTAAATACGTTCTGCCACTCCCTTCTGGCTTGCAGATTTTCTGCTGAAAAATCAGCCAATAACCTTATGGGGATTCCCCTTTATGTTGTTTGTTGCTTCTCCCTTGCTGCTTTTAATATTTTTTCTTTGCAGTTATTTTTTATTAGTTTGATTAATATGTGTCTCAGCATGTTTCTCTTTGGGTTTATCCTGTATGGGACTCTCTGCACTTCCTGGACTTGGGTGGCTATTTCCATTCCCATGTTCGGGAAGTTTTTGACAATAATCTCTTCAAACATTTTCTCAGACCCTTTCTCTTTCTCTTCTTCTTTTGGGACCCCTATAATTTGAATGTTAGTATGTTTAACATTGTCCTAGAGGTCTCTGACACTGTCCTCATTTCCCTTCATTCTTTTTTCTTTATTCTGCTCCTTGGCAGTTATTTTCACCATTCTATCTTCCAGCTCACTTATTCATTCTTCTGCTTCACTTATTCAGCTATTGATTCCTTATGGTGTATTTTTTGTTTCAGTTCTTGTGTTGTTCATTGTCATTCATTTGTTCTTTTAGTTCCTTTTTACACACTTCTTGTATTTCCTCAATCTGTGCCTCCATTCTATTTCTGAGATTTTGAGTCATCTTTAGTATCATTACTCTGAATTCTTTTTCAGGTAGATTGCCTATTTCATCTTCATTTAATTGGTCTTTTATGTTTTTACTGTGCTTCTTCCTCTGGAACATATTTCTCTGTCATCTCAGTTCTCTCAATGGGTGGGGCTGTGTTCCTGTCTTGCTGGTTATTTGGCCTGAGGCGTCCAGCACTGGAGCTTGCAGGCAGTTGGATAGAGCCTGGTCTTTGTGCCAAGATGAGGACCTCTGGGAGAGATCACACCAATTAATACTCCCTGGGGCCTGAAGTTCTCTATTAGTCCAGCAGCTTGGAATTGGTGCTCCCACCACAGGGTCTCAGACCTGACCCTTGGCCTGGGAAACAAGATCCTGCAAGCTGTGCAGCGTGGCAAAAAAAAAAAAAAAAAAGGCAAAAAACAGACAACAAACAAGAGCAGAACAATAACAAAGAATAAAAAATAAAATAAAAGCAGAAAAATAAAAAATATAGTAGAAACAATAAAAGTAAAAATGAAACCAGAAGCAGAAAACAAACACAACAACAAAACCAAAAAAATAACCAAAACATAAAAGCCAAATAAAAAAAATTAAAAAACAAATTAAAAAAAAACTAAAAATTCCCTGGTGCCTCCTCTGTCAGTGTTCTTGTCCCCATGGTGAGCTACATCCAGGCCCTGCCTCCCTGGAAGGGCCTCTGAGGCTTCTAGGTAGGTCTCTGGACCAACTGTGTCAGCCCCACCTCTGTGTGTGTTACTTTCACCAGTGTCTGCTCCTGAAGCTGGCCCAGATCGCACATGCTCACACAGACCTGCTGGGGCACAGGCTTGCCTGGGCATGTCTGCCTAGGCCAGCACAGATGGAAGAGGCTTTGGAAGGGGATGGTGCTTGGCCTGCCTGGACCCACGTGGCCAGAGGAGGCTTTGTCAGGGGCGAGGCCCAGGCCTGGGTCTTGCTAGGCTGAAGGAGGCCCTGTCAGGGTGGTCCATGGGTCTCTGTCACCCACACGGCCTGTGGGGGCTTTGTGTGGGGGGGTGTTCTGGCCCACCAGGATCCATGCAGTGAGAGGAGGCCTTGGTGTGGGTGGGGTTCAGGCCCGGCATGCAGTAGCAGGAGGAGGCCTTGTCATGGGTGGTGGGTGGGCCTCTGAGACCTGTGTGGCCCTCGGTGGCCCTAAGGGGTCAGGGTCCAGGCCTGGGACCTGCTGGGCAGGAGGAGACCCCACCAAGGTGGCATATGGGTCCTTGGGATCTGTGTAGCCAGAGGAGGCCCTCTAGGGGCAGGGCTCAGATGTAGGATCATAGCAGGCTCACCAGGGCTTGAGGGGCAGGCAAGGTTGCTCAGGTGTGCACCTCTACCACTTTCCAAGGAGGCCAGGCTGGCGGGAGAGGAAGGGCATTGCAATGGCAGCCCTGCTCCCAACATGCAACTCAACAATGGCTCCCCACTTTCCTTGTGGACTTAGCCTCCCCCACCAACCCTCCTGGCCATGGAACCATTCCTCTCTACCACCCCAGGCCATCTCCCCAATGCCAACAGCCGTCCCCTTCCTGGGTCCACCCTCCAAACCCCACTCTCTGGCACCTAGCACTCCTCCCCACCAGGAGACACAATCCAGGCCGGGCTTCACAGGACTGCAGCACAGACCACACCACAGGCTCTGCTCTATCCTGCCCCCCACAGAGTGGTTGCCACACTCCCCTACAAGCCCCTGAACCCCTGAAGGTCCCCCTCCATCCCTGCCGAACACCCTGCCACAAATGGGTCCCCCTGAATGCTGGAATCTCTCTTCTCCCCCAGACACCCCCAGGGATGCTGGCCTCGCTCATCTCCACCCCTCCTCTCCACCTCCTTCCCCACCACACCCCACCCGGTTGTGCAGGGACCCCTCCCATCCTTCTAGGTGTCCGAGGTCCCCCACTAGCACCCAGCAGTCACCTCGTGAGAACTGCTCTGATGTCCCCCTACTGCACCTGTGAGGAGATGTGAATTCCACGTTCTCCTACTCTGCCATCTTGACCTGCAGTATGTTTTAGAAATAAGTGCAGATTCTCCCAGTGTTCCAGAGGATATGTTGTATAACAAATGTGACACTTTCTCTTCTGAATCAAGGAGTAAGGAGAGGCATCGAGGGAGGGCTCCAGTGATAGTCATATATGGGATATAGTAAGTCTTAATGAATTTCTTGCTTATAGATTAAAAAATATATAAATAAGAACTTTATAATATTTTTCTAAACCTAAGTGATTTACATAGAATATTCTTTCCAAAATTTTGGAATCACATATTCTATGTAAAAATATTCTGTCATGAAATACTCCAATACATATTTATTTGTTTAGAAAAAATACCCACTATATTGTGATGAAATATAAACATTTATTGCAAACACATCAAAATATAGTATTTGAATTAAAGCAGATAAGAAAAAAATATACATAAAAAGAAGATTTAGTGTTTTATTTTCCTGCCATTGTGGATTGTTTTGTGGGCAACACTTTGGAAAACACTTTTCTGGGGACTGAAGACCTGTTGGTAGAAATTTACACTTTGTTTTCAAGCAAGAGAGAAAGTATGAATGATTCAGAATAAAGTGATCACAATAGGTGACCACATTTAAAACTTTCCTTTTTTCCTACCTTCTCAGAAGCAATTATACTTAGAAATGTGAACTGGACCCTCTATTCTCTTTGTTCTGCCCTTATCTGAATTCTCAAGCCTCCAGTGGACTCTAATAATCACTCAGAACCTTAAATTTAATTCACAAATTCTCTAAGACATACTACTTTATCTTCAAATCTGTTACTTGAGATGAAAGGTAAGATTCTGAATCTTTGAGCTAAGGAATAGGGTCATTCTGTCAGGGTGGAGGAATGATGTGGGGAGCATAAATTAAGTTGAGAGATCATATGCTTTGTTTTCTGAACCATAAACTATGGTGGTAACCACACAGGTAGTATTTTTTGCTGCTTCTAAGCTTTACTATTACTTCTGGTATAATTATTATCTATAGATTCATGTGTACATTCAATAGTGAGCTTCTTTTATTTTATATTTAACCTACTAAATGATATACTTATTTCTTCCCTTTGTTTTATAAATTTGTTATAGTAATGCTTATATTTGTTAATTCAAAAGCTGAACATTATTTTCTTCATTCTGTTGCATAAATAAAGTATTGAATGTTTATGACTTTTGGATAAGAATGGTCAAATGATAATTGCATTCACATTTTTGGTATTAGTTTTCTCTTACTCTAATTTGTTAAAATACTTTTGCATGTACAATAGTCTTATTAAATCAGGCATTCCTTACATGCTATTAATTAACGTGTGTAATGTCTATCTTGAATACTCACTTAATTTAACAAATTACACTACTCTATGAGAGTATCCCTGGACCTTCATCATGTCTGATTTCTAAATAATTTCAAAGTGAAAAGAATTTTTAATAAGAAAATAAACTAAAATCTATTTCACAATCATATTTAGCAGGGAAACATTGCACCACAGACTTTCAAGTATCACTTGGATGGTTTTGCAGGAGTAGTTTATCTATCAAATCTGTATTGTGCCTATTGTCAAATACTGTGCTAGGTGTGGTTAGTAGGACAAGGTTCTTATCTTTAAGTAGGAGACACTTCAGCAGGAAATACAGTGATACAAATAAATGTAATGTCAATATGACAAGATTAAAGTTCTGTCGACACCCAGAATAGTGGGACCTTGGGATAAGAGTGTAAGAAGATATCAAACAAATCTTCACAGAGAGGGAACCATTTCAGTTTGACCTTGAGGTCCAGAGGACTGGGCGTTACTATGGAGAGCAACAGCTTGTTTGGGGAATAAAAAAGTTAGTTCATTGTGGCTAACATATGAGATTCAGTGGGGTAGAGAAAGAATAATAGAAAGTAACGTTGGAGAGATAGTTCAGGGTTATAGTCTGAATCTGATGGTAGACGTGTGTTTGGACAATGACAAATCATCTACCACAAAGGTAAGAAAGAGACAGTTTGTGCTGATGGAGAATGGCTGTTGCGAACACTCATATTAAGGCCCTTTATAGACTCCATAGGAAAACTTGTGACTATAATCCATTATGAGAAAGGTGAGGAAAGAGTGGCTGCGATTTAGCAGGTATTAATCTAAGCTTTCCAAGCAAAGGATGGACATGATCAAATCTGTAATTTGGAGAACAAAACAAACAAAATATCACTTTGGTATCACTGAGAAAGATGGATTAGAGAGAAAGGAAATCAAAGGCCAGTATGAAGGTTATTGTAATAATTCAGATACATGATGATAAGGCATGAATAGGACAATGATAGAGAAAATGGAAAGAAAGTGACGCTGCAAAAACATTAGAGGGGTAGAACAAACACCTTATGACTAATTGCATTACAAGGTGAAAGAAAAAGAAAAACCCAAGACTCTAAGTCAGTATTTGGTTTGCAGATTTGAGTAATTGTTGAGTTAGCCATTTACAAACAACTCTAACATTCAATGATTTATATAACAATCATTTCATATACTTGTGAATCTGTGGATCAAGAGAAATTCTCCTGCTATAGCTGGGGCCTATTTATGTGGCGCTCTTCATGTGTGGACAGCTTAGGACAGCTCTACTCATCACTGCAGAACTGTGAGGCAGCTGGGGCAACTCTCCCTCATATGTCTCTTATCCTTGTCCTAGTGTGTTAATGTGTTATTGTGATCTATAATAAGAAATATATATTTGGTCTTCATTCCTGTTTCTGGCACAGAGCTCTTAAAACCCTTGGAACTTTCTATGTGATGAGAGAGATAAAGGTGTCTTTCGTTATGTTAATGAGGTGACTTATGGACAACACCTAAGGATGTGGCTGGTTGCCAAGAGAACCATGTGATTAGAGTGTTGGAACTTTTAGTGCCACCTCCTGACCTCCAGGTAGGGGAGAGGGGCTGGAGGTTGAATCAATGGCCAATGGCCAATGATTTAATCAACCATCTCTATGTAATAAAACCTCCATAAAAAACCAAAAGGATGGGATCTGGAGAACTTCCAGGTTGGTGAAGAGGTGAAGATGCAGGGAGAGTGGCACCTGGAGAGAACATGGACGCTCCCTGCCCTTTCCCTACCTTGCCCTATGCATCTCTTCTATTTGGCTATTCCTGAGTTATATTCTTTTATAATAAACCAGTAATCTAATAAATAAAATGTTTCTCTGAACTCTGTGAGCTGCTTTAGAAAGTTAATAGAACCCAAGAATGGGGCCATTAGAGCCTCCAATCTGTAGCCAGTCAGTCAGAAGCAAGGTCACAACCTGGACTTTTGATTGGCATCTCAAGTCGGGTGGGGGCAGTCTTGTGGTACTGAGCCCTCAACACATAGAATCTGATGCTATCTCTGGCTAGATAGTGTCAAAATTGAGTTGAATTGTAGTACACCTAGATGGTGCCTATGAATTGCTTGGTGGTGTGGGGAACCCCTGCTCCCCAACACACATTGGAATTGGTGATTAGAACCGTAACTGGGTGTCAGAATTTGAGTAAACCAGGATATATTTTTTCTTATGGCAATGGCATAAGGGCAAAAGGAATAACATGATGATGATTTTTAAATCCTAGATTCTGAAATGGTGTTTTGTCATTTCTTGCCACAGGACACTGACTAAAGGGAGTACAAAACCAAGCCCAAAGTCAAGGGATGAGAAAATTCACTCCACCACAATGAGGCCATGACAAGAGTGTTGATGCCAGAAAGGTACAGGATTGGGGACAACAATGCAATCTACTATGTTGTGGTGTCAACATGTTTTTAAATCAAAAAATAGTTTTGGAAATAAATCTTTAAGAAAAAGAAAATGTGTATTTTGTTGTACTATATCTGTGGGCACTAATGAATAAGTTTGAAGCCAGGAGGATCAGCCAAAGAATAATTAAGCTTAAATTAGCCTTTTTTAATGAAGAACTATAGCTCTCTAGGTTGTTTGCACTGGACTGCTGCCAGGAAGCCCCCTGGCAAATTATTTTCAGTCACTAAATATCAAGAGAGGAGGTATGGGAATTTAATCTGGAGTGAAAAAATCATTAAGAGGAAATTCTCAAGTTCATCAGTTGGAATTTGTATTTATTTGGTAAAATAACAGAGATGCAGTTCCCTAGTATATTTAGGGTTCTTAATAATATAATGGATAATAATTTGAATAAATGAAGAAAAAAGGACAAAGAAAATGAAGAACATATAGTTTATGTTGTGTCTCTGCCTATTACAAATATATATCTTGATACTTCATTTAGGAGGCTGAGGGACTTCCCTGGCAGTCCAGTGGTTAGGACTCCTCACTTCCACTGCAGGGAGCATGGGTTTGATGCCTGGTTGGGGAACTAAGATCCCACATGCTGTGCAGCCAAAAAAAAAAAGAACTAGAGAAAGTACTGAACTTTAAGGAATTTACATTTGTTATTGTGTTGCTGAACAATTCACTTTCTACAAGTATTGCTTTTGTGGTTGGTTAACATACTCTCTGAAAAAGTCAGTGAAATAAGAAGTAATATAATACTGTGGACAAAAGGGCACAGGAGCACATGAAAATGTGTTGCAGGTAAAAAGCCATTAAATTCATTATTTGCTATGTATACTTATATCTATATCTACATTTACATCTATATCTATATCTTTCTATCTAATCTAATGATGATAATATAGAATACTTAGCAAGAAATGTTCAAGACCTATACGAGGAAAACTATAAAACACAAAAGTAGATTTGAAACAGTGGTCAGGCATATCCGTGGTTTTTGATTGAATGATTCATTATCAACAAAAGTGTCAGTTCTCTCTAAGTTAATTTATAAGTTCAATGCAATCTCTGTAAAAGCACCATGATGTTTTGTTATTGGCTCAGACAATTTGATTATGAAATTTATTTAGAAGAGCATAAAAGAATATCCCTGAAAAATGGGAGCAATGAGGGGACCAACCTTATCAGATTAAAATGCATTTTAATATGTCTATAATTAAAGAAATATATGTTGTATCATGAATATAGAAGGATAAATTAATATAACATGTTGTAAAATTTAAAAATAGACCCAACATTGCATATGGAAATTTAGTGTACAATAAAGTGCTATTTCAAATTAGTCATGAAAAGATGGAATTTTCATGAAGCGAAGTTAAGATAACTAGGTAGCCATACAAAAAAGTAAGATTGGATCTAATTCTTATACCATCAATTATGCTAAATTCCAGGTGGATTGAGAGATGTAATTGTAAACAATTAACATATGTAAATACTACAAGGATGCATGAGAATTACTTCTGTAATCTTGGAGTGGGGTAAACTTTCCCAACCATGACTCAAAACCCAAAGTCGATAAAGGAAAATATTGATAAATATTATTATGTAAAAATCAATCAAACAATCAAAGAAAGTAACAAAAACTTTTGCATGGCATAAAAAATACAACCTGTTGATGAGGCTATAGGGAAGAAGGCACCCTCATATATTATTGGTGGAAATTTGGCAGTATCTAGAAAATTCCCATATGCATTTACCATCTGATTCAGATATCCCACTTCTATAAATATATTCCAAAAATACAGTAGAAAACTATGAAAGACATATGTGAAAGACTATTGATTATAGCACTATTTGCGATAGCAATGGAAATAACCTAAATGCCTGTCATAATTGGAACCACTTAAATAAACTCTGTACATCCATACAATGGAGTACTGTGCATCTATTAAAAGATAAAGAGGGCTTCCCTGGCGCAGTGGTGCAGTGACTGAGAGTCCACCTGTCAATGCAGGGGACACGGGTTCATGCCCTGATTTGGGAGGATCTCACGTGCCATGGAGCGGCTGGGCCCGTGAGCCATGGCCGCTGAGCCTGCGGGTCCGGAGCCTGTGCTCCACAACGGGAGAGGTCACAAGAGTGAGATGCCCGTGTACCGCAAAAAAAAAAAAAAAAAAAAAAAAAAAGATAAAGAATATATCTATAAACTGTTATGAAGTGATTTTTAGGATATATTAAGTAAAAAAAAAAACAAGGCAGAGAAAAGTATATATAATAATCTGCTTTATCTCAAAAAACTATAAATATATCTGCACTTTCTTGAAGTTGTAATGATAAAATAAAATCAACCCAATAGTTATCTCCAAGGGGAGAGAGGGAACATGAGGGAAAAGTACAGGGATAGAAACTACACTTCTCTGAATATACCTTGTTTGGTTCATTTGATTTTGGTACTATGTTTATGTGACAAAGTTACATTAAAATAAAAAAAATGGAGTCTAAAATTTAAAAGCAAGATTAAACAAAGAACTAAACTGTATGTTGAGCTGATGGCTTATTCAAGACCTAATAAATTGTTTCAAGTAACTTTAAAATTCAGTAACTTGCCTATATATTCTTATCCCTGCTGGAATACATCTCTTTTTTTTTTTTAATTGAAGTATAGTTGATTTACAATGCTGTGTTAGTTTCAGGTGTAAAGCAAAGTGATTCAGATATACATATGTATATATACATATATATGTACATATATATATTCTTTTTCAGATTCTTTTCTGTTATAGGTTATTACAAGATATTGAGTATAGTTCCTTGTGCAGTATAGTAGGTCTTTGTTGTTTATTTTATATAAAGTAGTTTGTATCTGTTAACTCCAAAATCTTAATTTATTCCTCCCTCTCCTCGCTTTTCCCTTTGATAACCATAAGGTTTCTATGTCTGTGAGTCTATTTCTGTTTTGTAAATAAGTTCATTTGTATCATTTTTTGATTCCACTAGTGGACTATATCTTAAGGAGATACTAAAGAAAACAAAAAATTAAATAGTTTTTAGTAATCTTATAGTTATTATTCTGAAACTATAAATATATTATATTATATATTATGTATAATGTAAATCAAGTAAGCAATTAAAACATTTTAATAACAAAAAAAATCTCTATTTAGTAAAAAGACCTGAGACAATTTCCAATTTAGAAACTAGACTGTGGCCTATAAGAAATATGACTCCTCACTTCAAAACTGGCTTCTTGGACAAGCAGCTGATTCCAAGGCTGAATACTGAAAGTTACAAGATGAGCCTGAAACGTCTTGTACCAAAAAACAAGGACACTATCAAAGACAACTGGGGTGGTGTCACAAGGACTCAAGAGCTTTCAAGAGGCTTGCCCTAGACAATGAAGGGACAATTTAAGATATAATACAATATAATACTAATACAATGAAACATTTAGTAATAATAAGAGTACTAACTACAATGAAACATCCTCCCTCTTATGAAATTTGAAACAAAATATTACCACCTCCTAAAAAGAAAATCCAACCCAATCAAGTTAAGTCCCTAGATTTATCCACCAGTGTACAGAAAATACAAAGAGCAGAGGAATCTACTAAATGACCCTATGGAGATGTAATCAGCAACTTTCAGGATGAAGGCAACCTGACAGGGCAAAAGGCTAAGATTTTTCAAAAAATAAATTGCAAAAAAAAAAAAAAAAAAGAATAGCATATAGATTAAAAGAGACTTAGGAGTACATATTAATTAAATAAAAATTATGGACCTTGGGTGAATTCCAATTAGAAGAAATCCAACTGTGAAAATAGTGCATATGAGGCAAACTTTGAGGAAGTCTGAATGCTAACTGCACATTTTATGTCAATAAGGAACTATTGTTAATGTTTTAGGTGTAGATAATAGTATTGCCATTGCTTAAGAAAGTTACTAATATATTCTGAAATGCATGAGTGAAATGATATATCTGAGATTTGCTTCAAGATAATTCAGTGAGGGGAGAAATGGAAGTTATAGATGAAACAATAGTTGATGAATGCTAAAGCTGGGAGAGAGGAACATTAGAATTTATTGTGCCATTCTGTTTACTTTTGTAAATGTTTGAAATCATCCTGATAGAGTGTTTAAAAATAGAGAGAAAATGCCATTAAAAGGGTCCTTTTCCTCATGCTTTCAGATTAAATAAGACCGATGATCTTATTTTAAGATTTTTCCAAATATACTCAACAAACAAAAAGGTGACAAGATAACCTTAATCTCAAACTGACTTAAACGCTACAAAATAGTAAGATGGTTCAAAGGTCTGTGAAGTTTCAAATAATACTGCATAGCTTTTGTAGAATTATCTTCAGTGTCCTATATGAGCCTGTTTAACATGAGAAGTCAATGTGATAAAATTTCCAAGGAGTTCCCAGTATGTCACTGGGTCTCTGTCATCAAGACAAAGGTGACAAGAGGTATTTACTCAAAGAGATGAATAATAATGTAAAAAATAATGCTATTAGTTAATGGTTGATTCAGGCAAGCACACAGAAGTGTGGTTAGGAGCAAAGGCTTCGGAGTTGGACAGACTAACTACTGTTCATCATTCACTATTTCTATTCCCTGTTTGGGAGAATTCACTTTCACGTTCCTCATCCAAAATTTAGGGCTACTATATCCCTATAGAACTTACACAGTGCCTGGTGTATATGAAGAGTCTCAGTCACTGCAATAATTAATATTATTGGTTCATGGTGATTATTGTCTGAGAAGCTGAAGCAGAATCACAAGCTCAAAAGGGGAACGTAGAAAAAAATATAAAAGTATCCTGGAAGACATACAACTTTTGGGTTATCAATAACAGAGTTCTTTTTTTGTGTGTGTCCAGCTCAATACACTCTAGATCTCTTCCTAGCAGCTCATATTTTCAGGTAGGACACCTTGGAACATGAGCAGGTGACTATCTGAGGAAGACATAATTCTGATGAAAATAACTTGCAGTGCAGTGGGTCTTAAATGTTGGCTGTGAAAGACCTATCCTATTATCAAAGCTTTAACCATGTATTCTTTGATTAAAGATGCTACTGGTTCTGATGAACCTAGGGGCAGGACAGGAATAAAGACACAGATGTAGAGAATGGACTTGAGGGCACGGGGAGGGGGAAGGGTAAGCTGGGATGAAGTGAGAGAGTAACACTGACATATATACACTACCAAGTATAAAATAGATAGCTAGTGGGAGGCAGCTACATAGCACAGGGAGATCAGCTCGGTGCTCTGTGACCACCTAGAGGGGTGGGATAAGGAGGGTGGGAGGGAGATGCAAGAGGGAGCAGATATGGGGACATATGTATACATATAGCTGATTCATTTTTTTATACAGCAGAAACTAACACAACACTGTAAAGCAATTATACTCCAATAAAGATGTTAAAAAAAAAAAGATGCTACTGGTAAGGAAACCTGACAATGTTATATTTGTATCACTTTCTTTGCCGTATGCACAGAAACACAGAGAAATATAAAACATATTTTAAGTGTATGTAAAGGAGGGGAAGACATAATATTATCAAATGTAATCAGGGCCATTTCACAAAGCAGATGATATTTGAACCTCATCTAGAAGGATAAGGGAAGTTTTTCAGGAAGAGAAAGTTGCAAGGACATTCTAGGCAGAAGCAGCAGGATGAGGAAAAGGTATGGAGACATGATTGTTTGGATACACACTCCCATCCGCCACGAGTTCTTAAGGCATGTGGATCAGTACAGGATGAGACTAGGAGGAGGATTTAATGTCGCTCTTATAGATCCTTTTCTGCCTTAGAGTTTTCTCTTTCTTTTCTAGGTAACACTGAATGTATATTAAAGGTGATATTTAATCATGATTATGGTAGTGATTCAGAGAGATACCTGATGGCCATCTGGGTAAAGGACGTATATGAATTCTAAAGAAATACAATGAAGGAGCTAAGTTGGATGATGTTTACAATATTACATTTTTCCAGAAGAGAGGTTTTATGGTTAGCTGATAGTAGTTGTGGTGAGATAGTGACCAATTGAAATTCAAGAGATACTTGGGAGAGATAACTGATAAGACTTGGATAGATAATCATATAATTCATATAATTATATTGTCTGAAAAATTATATTGTCCAAAAGTTATATGTGTTCCACAGAGACTTAGATTTTTATCTACTCTCCTCTTTTGAGCTTGGGATTCTGCTTCACTTTCTCAGATAAGAATTGATAGGACTTGAACATAATTCATAAAGGTGAAATAAATTTCTAGTTTGAAGTGAGTGAAAATCTTTCTATTTATCAAGATGGACCAGGAGTGGTAAGTAGATACAGTTAAGCCTTGAACAATGCTGGGGTTAAGGGCTCTGACCTTCCCTGTAGTCAAAAATGCGCCTATAACATAGTCTGCCTCCATATAAGTGGTTCCTCCATGTTCACGGTTCCACACCTTCAGATTCAACCAATCTCGGATCATGTACTATTAAAGTATTTACTATTGAAAAAAAATCTGCATGTTAAGTGGACCCATGCAGTTCAAGCCCATTTTGTCCAAGGATCAATTGTACTTTGATAATAAACATGTTGAGTCTGAGGTACACATTCTTTATTGCCATTAAGTGTCATGACCTCACTCACTGGTAAGTTGGGCATTGAAAACAGAGTGGGAAGGGTTAGGTTGGAGACTGACCCGTACTGGTCAAGTGAGGGTTAAGGAAAGCAAATTAAAGAAAGGCAAGGAGCGGTACTGTGGGATTTGAAATGCATGGAGTGCCATACCCAAGAGCACAAATCATAATTACACAAATCAAACTCATGCCTAATCAAAGCTGCAGTAATAAATATTCTGGGAAAAGCATGCTTTCTATTATTAGGTACAATCTGAATTCACAGAGAAGAGCTGTATGAGGAAATTTAAGAGATTCTTAGAAGAAAATCATCAAAGTAGAGGGAATGAGGCATATGAGCCAAAGATGCTCAAGCCTACTTTCTGAGGTTCCTCCTAGTATTCTAGAGATGCTGATGGAAGCACTGAGTTCAAGGGGCTGAGAAGATTGGCCACTTTGTCACCCAGTCTCATCTAAAGAAAGTCATGTAGGGGCACTGCATGTACTCACCAGTCCCCAGGGCTCACTCTACCCACAGGCCCTCAGACACAGGCATAGACTACTTCCCAAACTTGCTAGTCAGTGCGAGTGAGCCACTAATGTATCCTGTCAGTTGAGGTCTTATTTGTTTTTATTTTACTATTACTTACAGAGAGTAAGTAACTCAGGTTGATTGAAGGGGAGAGTTGGAGGTAGGAAGGAATTGGAATCACAAGTAGTAAAACAGATGGTAACCAGATCCTGGAGAATATTAGAGATTCTAATATAAGTCTAAGGAGTTCTGATACTATATTTTAGTCAATGGGTATTGTTGAAGGATTTTGATCATGAGTGTTTTGGTATATCTTAGATCATATACTTAGTAAATTATTGTTGAAGGAATACAAGACTGCATCTAGGTGAACAGAAATTCTCCAGATTTTGAAGCAATGAAGCACATCTCTATATTGTTGAGAGATCTATGTATCCGCAAATCAAGCTGGCAACGAAAGACCAGAACAAAGCTATTTGTAGAGCCAAGGGCAAAGTTGCAATAATGGCAAACTCTGTAAGCAGTGGCCAAGGGGTGGAAATACTGATTATGGACTGGTATCCTTAGCTCATTGGAAGAAATTGCTTGGAGCCTCTATATACAACATGACCCTGGGGCATATACCGTGAGACTACTTTTAGTACAAACTATCGTATAAGGAGATCTTTTGGTGTTTAATTACATAATCCTCTTGGAACTGGTCCAGGATTTCAGAGGATTTTTCAGTAGAGTGAGAAGTATTACAGTGAGGTTCTAGAAATGTGTCTATTTCAATAGAACAACGTGTACTAAACATATTCTTTGCATGTTCTAATGTTGGGGAGACCTTGACAATAAAGCATGCAGTATTTGATTGCCTCAGCTCATGAAGAATATGATAAATGAAGGTGTAGATAAACCTTAGACTTTATTTTCCATTAATATTTTCAGCATTGTAAAACTTTATTAAGAGCATCAATACTCAGTTATTTAACACAATTTCTGAACTCATCTAGGGATACTAATAAATGGAGCAGGAAGGAGTGAAAACAAAGACTGCAAGCAGTTTAGAAACTAAAGCATAGACCAAGTGACCAGTACATTCTTCCATACTGACAGCACACGGAAGAAGGTACTGTAACTCACTAAAGTCAGATCATTCACTCTTCTGTAGACTTGGCTTCTGTCCATGCAGCACTCAAGTCCAATTATAAAAATGAGGCAGTAATGAGAAATGAGATGGTTGCCAGAAAACTCTTAGACTGATGTTAAAATCACCCTTTTGACTGGGATGACCAAGCCTTTATGTGAAAGTCTAATCGGCTATTGAGATCTAAATACACTTTTAGACCACTTAGTGGCAAATGACCCAATGATTAGTCTGTAACAGGAAAGACAAGAAGCACATACTCGAAGAAACCGTTACAGTGAAAATGCAAGGGAGCAATATGGGCATTCATCCAATGTTGTGTAATAAAGAAAATTATTACAAGACGTTTATAGTTATAAAAATTAGAGAATTGCTGTTGGTGAAGGAAGAACACTATGTAGTCAATAAATAATTGAAACTGCAGTTCTTCTTTGCTTCCACTGACCTTTCAGTCAGGAAAATGAAAGTACTTTAATTAAGCTTAAGATCTTCATCAGTTTGTTTAATTCTTTTGAAAGAGCTACTTGGGACTAATATGTCTAGATCTCCCATTGTTATCAGTGGGAGATCTGCCAGCTTCAGGACAGAAAGAAAAGAATACATAATTAGAGACAACCTATCCTACTGGAAATTATTCCAAAAGGTACAATAATTTCCTTAAGGTTTTATATACAATGATAGGCTTCTAAAGTCAGAATGCCCAGGGTTCCAATGCATTTCTATCATTCCTTTACTCAATTTTTCTGTGCCTCAGTTACCTCATCTGTAAAAAGGGAGTTGATGTTTGCCTCATGGAACAGACATAATGATTAAATGAGATAATACATGTGACATGCTAAGCCTCATGCCCGGCATATTGTGAGGCTTCAATATATATTAGTTATTATTATTGTTATATGATAATAATATTAATTCTGTTAGGGTGGGCATGGGTTGGAGAATAGGTAAAAAGCACATACTGTAAGATGTATCTGCCAGTGCTATGACACGATGCTGGCCAATGAGCCATTTTTCTCTTATATGTGAGTAACCAAAGAATGATACTTGATTTCATCAAATTCATTAGGCAGAGGTTTTCTAATGTCATAGCAGTGGGGATAAATAAATATGTGAGTCTGGAAGAAATGTAAGACAAGGGTGAAGATTAATTACTAGGCAGGATCAGACACCTCTTAGAGGAGTTCTGTGGTATGACTAAAGGGAGACCGGACAGGAGTGAGAAAACTTTCATCTGCCCCCAGTTGACTGCAAGCTGTCTAATACTGGGTGCCATATTTTATTCTAAATAGAATCCTCCATGCCTACTACAGAGTGTGGTTCACAGTAGGTGCTCAGTAATTGCTGAATAAATAAATGAATTAACCAGACATTTAATCTTATGCAAATCACAATTTATATGAATCCCAGTTAGGATTTGTTTTCTTTTGTTCTTGTTTTGTTGAAATGATGGGGTTGTGCTAGTAATCTTTAAAGTCCTATAAGATCTTCATACAGCAAATAACTTAATTTTAAAAACTGAAAAATTCCCTAAAAATCAGAATTATTATAAGAGCAGTGTTTCTCAAACTTTAATGTTCATACAGCTCACCTGGTGATCTTGCTAAATGCAGATCTGATCTGGTCTGGGACAGGCTTCAAATTCTGAATTTCTAAAAGTTCCCATGTGATGCTGATGCTTCAGTTCCATAGACCACATACATCAAATAGCAAAGAATAGAGGGCTTTTAAAATATTCTCTCTTAGCTTATAAGAAATAGGGAAGAATGTCTTTAGACAGATACAAATACCTTACTTGCTGGGTTCAGGGTGAAGGATTCTTATTATTTAAAGACATGACATTTGACCTTCAGTTGAAGGGTGGGTAGGATTTGTGACAGCACTTTACAATTTGCAAACTACTATTTTCATTTCATATTTCAATGATTATTTACAGAGATCTTATAGACTCTTTTAAGTCTCACAATAACCCAAAGAAGTAGACATGGATTTTGAGCACCATTTTATAGAACAGGCCAAAGGACTCAAAAGAGAATGATTATTCTCCTAGCTAGGGAATAGTAGTTCTGAGGTGAGCAAACAGATCTCCTGAATCACAGTCAGTGTTTTTGTTCAAGCACGTCACATTTCCTCTAAGTAGACGAGGCTTAAGCCTATGATGCTATGAACTTGTCACTCATCCAATTTGACATTGCTCACCAGGACCTGAAAAGTGAAGAAGCCCTAATGAACAATCAGCACATGATGTAATAAAGCCAGTACAAAAACTATAGCTATTTCTCTTTTCACTTATCAGCTATGTATTTTATTTAGAAATTTTTAATGGATTTATTATTTCATTTCCCACCTTTTATTATTTTAATTCTACATAAATTTTTGACAAGAGCCAGGAGAGGTGGTAAGCCTTTATCAAACACAACAACATGCAGAGCACTGGCTTCTTCTGGGGATGCAGAGATGCATAGAAATTCCCATGGAGATATCAGAATATACTGTGGTGAGACTATAATGAGGATGACCTTACATCCTCATCTGCCAGAGACAGTTCCAGTTTATGCTTATTGATCTAGCAGAGTTAGCTTCAATTAGAAGGATGTGGTCACTCTAGCTATCATGGATGTGATGATTACTTTTATGTGTCAACTTGGCTAGGGACATAGCACACAGATAGTTGGTCAAATACCAGTCTAGATGTCTCTTTTTTTGTTTTTTAACTTTTTATTTTATACTGGAGTATAGCCGATTAACAATGTTGTGATAGTTTCAGATGCATGGCAAAGGGACTCAGCCATACATGTACATGTATCCATTCTCCTCCAAACTCCCCTCCCGTCCAGACTGCCATATAACATTGATCAGAGTTCCCTGTGCTATACGGTAGGTACTTGTTGGTTATCCATTTTAAATATAGCAGTGTGTACATGTCGATCCCAAATTCCCTGACTAACCCTTTCCCTCATCCTTCCCTGCCCCCCTATAACCTGAAGTTCGTTCTTTAAGTCTGTGAGTCTGTTTCTGTTTTGTAAATAAGTTCATTTGTATAATTTCTTTTTAGATTCCTCATATAAGGAATATCATATGATATTTCTCTTTGTCTGACTTACTTCACTCAGTATGACAAACTCTAGGTCCATCCATGAAATCAGCTATGTATTTTAAAGATTCAAAGACTCAAATTCTTAAGCTAATATTAAAAAGAACAGAATCAATAAGCTATAATATATTCATTTTTCTCAAGGAGAAAAGCATCCACAGAATTATCAAACAATATATTCAAGATCTATACAATCAAGAGTTTGTCAACAGGTTTGAACTCCAGGCCTTATTCTATTAGACTCCACTAACACTCAGGTAGTTTTAAAATTTTGAAGAGGTTTTTGAATTTCACTATCATGTGTTTTTCCATCTCAGCATTCATGAAGGTCAAAGGAACAGTGATAAATGTCTCTGAGAAAACATCAAACATTAACATTGTATCAGTAAACCATCACAGCTCAAGTATTTAGACATCATTTAAATTTTAATAAATGCTTTCTTCAAAACCCTTTGTTCAGCTCTGACTGATCTTAAACAACGTTGTCTCCACAGAGTTTTAGCAGTACAGTGAATAAAATGTAAAATTTGTATTTTATTTTTCCCTGTGGTTCCAGGTAAAATTTTCCTAGAAAATGAGAATAATTGCATTAATTCTTACAAATGCAAAACAATTTTCATGTTCTTTGCTCAGTCCTAATTTTGATTCATTGGGTTTCCCATAGAAAGTATCTCTGAAAAATAACATATTCAGCAAGACATATATACTAAAAATGGCCAGGCTGGAAGATACAAAATTTTGTTTCTGGTGTGATGGCCAATATCACTCAAAAACATGTATTCAATCCTAACTTCTCGTTGTCTGGTATTTTTCATTTGTACCAATTCCACTTTTGTGGGCTTGCATGTAAAAAAATAATGCGAGCAGCTTCTTCAGAAGTTGAGAAAAAAATCTTTTATCCTTACAAATGCTCTCTCAAGCAACAGGGATGGTACCACAGGCTTTGAAACAGATGGTAGCCAATCCAAATTCAGTATGGTAAGCAGGCACCACTCAATAAAACTTTAATTGCTGCATATGGTATCTGCTAACTTGTTTAGAAAATGGATATGCAGCATTAGCTCAAAGCATTTAAATGGCCCGATAGCACTGGACAGCATGTTGGGCTGCCACCTGGAAGACCCAAATTTCATAGCAGATGTAACAGTAGAAGAATAAAGCTGGTGGTTGATAGTCCTGGAATGGAGATGACACAGTCAGCACCCAGCTGTTCCCCCCACCCGTGCTGACTCCTATTGCTTTGGTGTCACTTCCACCAAGTCCTGAAATCACTCATGTAGATATTGTATTCTTTTCCCAAGAAGAGGAAACAAACAAACAAAAATCACCCCCTTAAACTAAGCTACATCATAAGGCTGAAATGGAAAGGGGTTCTTGCCCCTACTATACCCTGGGAAATGTGGAAGATGCTTTAGAATGCAGTACAGGGATGAACAAAAAAAAAAAGGATAAAGATCTGGATGGTGAATGCCCGACATATGTGCAAATTTTTGCCAAAAGACGGGAGCCAAGACAGAAGAGAAGGTTCCTTTTGAGAGTGCGGAAGACATCTTCGCAATTTATCATTTGCATTTGTCTTGCCCTGGCAAACAATAAATAACACTTTACACATGCCTGCCGAGGAGGTCAGTTTATCAGTCCCCCGACTTCAGAGACAGATTAAGGAGTGAAGCTTATCATTTCTCAAAACAGGGACTCTTTAACCCCCTCCCGCCAAGTTAGGTAGCATAATGAGTATAAGAGAAATAGGATCTCAAGATCTCAGCCTATTTAAAGACGGAGGATACTAAAGGAAGGAACAAAACTAATTGTTTTTCAGAAAGATCGAGGAAGAATATTCACTGTTGAACATTAGTGCTCCGCGCTACCCACCCCAATCTAAATTAAGAAAACCCACAAATGCACTTCCCAGACACACTATTGATTTCTGACCTGTAAATTACTCTCCATCAAAAAGGTTTTGGTGCAGACTAGAGGTTTGGAGTAGCCTGGGTACTTCTCGGCTGCAATCTGCATAATGTTTAGTATTCAGTGAGTTAAAGCAGGCAATGAAAGGGAACTGTCAACGCAATCTAGAAGATATAAAGAAATGAAGGGGGGTGGGGAGCCGTATGCTAATAATCCACTCAGTAATTAAGTGAAGATCGCTGCCAAGCGCCACTGCCACTTTCAAAGGGTAATTTGTACAGGAAATCATAGAGTCATTGTCAAATCATTTCAGGATAAAAGGAAAGTCATCAACTGAGATAAGATAAATGCTGGGTGTCTGGCAGCATGTGCCCTAGGAAATGCCTTTGCTTTTTAATTTTTTTTTTCCTTAAAAATAAAAACACCTTGCAAAAGTGGGGCTAGAAAAACTTGACAGGTTGAAATTTACATTTACTATTAATAATAGGGGCAATCTATGCATGGATGCGTTTTTAAATAGGTTACTTGAACAAAACAAAACACAAAAGGTAAACTAGATCAGTTAAGAGGACTTATGTGATTTTTCTGCTCCTCTTCCTCCTTTTTACACCATGGAGAAGTGTTCAATCGTTTCCCCTTTGCTTCTTTATTTTAGCTAAATTATAGTGTTTTAAAAGTATTATTAAGCACCCTGCTCTCTTAGGAAGACAATGCTTCCATCTCTGGAAAATTAATTTTTTTTTAGGAAATCCAAGAAGGTAGAAAACCATGTCCTCCCATTATATTGCCTTTCATGCTCTTGAATTCTTAATATTAATTTTCATCTTGCTTTATCTCACATAAAATATTGCAAAATTAATGCGTGAAATTTGTGGGGTAGCTACAGTCTTCTTTCCTTAAAAGTGGAGGGTGCAGGTTTTTTTTTTAATGTTATTCTTATGGAAAAATCTCAACAAAATGAGATATGTATTCTGTTTGTCATTCAAATTTATATGCTTCCTCATTGACTTATTCTGGTTTAACCTGTGTTAGACAAACATCTCTAAAAAGAATAAATTGATGCATGCATTAACGGGTAGCTATTTCTACATAGCTAAATTGATTCCTTGGATAAAAGGTTTCACCCAAATATTTCCCTAAAACTGATGTCTTCTGTCATACTAAAATAAAAGTTTGTTTGCTCTAGGGAGTAAAATGTTGCAATGTTTGAGTCTCACTTTAAAGGACTCTCCCCATTATGGCACTGATTTATCCAAAAAAGCATGGAAAGGAAAAATCAAGATAGCAGAGCTTCTATGGATACTTAAACATGGGAAATACGTAAAGTTTGTTCAAAGTATTTTTTTAATTGCTTGACAAAACTTTTCCTAATGAAACTATATATTTTATAATATATACTTAATGAAGTTATCAAGTTAAACATATAAAGAGTACTTACCTTTGTGCCAGCTGCTATGTTAAGACACTGATCCTACTAGCGAAGAGTTCATTTCTAACAAGAAAAGCAAACAAACAATTTATTTGTACATATTCATTTTCTAAGCATTGTCTTTTAGCATATCAGTTTGTATCACAAGGTTTGTTATTTGGTTCTTAACTTAAAAGGACATTTAGCTAATTTTGTGTAGACTTCTGATGATTTCTTCGGAACAGTTATGAACCTGTACACTTGTCCTTCTTCCCTCTCTTCTCTTTATCCCTCCCTCCTTTTTTCCTTCTTTTCCTTTCTTTCTTTGTCTCTCCCTTTCTTCTTTCCATTTATCTACCTCTACTCAGCTACTAATCTATCCATTTATCCATTAGTAGTAGTGCCACTAATAGATACTGTGATATATGTCAGAACATAAGAATTTGCCCTTTGAAGTTATGACTTAATGAATAAGTGATGGGAAGGAGAATACAAAATTAAAGAAAACAATGGTCATAAAATATAGCATTTTGTTCTATGGGCTAGGAAACTACGCTCTGGGCAGAGATTATAGAATTCATTTTGAGTATAAACTTGAGGTTATTGATTTAATAAGAATGATCATTTGATTCTTTTGGAAATCTTGTCTCTTTCCTTGAATTTCAGTAGTACCAGGAAGCAGTTGAGGAGGGAGACTATAAAGCAAACATACCAAAAAGGCTGAGCTTATCACAGAGATTAAAAAATATATATACATATATATTACAGTATTTATATCTATCTTATTTAAGATATATATAGATATCAACTATTAAAACATAGTAATCTGGGTCCTTTTAGTTTAAGGCACACAGGCTTACACAGTATATCAAAATTTATTCAAAGAATAAATATAGGAACTGATGTTCTTAATAATGACCCTGAATGGACTGATTGGTTATGACCAAGAGTTGTGAACTGATTGGTTATTTAGAGTAAGATTAGGTTTCTTGGGTACCCGCAAATGGAAAAGCTACTGCCACTTCGGAGGAAAAAAAACAAAAACAAAAATCAGAACTTAAAGTGCATAGATTATATAGTAGTTGATTATTTTTCAGTCTTATGATTCAGTTTGACTATTATGCATTTAAATTTTACTTAAGTTTGTGAAATGCTAAATTAAATAATTAAGGATATTTCTTAATTTTACACACAATATTTTAGAGACTTTAATTTATATTATGGTTCTCAGTGAGAGAATTAAGAGTACTTCTCTTATTTCCTCAATATATTTGACTATAATACCCTCTTTTCTATATATTTTCTAAATATATTTTCAATATATTTGACTATAATACCAAAAGGAGCATTTTGGAAGACTAGTGACTGTTAACAAATGTCTTCTAATGAAAAAAAGGATTAATCAAAGCTCCTATCTCGTTGATGCTTAGGGAAGTTGAAACAATCATTATTTTTACATCCACATATTTGACAAGCAAACCAATTAAAAATAGGACATTTATTCAAAAGTCTTGACTTGAAAGAGTTTAATATCAAAAGCCATATCACTGAATAGTATGTCCTAAAACTGCGCTATGTTACACACATCATCTTTTAATCCTTCGTACAACTAAAGGTGAGCAAGTTCTCATTCTAAAAGTGAGTAAAGGCCTACAATTCTAAAAGTGGTAAAAGCAGAATTTTAGACACAAATCTGTCTGGTGCCAAAGAATATTCTTTTATATGACTTTCTTTTTTTGAGGAAGCACAAAAAATTGTTTCAGAAGAGAACCTATAAACAAATCATTTATTTATTAATATATTTAGAAATCATTCTGAACCTAACCTTATAAAAGGCTCTGAGCCTCTACTGAAAGGACCAAAACATGGAATAATAATGTTTAAATCCTTGTATTTTTCAGAAATAATGAGAGTAGAGTAAGGATGAATATGTTTTTATAAAACAAATGGACTCTGGTCTTATCAACCCACACAATGGGTCTTAGAGAGTAATGCATTTCACAGCATGATAAAGTTTCTTTGAAAGCTCATCTTGCAAAGGCCAAAAGGAAAAGACTGCTAGTACTAGCCTTTGAGCCACCTACAGCTATAGACTAACCTTCCCCAAATTTAAAGTTAAACTTATTTTTCAGAACATTAAAGTCAATATGCTTGATTTTAGTTTACCTGGGAAACACTGTTAGAAATCATTCTTCAGAGTTTATTGTAATTTACATTAAAAAAAGATAAAGTTGAGAATAAGTTAAGAAAAAAAGAAGTATAGAAAGATTTGTATAGCTGGACCAAAAGTTTACTACACAAAGCAAATATTTTTTTAGCACACCATTCTCCATGATGCTAACTAATGAAATTAGGGAAATCAATGATATTTTGTGTGACTGAAATATTTTCTTATTATGCTCAAATAGACAAATGATTTCTTAGAAGTTATGGAGATAATTTCTAAATAAGGCTGCCATTTATTCCTCCCTTCTCCTATTGGGGTAGATTCTGTTTTTCCTCTTCTTGAATCAAGGATGGCCTTTAGACTTGCTCTGATTAACAGATTGTAGCGGTAGCGACACTGTTCCCGTTCTGGGCCTAGCCTTTAAGAGGACTGGCAACTTCCTCTTTCCAGGGAATTCAGCCACCATGCAGTACAGAAGCTTGGGTAAGACTACTGAATGAGGAAAGATCACATGTAGAGAGAGAGGAGAGAGGGGGGAGGAGATGGGGAGAGGGGAAAGAAGAGAGGAGAAAGGGAAGAGGGGAGAGGGGAGAGGGGAGAAGAGTGAGAGAAAAGTCATGTGAAGAAGCACTGAAATACCAGACATGCGAGTGAAGCTTTTTTGGATGTTTCAGTTCAGCCCTGGGGCAGCTTAACTACCTCAGTGAGTGACCTCCATCAATGGCAGATGGAGCAGAAGAATCAACTAACAACCCTGTCCAAATTCTGGATCCACAGGATCATAAGAAATAATACATTGCTGTTGTTTAAAGCCTGTTTTGGTGTGGATTATAATGCAATAGATAATTGGAGGAAAAAAGACTGAGTTAAAAGAATTAAAGAATAGACAATGATTTAAATTTTTTACTTTCTTAAAATTTGTCTGTATATTCAAGGTCTTCAAAGGAGATTAAAATTGAATTAACCAAAATTCGGAAGCTACCAAAGATGCTACAAGTTTCCTCAAATTATTTTTTTTTGGCCCTGATCCCCAGATGGGAAGTCTAGACAAAGGAAATTTATAGAAAAAGAACTTGGACATTATTTAATACAAGCATTTCAAATCCAAATTCCTATGAAGACTAAGCAAGTAACACACATCAATTTCTCAGGTGTAAGGAAATAGTGATTTCTGAGAAAATATTAGAAACACTTTTCAAAATGTTAACACTTTTTGTACCATTTAAAAAATAAACCATGAAATTGGACTCCCCCAGTTGATTTTGATGTTCAGGGCAAAACACAAGTTTTGAGATTCGACAAGTTCATAAAGTATTATCCTTAGTATGAATAAGTTTAGTTCATAACTCATTAAGAGTATTTCCATTTGATTAAAAAAACTCAGCAGTATCCTATGCCTGAAAGATTTTCAGAGAGTCATAAAGGAAGACATTTAATTTGGATTAATTCTGACCAATTTGCTTATTCAACTAAATGTGTAAGCAGTCAGCTCTTTGAAGTGTGTATGTGTTTGGAGGATGAAAAGAATATTTGAGAAGACTGATTTTTAGTAACCAAAAATTGCCTTAGTGTTCCTAAATAATTGTCAGTTTTCCCAGCAGAGAATTTTATTGAGTATGGTTGGTTTGCAAAAGCTGGAAGGTCAGTTTGCAATGTGATTTGCATTTCTTCCTAGGCAGGTCATGACACAAATCACTAAAAAAAAAAGGCCCTCTATTTTTCTAAACTTCCTTAGACTCAGAGACTTCTTCGTACATGGAAATAGCTTCTAATGCATGACTGTACAAGTGGCCCAGTCATAGCCCTTCTCATTTTCCCCTTTGGAAATGAAGGTGATATTCATAACCCTACTGGAAATTCTTGAACACTAGCTAGCCCCAAACATATTAGAAAAATTTAGTCCAACACTTTCCTTTGTTTAATAACTGGTTAAAATTATTTTGCTTAACACTAGTTAATATTAAATAGGAGTAGGTTTAAAAAAGCACCTTTTTTTCCCTCAAGGTATCACAGCAGAGATTTATAAAGTAATGAGTTAAAATCCTGGGAGCAGTGAGACTATGCTGGCAAATGGATCAGCCATTATGTACCCAACAATAGCTCACACATGGATAAGTAATTAATGTCCTTCAGATGTACTTTATCACACTTACTTTTCACAGTGTTAAATTATTACCCTAATTTTTATTCCAAAGACTTTCCTATTTATCTGGGGTTGAATTATTTTATTGAGCATATTACCATTTATTTAAAAAAATCACTATCATTTCAATTATTCTTGAAGAAGCTTTCTCATTCATTGCTCTGACTATAATTTCATGTGCCACTTCTTGGGTAGTATAAAAAAATTAAAAATAAGAATGGTATAAAAATTAAAAACCCAGCTAGAATGAAACCTATTAATTGCTTTGTTTCTCTGTGTGTAGCTACAAAAATAAATAGGTCTCTCTTTTCAATTTTGTTTAAGGAAAATGTGTATTTTTGTGTGTGTGTGAAATATTCTCTCATTAAACAAAAACAAATAAATCTCTATTTTATTATATTAAATATTAGACATACATTATTTTAGGAAAGGTATATAAATTGAATAATTTGTTTTGTTAAGGTAATTTTTGTGAATGAAACATCAGACTAGTTTGGAGAGGTAAGCCACCAATGTTAATGATTCATCTTTCAAAATGAATGCAAGAGTTTATGCAATCAGCGAATGGCCAAGATTTCACAAAGGATGTTCACTGAATGCACAAAGTTGAAAACAAACCCCAATACACAGAACAATAAATTCTGTGGCAATGAATAATTATCAGTCTTACAAATCCTAAGTGTTTTATGATTTATCTTAATAGCAGTTAAATATGTTCTTTGAATTCTTTTATCTGTAACAATATTTAGATTTTTTTTTTCCAGGTTTCTGTTGGTGATATTTTCCAAATTAAGTGAAAGAAAAGAAAACTCAGTCATTATAAAACATAAAGCAATCTGTAAAATTATAAAGCTTTTTCCTTCCTCTCCCCCACTCTCCTTCCCACGTCAAATGTAGACCATATGCCAAGGCTACTCCTTAACTATAACTGACTGTTGCTACTGTAGTAATCAGTCTCTGTCAGAGCAATTACTTAAAATCATCCGTCCTGGTTGTTTTTCACAATCCACAGCACACTGAGCAGAACAATGCAGCTGACAATCCGAATGACACAGATGGAATTATCATACCTCACACCCCATCTGACTGACAGTTACCTGCAGGAAAGGGGAAGGACCCTATCATCTGGAGGGGCAGCTTTCTTGTTGCCAAATAGGTAGAGAGAAAGCCCTTTGCTGCACCTTTGTTATCTAGGGGATCAGCAGAGACTTCTTCCTGGCATGTGCAAAACAAACAACGACATTCTTCTGGATGGGCAGCGGGGTGGGCATCATCCATATCGAGGCACTGGGTTTAAGATATTAAACAGGTTAATCAATAGGTGTTCCAGCTTTTGCAAGACCCTTATTAGCAGACCATATGGATTGAAATTCATTAGCCCTTCTTGCCTTTTACCACATCAATATTTCCGGGAACTGTCCCTAAGTACATTGTTTAGAAAAATGTCTGTTCCTTATATTTTCTAACCACTAGTTGTTGGGGTGTATGCAATGTTTGTGTGTGTGTGCCAGTGAGTGTGACAGGGAGAGCTGCAGGGAGAGGCCTTGGGAGGGTCACAGAGTCTGACACAATCAGGTAGTACAATCACCACTGTATTTAGAGGTGCAAGTTTTGGGACAAAAGTTATTTAAACTCAGCAAATAGTCTCCCTCATCCTGCCTTTTATTCAAAACAAACAAACAAACAAAAGGTAACAAGGGAAGCCTTCCAGGAAGGTGGGATTTTACTAGGTTGGAAAACTGAATCAAACAAAATAGCATTTTTCCTGAACTGTTGAGGTTTCCAAAGACCTGCCTCTCTCCCAGTGTTGCCAGCTTCTCAGAACCTGAGGAGTGAAGCTGCTTGGGCTAGAGCACGTGCGTTATTAAAAGTCTCAGGAAGATTTAGCTGCCTCCATAATCCTAAAAGCTAGAAATGTATTCCTATTCATTCTCAGTGAATTCAGCTCAAAATAATTAGAGGAAGAAAAGAGGGGATAACTTCTGTATTGCCATCTTTTAGTCTTGAACTATCTGTGCCAAATTAAGCATCTATACACATGAGGGAATGGGGGTAAGTGTATGACATATAGACATTTAGATATATGGCACCTATATGCATATACATTCTTTTCATCAATTCCTTTGACTGGCAAGATTCAAAATACTAACAGGGAAGGAATTCATTTGTTTCGGTAGGGAAAAAAAGCAAATTAGAAGAGCTGAATTCTTATGGCATGCTGATGATTAAACCTACATTAATCATAAACATCAATAGGCCACCAACAGGGCTTGTTTAATCACTTTCAACCAATTGTGTGACTCTGTGACTGCCCCTCTGCTAGACTTCTTAGAAGTGTTTCCTTATTTAGGGTTGGAATTATTAAAGTTCAAAGATACTCCTGGGTAATCAGAATTTATTGCATTGCTATTCAGAAATTTGTCCAACGTAGAGGTTGCTAAAGACGCCCTACCAAATACAGGGCTTCTGGCAGTGTTTCTTTCTTGGACATCGGGGGACTTTCATGTGAAGAAAGTACAGTTATTTTAATTTTGCTTTCAGTTAATTTTGGGCAGTGCAGTCTGGGAAGTGCTTCATAACTGGGAAGCACTGGGAAGCCCCATTCTGCAAAGGCAGGGGGTACTCTTTGTCTGCAGGCATGGGAAATGGGTAGGCAACAAGAAGAACCCTCTACACTGACAAGCAGTCAGTGGCCTGTTGGGAACTAAAGGGATGGGAAGGAGAGAATCTTAGCTCAGAGTCTACACCTGATCTATCCAATACAGTAGCCACTACTGAGGCCACTGAGCACATAAAACTTGGCTGGTCCGAGTTGAGATGTACTGTCATTGTAAAGTACACACTTGATTTTGAAAAACCAAAAAGAAAAAAGAAAGCAAAGTACCTCATTAATAATTTTTGATATTGATTTTCACATTGAAATGATAGTATTTTGGATATACTGAGTTAAATACATCATGTTATTAAAATTATTTTTACCTGTGTTTTTTTTTCTTTTTAGTGTGGCTACTAGACAATTTAAAATATACTTGTGGTTCACATTCTATTTCTATTGGACAGCATGGACCTGCACTATCCATACACTGTGCCAATCACTTCATATGTATACTCTCTTTAAATCTTTATAGCAACTTGATGAGGGAGTTATGATTGCTTCCTATTTATTGACAGGGACCAAGTTTTAGAGACGCTAGGGAACTTGCCATAATTACTAAGTGGGAAGACTGTATACAGAGCAGATTGGTGTCATTCCAAAGGCCCTCTTCTTTCCAGGATGTCTTGCTTCTTCCATGATCTATTGCTGATACCTGTGAGTTGGAACAAGAATAAGGATTTTGACTTTTAATGCATATGTTGTCACCTTTGACTAATCCAGTGCTTCTCAGTGGGGATGCTATGGTCACTAGGGTGGGGAAAATTCTGGTTTAGATGAGACTGCCCCAGGATCTTTGCAGAATTTTTAGCATCTCTGGTCAGGGTCTACTAAATGCCAGTAGCTCTTTCTGAGTTCCTATTATTGTGAGAACAAAAAAGCTTCCCCTTCATTTCCAAACAAACTCTAGGTGGATGATAACAGCCTGTGTTCGGAAACATTAATCTAGATTAGGGGGGTTGCAAACTATGGTCCAAGAGCCACATCTTCTTTTTATTAAATAAAGTTTTCTGAGAACATAGCCATACCTTTTTGTTTACATATTGCATGTGGCTGCCTTTGCACTACAAGGGCAGAGCTGAGTTGAGACAGAGACTATGAGCTGCAAAGCTGAAAATATTTACTGTCTGGCTCCTTACCGAAAAAGACTACAGGCCCACCTAGATCCATCTTCATATATTATTCTGCCTCTCAATTAACATCCTTGCTTTAGGACTTGTGTTTTGGGACTTGTTTCTTCTTGATTCTCATTCCTAGCAGTTTCTATATTTTAGATGCACTATTCCCACTCTTCCATACACATAAACTTCTAAAAGTTTTGTGTGCTACTTCTAGTCCTTTCTGTAGTAGTATTGTGGAAATCAGGAAAGCTTGAATTCCAGACTAGGCACTGCCACTTATTAGTTGTGTGTCCTTGTGCAAGTGTGTCCTTACTCTCTCTGAGGTCCCCTTTGCCTACCTGTTATAAAGGGCTAATTCTTACCTCGTGGTGGCTATGAAAGGACCTAATGATATTAGAGCATCTAGGACATAACAGGTTTCTCTTCTTTTCCTAGGCTGGGTCCAAAACCAGCCTACTGTACTTTTAGTGTTGCTTCTGTAGCCTTCAAGACTGTCATGGTGAGAGTATTTCTTTCACTAGCATTGTTTTCTCCTCAATCAGCAGGTCACTGATCACTAATACCAGTGATCTAATGAGAAGGGTCACTGAAATAGACTGCTCAGACAAAGAGGAGGGCAGTGAATTCAATTTGCAGTTGACCAGATGCTTGGAAATCAAAGAGGTGTCATGTTGTCTTATTGCTTAAAGCAAGTAAATAACCTTGCAAAGAAGTTCAGAATTAATTGGAGTTGAAATAATTATAGTTGATGATAAGCTAGCCACCAGAGAAATGCAATAGTCAAACTGTGTGGTAACAAATGCATTGATTAACATATGTCAGGACAGCACAGAATGTAGCTGAGAAACACAGAATTATGAAGGTGAAAAAAATTACCGGCTTCAGTAACAGTTTTTATTTATAACTCCATTTCTATTTCTGAGATCAGAAAGACTCCATTATTTTAAAAAAGCTGTTTCAGTGAGAGAGAATATTAGCCTGAAAGGCCAACATGCCACATGACTAGCAAAGCCACAGATTTAGAATAAACAAATGTATTTTAACATCCATAGAGATATCCTTTGATTTTCTGATCAACTGATTAGTGGACCATACCCAGATCCTGAGTTTGAACAAGGTTCATAAGGGTCATCTCCCTGCAGATGAGGACCTCTGTACCACTCAAAGCATAATGTGACCTATTAAAGTGGAAATGCCTTTAGCTGGAGAACTTCAGAGACTCCACTTCACCTAAAATGAGCCTGGTGCATACAAAAGGACTGGCATGTGACCCATTTGTAGCCCACAGATGAAAAGGAATCCTGGAATAACACATATTTGTATGGCTCTGGAGTTTTCAAAGCACTTTTCCCTCCATTAACTCATATGTGAAATGACCAGGTTGATTAATTTATTGAAAGAAAACAAGATTGTTCTTTGTAGATCTAAACTTCCTCCCACCCTCTCAATTTTTTTCCACAGAATTTAGGACATGACTCAGTTTCTTAACACATTGGGGGAAAATTACTTCAAAGAATGGAGTGATGTGTGAAATTAAGAAACAGAAGGAGCATAAGGAAGACAATATGGTAACACACAGTTAAGTTTCCAAGACTTGAGAATATATCTTTTGCAAAATATCCCTGTATGCTAAAGTGCATTCTGTTTATTCTAGCTCAGTGGCTCAGCTGGTCATGTAATATGTTAGCAAATGGCAAGACTGAAAATGTAGAGCAAGGTTGGACTATCAGGGCTTTCATCAAGAGGAAACTGTGGGGCTTGGTGTTAGTTCTTTGAGTCTGGGAGCAACAGAGAATGACTAAAAATGTATGATGGGGAGAAAGGGAAGTGGAAAATGAAGAGAATGAAGTAGTCTCTCAGACTCAGTGAGTGGTTAGCGACCATAGCCCCTCACAGAATTTTCCGTATTAGTAAAACATAAATACATCCTCAGAGAATTTCAGCCTAATTGGGACTCATTATCCTAGCCAATATGGGCTCACCCTGGAAGAGAAGTGTCACAGTAATTGAACATTCATTTGGTTTCAGACTCTGGCAGTTGAAGGGAGGTGCTGTTCAACACACAATGTATTCAGCAAAGAGAATGCCACTTGGCCTGAACAGTTTCTAAAGAACTGTGCAAGCCACATAATTTTATAGCAAGTGAGTTCTTGCTAGGGAAGTGATTACCAACATTTTATATTTTTCGAAAAGCCTTATAAGCATTTAATGGAATGTGCCCTCATCACTTTCCTGCTGTTTTTACCTTCATTTATAGATTAGGAAACTGAGGTTCAGTGGCTTGGAGAGAATTTCCAGGGTCACATAGTAATTCAACTGCAAAGTTTCATAATATCACACAATCACAATAACAGAAGGATTTATAAATAACCTTTCCACTGATTTACAGAATGAATTCTACCTACAAGGCTTCTTTTGGACTTTAAAAATAGACACATCTCTCTATGTCCTTTATGCTGATTTCTATACACTTTTAAGGTAATAGACTTTTCAGGGGGAAAAAAAAAATCATGTTACTAACAAAAAAGAAAATTCCGTTTAAAAAACTCTATAAAAACAAGCACAGAATATTGTATATATTATAATTAATATTCTTATGGCCATAATTATCTTGATTTCTTTTTTCTATTTAGGAACATTGGCCAGTGTTTATTTTGAGTTGTCATAAAAGGTCACATCCAACTACCAGAACCTCTATATTAGAAAAAGACAGTTGATTACTAATTGTCTCTTTAAGATTTGCAAAGATGAATGTTCCATAATCTTTCCTAGAGGTAGCTCTCAACTGGTTGTATTTTAATATCATGAGCCATTTTTCAAATTTACCAAGGGCATCTGAAAACTCATAATCAACCTCCAAGATCTTAGCATTGTGAGTCATCTGCTAACCAAATAGTCAACTCTCTGTTTATCTAAAAAAACCCAAAAAACAAAAAACACCTTAATTTTTACAAGCCTCTGAAGCATTCCTAAAACTCTAGACTCTATTACAAAAGAGTCTAGAAAATAGTTGCATACTAAATATACAACTATATTTGTGCTGATAGTCACTGAACTACAAATAAGATATTGATAGATATCTGAATTCTTAAATTACCTATATTAAATCCCTTAAATTCTTATTCTCTTTTGGTTTTATAAGGGCTATATTAAAAGAGAAGTTTAGCAAATTTTTCGAGCTTTACTCTCAACAGAGAAAATAAAATTTAAAACCAAACTCAGTTGACTAAGCTGAACAAGACAAGATTACTTCTATGTTAAAGTTCACAAAGAGACAAGAACTACCAAGGAGGAAAAATATGAATGGCAGATCTCTATCAGTATGAATATCCCAGAATTGGTTTTTTTGGGAATATTTCAGTAGTTTCATGATCAGACTTTTAAAATTTTATTTTTGTCTCTAATATTTCCCAATATAAGTCATCTTGAAAATCAGTGATGAACTATTCTCCTTTACCTTTTACTCTCATTTGTCCTTCTCAGAATCTTCTGTGATTCCCAAGTGCTTACAGGTAAATTCCCAAGTGGTTTACTATTTTAGGCCCTCCACTTTCTAGTTTCTTTCTAGATGAACCATTTTGGTAATAGCTCAACTTGCCTATTCATTGTTGCAAGAATATATCAATTACTTCTCAAGATATCCTTTGTCCAAAATGTCCTCCCAAATTTCTGCCAAGTCTTCTCTCTTCTTCAAAGGTAAGTCCCACCTTTTCTCTGAGATCACTCATAGAACACTGCCCTTTATTAATTACTTCCTCCATGGCAGTCTTGTAATTTATTTTACCTGTAACATTCACTTGACACATAGTACATGTCACACCATATTATTATATATCTTAATCTTTGTACTTTTAGGTTATGTGTATGTCACAAGTGTTGTGTATCTGGGATCCTGCACTTGATAATGCCTATGGCACTGATGAAAATTGCTAACACTGAATGCTATGTGACAGATAAACAAAGTGGCCTAAGCCTTATAAGTATTAACTCATTTAATTCTCACAGTAGTCCTAAGACATAGCCACCATTATTACCTCCGTTTTAAAGATGACAAAACTGAGATATACAAGTAAGTGATCTTCCCTGTGCCATCTAGCTGGTAAATGGTGGAGTTGAGATTTGAACCCAGGTGGTTCAACTTGACTCCCATTCCCTTAAGCAATGTGCAGTGCTGAGGATTATTGAAGAAAAAAAGTGTGAAATTTTATAATTATGAGTTAAATTTTTCATGAGATGAGCAAAACTAAAATATGACATATTTAAGTCAAAAAGGTATTGCTTTGGAGAATAAAATTTTAGGAATAAGCATCATTTAATTTTCTTAAATAGATAATGACACATCTATTTGAGTAAAATAGTGTTAAGACTTGAATCAATATCTAGATGATTCAGATTCTCAAACACCACTGCTTGACTTAGCTGCCCACTTTGCCATAGATGTGTACTCTTGCTCTGCCCTTCTTCATGTTCAGGTCACTGATGCTTGAGGAGAAACACAGGGAAACTGGAAGTTAAAACAAACAAACAAACAAAACCTTGAAACAATTGACTTATTATTGAATGTGTCAAATATCTTTTTCAAAATGGTAAGTGTGATTTCATGAAAGTACAATAGTTTAATGATGAAAAATGTCAATGTTCTTTATTTTTTCTAGTATATCAAGTGTCTCTAAGCAACTGACTTACATACTGGACATATTATGTCAACCTGGGCCATACATGGGTATGTGAATCTCTTGATAAAATGAAACCTGTCACTCATGAGGCATTTCGTTGGAGTTAGAACTCAATGAATATCTGAAATTTTCTATAAATTGGATATCTAGGGATTCCTTAATGTATAAACTAATAAATGACATCTAATGATTTTTAATGTTTTTAATTTTAATATACTTTTTATAATCAATATTTTTATTAAAATTTAATCAGGAAAATCAATAAATACCACAGTTGTTTGAGAAGCCTTAAAACATTTGTACATTGTGACCATTAATACCACTTATAGGAATCTATAACTAGGAAATAATAAGAAATGTAAAAGGAAAACTTGAAAGCAAGAATGTTTATTGCAACATGCAGTGAAAAATAAAATCTTCTTAAATATCCTGAATTAGAGGAAGTAAATTATGGTACAGTTGCACAATAGAACACTTATGTAGTAATTAAAAATGAAGAGTGTTTTACTGACATAAAAATGCTTTTTATAATCAGTAATGTTAAACAAAATGCAGCTTAACAAAATTATATATACAGAATGAGAACAAGTATTAAAAGAAGAATAGATAGGAAAGAAATTAGAAGATACTCTGACATATGAATAGTAAAAGAAGAAACCTATAGAAAAAAGACAAGAAATAATTATGGAACAATGTTTATAAGGGTATCATGTGCTGTGTGATTATGGGTGACCCATTATTTTCTTCTTTATGCATTTCTGTAATTTATAAACTTTTAAATGTGGGTTCACTACTCTTATTATCAGAAAAACTTTTGACCTAAAAAAGTTAATTGCAATTTCAATAGAAATGTATAAGATTTAGGATGAAAGATAACAAAATATGAGTTCTGACACTTCATTTTTTGAAATGATTACTGATGTTGTTGATGGTCACACAACGGTCTTCAGAGATAATGGCCAAGCAAAACCCTGAAAAGTTTATCTATTGAATGAAAAATATTGGATCTTTTGGGTATCTTGCTTATGATACCATTGTTCAAATAGATTGCCAGTATATGTTTGTTAACAGTTGTGTAATTGTGTAAAAATTCCTTCTCAAAATATAATTATTACTTTGTGCAATTGTTTTGTGCATAAACATCATCAGATTCTTTCTGAATATTAACTATGAAGGAGGGACATATATATTTCACTAATAAAAAGTACACTGGAGCCACTGTATTATTTGCTCCCAGCCTAATTCAAATATTCAGTGGATTTATATTTATATATATCAAAAAATAGTTTGGCATAGTTGTAGAATCCCAATATATTTTTTTGTCAACAACTCTGTTCAGAACACAATTCATTCAAAAATGTTATTTTTTGAACCAGGGCTTATTTTCAAGTTCATCTCCAGAATTCCAGAGGAGAATGGATGTGACAAGGGGATTGGGATATGTCCTCTGGGCATATGAGTGAAGCGCAAGAATGAGTCACAACCATGTCTTATGTGTGATTGGGTCCACCTCTGAAAAAGTTTTGTACTAGAGAATCTATTTGTAATTCATGTCATCCTTTTTTCCATTTTTAGTATGTTATTAATGCTTTTTATTACACAGAGAAGCAGTGAAAATTGATTTTTATGTAAGACTTTGAAATTGCCCCTTCAACAGGTCTTCATATGGAAACACATGGAAGTGCAAAATAAAGATTTGTGGGAAAGATTTTCTTTGCAGTATCATTTATAAGATTTAAAAAGAAGAATCATTCTAAATACTAAGAGTTGGAAAAAGTAGAGTCTATAAAGACTTTAAATAATCATTAAAAATATTATGGAGTTTTATTAAAATGGGAAAATAATTTTAGTAAGTAGAAATGTAAAGCCCCAAACCAGCATGTAAATTTATTGGTAGTGGTTAATTAAGTGAATTCTCAGCTCTCTCAGTCTCTAATTATTCCTTAATAGAAAAACAGAGTTAACTTTGTTTAAAGGAAATGGTCTTGACCCTTTGGTAGTGCCTTTTAATGCCCTGAATGTGTCAAACTGTGTTTCTCAATACTGAAATGACTCAAAGTAACAATCCCTTAGAAGAATGATTGCAGATCAATATTGTAATTCCAATTGAGGCTAATTAAGAAGACTTTATACACAGACTCACGGCATTTAGAGAGATTAGGGAACTTTGTGATTGTCTAAATAACTTCTTTGGCAGATGAGAAAACAATTCCAGCTACTCCTAAAATAAGCCAAAAAGAGAAGCAGATTTCCTTTTATCTCACCACTCAGGGCTCATTCTCTGAGACAAAGCCATTCTCTTCTTTGGAGGAATCTGTGTAACATTCTCAAACTGAGGTTATTCCTTTAAATTCACTATCCCTCCAAGCCTGACTTAAAAACAAAACAAAACAAGATTAAAAAAAAAACCGAAACACCATATAAAGTGAAATTACAGATGTAACATTTGATTGTTTTGATTTATTTTTAATTATTCTGTCTACCTTTTGTCTTAATTGGACAAATGTGGTATAAACTTGTTCTATGCAATTAAGAGTAGGTATGTGCAAAGAAAGTGGAGTTCTATTTTAAATCTTATTTGAACTGACTCATAGTTCAGTGTGTTACATGAAATTAGAACAAGTATAATATTTAAAAAGCTAATGAGTTTTAGTAAAAATATCCTCACAGAATGAAGTGCTGGGAAATTTTATATATTGAATTGGGAGTCTATTAAGGTTTTTCTTTCTCTTCTTTTCTTCACTACATACAAAGCAGAGTTTGGAAAAAATTAGAGTATTTTGAATTCAATATCCTTTGAGCTGTCATCTCAAAAATTTACTTAAAAAATCTATGGCAAAAAAAAAAAATCTATGGCAGAATTCTATGGAGCTTTTCTTAGAAGGAACTAAAAGAACATTAGAAGTACTATAACAATAGACTTTTCTAGGAACTAAAAAGAAATCAGGTCATGCTTAATGAAATCAGGCAGCAACCCTAAAGTCAACTGGGATGTTCTGGCTCCTTTTTCTTGTTTAGTTTTTGTGGGAATCTGAGTTTGTGGGATTCCTCTGAGTGTTTTTCTGATAAGCTCTTGATTTCTAATCTAAAATATATGATGAGTAGTAGAAGTACATACAATGGAAAGGAAACTAACATGTATTAAGCACCTACATCATGCTGGGTGTATGTATTATCTCTTTTAATATAAATGGGGGAGTTGCCTTAGCAACTCAAACCATACTCATTGTAAATGTAATAGGATAAATTCAATGTTGGCTATAAGAACAATAATTCATGTATACTCATTCTGTGTCTCCCAGTTACGTAAGGATCCCCATTTGAAAGGCTAGATCCATTTCTATGTATATAAACTATATACACAGAATTGCCATGTGAATTTGGGATGGAGGAGAAAGAAGAGAACGAGTATTTACAAGCAATAAATTCCATTTATTCAATGGGTTCTTACTGAGCACTTACTATGTGCCAGGCATTGTTGTGGTATTAGAAATGGAGAGGTAAACAAAGAGAAGTCTCTTGGAGATTGTAATATGCTCAGGCAAAGCAGATAATAAACAGGTAAGTCAGTAAACACATATTAGGTAGTAATAAATGCTCACAAAGACTTGAAACAGAGTGATTTTATACAGAGTGGCTAGCTGTCTATGTAGATGGGATGAGTAGGGATGGTTTTCTTTTGGAGGTGACAGTGTACAACATTTTGTTTTATCTTTGCCAATCCTGGAAATAATAGCTTTACTTTACAAAGCTAAGTAAGGTTAAGTACATGTCAAAGGTCACAGAGCTACTACTTTTCCTTCCTCAATTCATGTTGGACTCTCAAGATTTTTTATACTCTTTGATACTGGAGATTTTTCTTTTTCTTTTCAAAGTTCTAATTTTTAAAGAAATCATAGTTTATGGAGAGTAAGGTGGACCTTCCCCAACAAACACAGAAAAATGCTAGGACAGTGTGGTGGGTTTTCTCTTTCAATCTAACAAAATAATTAATGGAGGAAATGGTGCTTACCACTACTCTCAGACTGTTCAGCAGGTATCTTCCCTGTGGTAAACACTTAAAACAAAGATCCATTTTCTGGCTGGCTGATTTGTTTGTTTATTTTGAAAAATCTTTGCCTCTCTGGAAAGCATGTTTGTCCTAGAATATAGTATTTTTGCCAAAGTCCCACACTGAAGACTGCTCCTCAGGATGGCCTTGTACAGAATGTGTGAATTTCCATCATCAGCTAAAATGTGAACTTGAACAATAGACAGTTGGCTTTCCTCCAGTCCTAAATAAAGCTGTGCAAGAGCTGTAAAATTCTTCCTGCATCTGTGGAGGGAGGCGGGGCAGAAAGTTTGCAGTTCTTCTGATGCTATTTAGGGATGGTCTCCTTAAGAAAAAATCACCCCTTTCACCAATTCCTGAGAACTGCAGGGACTCTTCTTTTACCAAAGTGACCTCTATTTACATTATTCTTGTGGGACCTAAACAACAAGGCAATGAACGGTATGTTTTCCCTGTGGGCCCAGTTATAGCCTCTATACTTCCAAGCTTTGAATTTCCATTGGGAATTTCTATCCACTGGGTTTTTTTCTAAAAGGAACTTAGCATAATTTTGTGAAATTCTATACTACTTTGTGATTGCTCTTCTGTTTTCTTTTTCGTTCTCTTTCTACCAAATACTGTCATATTCCAAAGTTCAGTACTTTACCTACTGCTTTCTTCCATCAAACAAGCTCCGGCTCATGGTGTAATTACTTTTTGCTCATGTCACAATCATTTACTGTAGCATTTCAGTTACTGTGCTTAGGGTGAGGGTTGTTCAAAATGAATCAGAGAGGACTTTTATCCTATCTTAAGATCCCTAACTGTCTCCTGAATTTCCATCTTCAAATGCTGTAGGACAGCTCCATCTCATATGACAATAACCTCTCTCCTCACCCACTCCTTAAACCAAGTCTTCCCCTGCGTTTCTCCTGGCTTTCCATCAATGGTGCCATCATCCTTTCAGTCATCCTTCTCCATTGCTAAGTCTCTAAAACTTGGCCGTTGTCCTTTCATAATGTTTGCTGCTGTCTTTTTCCTCCAGTAGCAAGGATCTTAGTCATAGACCTTATCAGTTCATCAACTGGGCTGCTGTAATAATCTCTTGTTTCCCTGCCTCTGAATATTTTCTTTTCCATTCATCCTAGATACATGCCACTGCAATCTTCAACTTTCCAAAACACCTGGTAATTTAACATGAGGCTATTCAGAAACTCTGTGGCTTCTCATTAGATAGTCTTCCAAGATCTCCCATATTCTGATTACTTAAACTCTGAAGTTTTCTCCCCAGTCACCCTTACACTGATATTCCATGCCAGCCAGACTGGCTTTATGTGCCTTTGTGCCTTTGCTTGTGTTCTTCAAGATATTCTTCCCCACCCCACCCCCACACACTCCTGTGCACATAGCTTATCTTTTTCTTATAAAGCTTGACTCAAGTCTGACTTGTCATCTGAAACCTTCCTAACTATGCCAGCTATCAGTGATTCCTCTCTTCTCTAGGCTCCTATAACACTTACCCTGCCCTACTTTGGATTGCTACATGTTAAGGAGTGAATATTTGTGTCCCCCCAACCCCAAAATCCATATGTTGAAGGCCCAACCTAAATGTGATGGTATTCAGAAGTGGGGCCTTTGGGAGGTAATTAGGTTTAGATTAGGTCATGGGAGTGGGACCCTCATAATGAGATTAGTGCCCTTATTAGAGAGAGAGAGAGAGAGAAATTTGTCCAAACACATGCACCAAGAAAAGACCATGTGAGGACATAGACAGTGGCTGTCTGTAAGCCAGCTAGGTAGTGGGCCCTCACCAGGAACTGAATCTTCCTGCACCTTGATTTTGGGCTTCCCAGCCTCCAGAACATGAGAAATAAATGTCTTTTTTTAAGCCACCCACCTATGGTATGTTGTTATAGTAGCCCAAGCTGACTAAGACACTGTAGTCAAGTCCCTTGACAGTGTCTCCTACCATTTTGCTCAGCTTTTCCACTCTGGTGACCTGGTTGTTTCTGGAACACATTGAGCAAGTTCGTGCAGGACAGAGGGCTTTTTTTTTTTTAATAAATTTATTTATTTATGTCTGTGTTGGGTCTTCATTGCTGCATGAAGGCTTTCTATAGTTATGGCAAGTGGGGGCTGCTCTTTGTTGTGGTGCACGGGCTTCTCATTGCAGTGATTTCTTTTGTTGCAGAGCATGGGCTCTAGGAACGTGGGCTTCAGTAGTTGTGGCTCATGGGCTCTAGAGCACAGGCTCAGTAGTTGTGGCGCAGGGCCTTAGTTTCTCTGTGGCATGTGGGATCTTCCCAGACCAGGGCTCGAACCTGTGTCCCCTGCATTGGCAGGTGGATTCTTAACCATTGCACCACCAAGGGAGTCCCAGGAGGGAGGGCTTTTGTACTTAAAGTTGCCTTTGCCTGGGATGCCGCTTTCTGAGATATGCCTGTGATTTGTTCCCACATTTCCTTGAGTTTCTGCCCAACATTCATCCTTCACTGTATTAGCTAAAAGAGCAACTTCCATCAATATATTTCCCCCATATTGTTCTATTTTTCTTCATAGCACTTTCAACATTTGACATTATATGATTATCTATTTGTTTACCTATTGAATGGGAGCCCCATCCAGAAAAAAAGTTTTGCCTACTTTGTGTATTATTCTGTCCCCAGTGCTTAAATAATGTCTGGCACATAGTGATGCTCAATACATTTTTGTTGAATAAGTGAATGACTGTTTTTTGGATTTTATTGGAGTATAGTTGCTTTAGAATGTTGTGTTAGTTTCTGCTGTACAGTAAAGTGAATCAGTTATACATACATATATATACCCTCTTTTTAGATTTCCTCACCATTTAGGTCACCACAGAGCACTGACTAGAGTTCCCTGTGCTATACAGTAGATTCTCATTAGTTACCTATTTTGTGCATAGTAGTGTATGTATGTCAATCCCAATCATCCAATTCATCCCACCTCACCTTCTCCCCTTCGTATCCATAAGTTTGTTCTCTACATCTGTGTCACTCTGCTTACAACTCCAGCTCTCTTATCTTCTTGAATGATTTAAAGTACAGTTGATTATTTGCTAATTTCATATTTGCAAATTCACCTGCTCACCAACATTTATTTATTTACTTATTTATTTATTTTAAATATATTTTTGATGTGGACCATTTTTTTTAAGTCTTTAATGAATACAAGAGGTGCTTTCAAGGTTGATCACAGACAGGCACAGAGGGGCAAAAATTTGAGTCACCCCATGCCAGTGTTCATGGTGATGCTCTGCCTTCTTGATTCAGCTTTCATACTGTATGCAAGTATTCTTTTTGCAGTCTATTTAGTGCCATGTTCTTTGCATTTATTGCGTGTGGGCATTTTTTTTTTTTTTGGCTGTTCCACTGTTTGTAATGGCCTCAAGCATGGTGCTGAAGTTCTGTGTAGTATTCCTAAGCATGAGAAGGCTGTGATGTAACTTGTAGAGAAAATACATGTGTTAAATAATCTTCATTCAGGCATGAGTTATAGTGCTGTTTCCATTCAGTGTTAATAAATCATCAATATATGAATATATTAAATAAGATATCTTTAACAGGAATACACATAAAACAATGTATTGATTGGTTGACAAAAATGTTATGACAAGAGGTCAAAGGAACCTAACCATCTATTTCCCCTAAGATCAACATCTCAGTATTTGTTAATTTAGTGTTTGGGGTGACCTTATAGGTCATAATAACCATGAATAATGAGAATCAACTGCACTTCTTTTCTTTCTTTATTTGATGATGACTCCTACAGCTGTATCCAGTCAGAGTGGTTTCTCAAGTTCCTCACCCATACATCCACCTACCACCTCATTTCTATCTTTTCTTTGCCTTCCTTCTGACACCATGTTATAGCTCTGAAACACTGCATCTGATTATGTCACCTCTCTGTTTTAACCTTCCCATGGCTCTCTGTTTTACCTAGGATCATTCAACCTCCACAGCATAGAACATAACCTCTAGGTGATCCCCTCCCCACAACATCTTTGTTCCAACCAGACTTCTCACCCTGTCTTAAGCACCAGATGTCTCTATATCTCTGCACTTTTGTACATGCTCTTTTCTAGCCTTTCAACTTTTCTTAGCATGTAAAATTCTGAATTATCCATTAAGAGAGCATTCAGATATTATCTTCTCTGTGAAGGTTTCCCAGTTGCTTAAGCAGGGGGGGTTGCTTCCACTTCTGGCCTCTGACACATTATTGTAGGATTTGCACTGTGTCTTAGTTTTCTTACTTGTCTGTTTTTTACACTCATCTGATGTGTTTTCCAGCACCACCAAACAGTTCTCCAGTTCTCAGCAGACACTGACTGGATGCCCTATGACTTAACTCGAACCTGACACTGTCTACCTGGAGATAAGAATCAGATCCCACAGGTTAAGGATTCAGTCCGACAAGATGCCCCTCCCTGCTTCAGATGCCAATAGCAAGTCCAGATTATTACCTGTGCTTCTGATCTACCAGCTATAAATTGGAGAGTCCCACGACCCCCTCCTCAGGTTTATTATAAAAGGATTTAACTCGGGAACAGCCAGACAGAAGAAATGCACAGGGCACGATATTGGGAAGGGTATGTGCAGAGCTTTAGGTACCACTCTTCTAGGATTGCCATGTGTCCACCAATCCAGATGCTTTCCAAATCCCCTCTTTTTGGGTTTTATGGAGGGTCCATTACAAAGGCACGATGGATTAATGGTGATTGATTTAACCTCTAGTCCCTTTCCCCTCGTCTGAGGTTAGGGTATAGAATGGAACCCTCTAATCATGATGTTCCCCTGGCAATCAGCCCCCATCCTTACTTGCTTTCCAAAAGTAATCTCATTAACATAAATTCAGTTGTATTTGAAGGAAGCTTGTTATGAATAACAAGACCAACCTTTTATCTTTCTGACACTGAGCTATTTCAGAAACCAATAACAAAAGACCAAATATTATAACAAAAGATGCCTCTATGGCTCTTATATAGGAAATAACTAAGGTTTTAGGAGTTATGTGCCAGAAACAGTGAACTAAGACCAAATATATACTTCTTGCTACAAATCACAGTATCACAAATCACACTGAGACTCCAACAAACTCTCTTAGGAAGGGCAAGATCATTCTTCTTCTCATATGGACCTCTAACCCCAGCGTCAAACACCTGTTAAGCACTTAACAATACTTATTAAATGAACTGAAAGAAAGAATATTTGTAAGTGATGCTGGGATGTATACCTGCCCAAATAAGACATTTGTTTGGATCTAGGTAAGAATATTCTATTTCTAAATTATCATTAATGATGTAATTACCACTGTTTCTCTTTATCATCCAAGTTGGTCACAGATAAAATAAGAATTCACCTATTGCAATCACAGCCATTATGAAGCCTCACTGGAAAATTTGATTCCATTAACATCAATCTATAGAACATGTCTGATGAATGAGTAGATGAACAAAAAAAGAAAAAAACAATGTTTGAAAGAGTGTTGTGTAGTTTTACTTTAGGAAGAGTGAATAGTGAATTCAGATTTAGAATATCTTAATTATAGAATCATTCACTTCACATCCCTGAACCTCAGTTTCTTCAACACAAAAATAGGATAATAATGCCCAACTCTGAGGGTTAGTGTGAAGATTTAATGGTACAATGCTTAAGAATTCTCTTTGTAACAACAACAGCAACAAGAGACCACTATAAAAATGGAAATATTTATTTCTGCATTTAGGTTTATTTATAAGGGACATTTCTACTTTCAGTGCAATCAAGATACCAATCTTTTTTTTTTTTTTTTCTTTTTGCGGTACGTGGGCCTCTCACTGTTGTGGCCTCTCTCATTGCGGAGCACAGGCTCCTGATGCGAAGACTCAGCAGCCGTGGCTCACGGGCCTAGCCGCTCCGCGGCATGTGGGATCTTCCCGGACCGGGGCACGAACCCGTGTTCCCTACATCGGCAGGTGGACTCTCAACCACTGCGCCACCAGGGAAGCCTGATACCTACTTTTTTCATTCCAGTATCTTGTAGTTGCTCCATAACTTGGCTCAGAGAAAGAATTCCACCAAAAAGGCATAGCTTGTGTTTTGTTTTGCAGAAATCTCTATAAGCAGAATATTTCATAGATGTTTTATACAATGACAAATAGTTATTCACAGACAGATGCTGGCCATGTGTTTTCCAAGATCAATGAAGAATGCCAGCAAATGGGAAATTGGAGGGAGGGCAGAACAGATATTTCCTGAAGCAGCACACCTCCCAGTTGGAAACGTCAGAATCTTTGTGAGTTTCTACAGCAGTGTGTAGAGTATGCCAGGGCTCTGGGTGTGGTTCTGTGCAGCTGACTGCAGCATAACTCAATTAGGGAATTCTCAGTGGCTGGGCATCTGGGTTCCAAAGTGGTTGTTTATATTCTCCAGATGGTCACGGACAGCAGAAATAATACATTTAAAAGGAAGGAGTACAGAGGGGAAAAAAGAGTTTGAAAAGTAGCTAAGCTGCTTTTGTCTTTTCCTTATTATAATCTGATTTTTTGGGTGGAGCGATAAAGCAACTGTTCCAGAGAAAAATGCTTTTCACTCATTTAAAGTTTCTTTAGCATCTTGAATGGTTTCTTGTCATAAAGGGAGCTCTTTTTACAGAGACACCTGCAATATAACAGGATATACAGGGGATAATGCCTTTTAGAGTGACAAAAATGCTTGGATTGTACAACATAGTTTGTATAAGTCAATGTATATCTTAATATTGGTGATAAAAAACCTCTTTCTAATGAGAAAGGAAAGTGATTAAATATCATGGAGATATTGTTGGAGACTATATGAAACAAAAGTAAACAACAACAAAACATCAAGATATATTGGCACATGTTTGAGATGGAGTTTTGTGACCCTTTCATTATAGCCTCAGCTATGATTGGACAAGGTGTTTCTCTGAAGATGACAAGTGTTGCTCTTGGAGGAAAGTGATTCCCCCAAATATTGTGTTTAAAATAAATGCTGTTCCCGGGCTTCCCTGGTGGTGCACTGGTTGAGAGTCCGCTTGCCGATGCAGGGGACACGGGTTCGTGCCCTGGTCCGGGAAGATCCCACATGTCGCGGAGCGGCTGGGCCCGTGAGCCATGGCCGCTGAGCCTGCGCATCCGGAGCCTGTGCTCCGCAACGGGAGAGACCACAACAGTGAGAGGCCTGCGTACCGCAAAATAAATAAGTAAATGCTGGTCCTTTTGAAATGATAGTTCATTCATTCACCGAATATTCATTGACTTCCTACTTTATGCCAGACTCTGTTTTAGGTCCTGGAGAACAAAACAGACAAGATTCTCAATCTCAGGGAACCTTTTTCTCATTCTAACTATAATAATAACATCTCCCTACATTTCATTCTTACTCCACACCAGGGTGTTATTATAGATTTTTCTCATATTCTTTTAGAACTCCTGCAAGTTAGGTGCTATTATTATCATTCTAAAGTTGAGAAAACAAGCAGAGAGAGGTTAAATGATTTTCTCAAGGTCATGCTGTAACTCTAAGAACTGATATTTGCCCACAGGTCTGCCTTGATTCAAAGATGTACTGTTTCCCATATACTCTACTGCTCTAGAGAAATATAGGGTATTTCTCCAGATATTGTCATTTTTAATATTATGATGATAAGCAGGACACACATCGCTGCCTAATATTATAATGATACATACTTCTGCTGTCATCACCACCATGACTGTGAATACTTCTTACATCTTTGTGCTGCTATAAATAACCTCTGAACCTCAGGGAGGGTGAAGGAGTCATTCAACTCTATCCAGGAGTTGTGACTGTTCCCAGAGGAGATGGGACATAACTAACTGCACCCATTCTATGAATTTTTCTCCATATGCTCTATTTATTCTGTTGAGGGCTCCTGTAGAACAGGATCATGACTTGTCCTTTTTTTTTTTTTCACTTTCAATAAATTCTATTAAAGGCCAACAATTTACCTCACACCAGTCAGAATGGTTATCATTGAAAAGTCTACAAATGGTAAATGCTGGAGAGGGTGTGGAGAAAAGGGAACCCTCCAACAGTGTTGATGGGAATGTAGATTTGTGCAGCAATATGGAGAACAGTATGGAGGTTCCTTAAAAAAACTAAAAACAGAGATACTATATGATTCAGCAATCCCACTCTTGGACACACATCTGGAGAAAACTCTAATTCAAAATGTTACATGCACCCCAATGTTCATAGCTGCAGTATTCACAATAGCCAAGACATGGAAACAACGTAAATGTCCATTGAGAGATGAATGGATAAAGAAGATATGGTACATATATACAATGGGATATGATGCAACCATAAAAAAGAATGAAATAATGTCATTTGCAGCAACATGGATGGACCTAGAGACTATCATATTAAGTGAAATAAGTCAGACAGAGAAAGACAAATATCATATGATATCACTTATATGTGAAATCTGAAAAAAATGATACAAATGAACTTATTTACAAAACAGAGATAGGCCCACAGACATAGAAAACAAACTTTTGGTTACCAAAGGGGATAGTGGGGGTGGTGGGGAGATAAATTAGGGGTTTGGGATTAACACATACTCACTACTATATATAACATAAGTAAATGACAAGGACCTACTGCATAGCACAGGGAACTATACTCAATATCTTACAATAACTTATAATGGAAAAGAATCTGAAAAAGAATATATATACAATTGAATCACTTGCTGTACAATTAAAACTAATGCAACATTGTAAATTAACTATACTTTAATTAAAAAATATATATAATCAATGTGCTGGGTACAGGAGATAAAATGGTGACTGAGCTAGACATTTTAATCATTTAAATTTTTTATCAATATAATATATACACGGTTTAAAAAGCTAAATAATACTAAAATATTAATAATAAAATTTAGCAGTTCCCCACCCATTGCACTTCACTGACACCCAGACCCCTTCCAACTGGCAACAAGGTTGGTCTTTTTTAATTGTTTCTTTGGGCATTCACACCCTTGTATTTCTAAATAAGTGTGTTTATTACTATTTTTGTTTTACGTATTTTCTACTGACTTTCTAGAATTAATTTTCTCACACTAACCACTCTATTACCCCATCCTCCCAATATAGCTGTAGTTTTGATTAAATAATATTCATTTTTATTATTCATTATTATGTCTATGCATATACTATTTACAAATGAATGCTGTCATGTGATTATGTTTTTTTCCTTATTTTTGTTGTTACTAAAGTTAATAATTTTTCCACTTGCACTTATTCTTCTCATACTTTTTATTAGTCTCTTAGCACCATTTTCATAACACTACGGTATGTATAGTTACAATTTTTTTCTTAGAGAAAACTTTTGAGAGATTATTTCATTTGAGATTCCCAGATAATATCTTAAGTTTTCCTTTTTCTTTACTTGGAATTCTCTTTACCTTTCTTCTGAATTTGTTTACCCATTTCTTCGATTTATGTCTTCTTCCTTCTTGGTTTTACTTGCTTGTTCAAAAGAGCACATCATTCAGTATTTTAGTCAGATTGAAAAAATAGTTGAATCTTGCAACTTTACCAAATTCATTGGTTAGCTCTAGTAGTTTTCTGGTGGCATCTTTAGGATTCTCTATGTATAGTATCATGTAATCTGCAAAGAATGAAAGTTTTACTTCTTTTCCAACTTGAATTCCTTTTATTTCTTTTTATTCTCTGATTGCCATGGCTAGGACTTCCAAAACTATGTTGAATAATAGTTATGAGAGTGGACATCTTTGTCTTGCTCCTGATCTTAGAGGAAATGTTTTCAGTTTTTCACCATTGAGAATGATGTTGGCTGTGGGTTTGTCATATATGGCCTGTATTATGTTGAGATAGGTTCCTTCTATGCCCACTTTCTGGAGAGTTTTTATCATAAATCAGTGTTGAATTTTGTCAAAAGCTTTCTCTGCATCTATTGAGATGATCATATGTTTTTTATTATTCAATTTGTTAATATGGTGTATCACATTGATTGATTTGCATATATTGAAGAATTCTTGCATCCCTGGGAAAAACTAATGCACAGAAATCACTTGCATTCCTATACACTAAAAAGAAAAGATCAGAAAGAGAAATTAAGGGAACAGTACCATTCACCATTGCAACAAAAAGAATACCTAGGAATAAACCTTCCTGAGGAGGTTTATTCTGTACTCAGAAAACTATAAGACACTGATGAAAGAAATCAAAGATGACATAAACAGATGGAGAGATATACCATGTTCTTGGATTGGAAGAATCAATACTGTGAAAATGACTATACTACCAAAAGCAATCTACAGATTCAATGCAATCTCTATCAAATTACCAATGGCATTTTTTACAGAACTAGAATAAAAAGTCTTAAAATTTGTATGGAGACATAAAGACCCCAAAGAGTCAAAACAATCATGAGGGAAAAAAATGGAGCTGGAAGAATGAGACTCCCAGACTTCAGACTATACTACAAAGCTACAGTAATCAAGACAATATGGTACTGGCACAAAAACAGGAATATAGATCAATGGAACAGGATAGAAAGCCCAGAGATAAACCCACACACCTATGGTCAACTAATCTCTGATGAAAGAGACAAGGATATACAACATAGAAAAGGCATTCTCTTCAATAAGTGGTGCTGGGAAAACTGGACAGCTACATGTAAAAGAATGAAATTAGAACACTCCCTAACACCATACACACAAATAAACTCAAAATGGATTAAAGACCTAAATGTAAGACTGGACACTATAAAACTCTTAGGGGAAAACATAGGAAGAACACTCTTTGACATAAATCACAGCAAGATCTTTTTTGAACCACCTCCTAGAGTAATGGAAATAAAAACAAAAATAAACAAATGAGACCTAATGAAACTTCAAAGCTTTTGCACAGCAAAGGAAACTATAAACGAGATGAAAAGACAACCCTCAGAATGGGAGAAAATATTTGCAAATGAATCAGTGGACAAAGAATTAATCCCCAATATATATAAACAGCTCATGCAGCTCAATATTAAAAAACAAAACAAAACAAACCAGTTAAAAACTGGGCAGAAGACCTAAATACACATTTCTCCAAAGAAGACATACAGATGGCCAAGAGGCACATGAAAAGCTGCTCAACATCACTAATTATTAGAGAAATGCAAATAAAAACTAAAATGAGGTACCACCTCACACCACTCAGGATGGCCATCATCAAAATATCTACAAACAACAAATGCTCCAAAAGTGTGGAGAAAAGGGAACCCTCTTGCACTGTTGGTGGGAATGTAAATTGATACAGACACTATGGAGAACTTTATGGAGGTTCCTTAAAAAACTAAAAATAGAATTACCATATGACCCAGCAATCACACTACTGGGTATTTACTCAGAGAAAACCATAATTCAAAAAGACACATGCATCCCAATGTTCAGTGCAGCACTATTTACAATAGCCAGGTCATGGAAGCAACCTAAATGCCGGTCAACAAATGAATGGATAAAGCACATGTACATATATACAATGGAATATTACTCACCATAAAATGGAATGAAATTGGATCATTAGTAAAGATGTGGATGGACCTAGAGACTGTCATACAGAGTGAAGTCAGAAAGAGGAAAACAAATATCATATATAAACACATATATGTGGAATCTAGAAAAATGGTACAGATGAAGTGGTTTGCAAGACAGAAATAGAGACACAGATGTAGAGAACAAATTTAGGGACACCAAGGGGGGAAAGTTGGGGTGGGGGTGGTGTTGGTGAGATAAATTTGGAGATTGGGATTGACATATATACACTAATATGTATAAAATAGATAAGTAATAACCTGCTATATAAAAATATAAATAAATAAAAATCAAAAAAAGAAAAAAAGAAAGAAAATATAGTTGAATGACAAAGGGCATAGTGACAGCTGCCCAAAACCTGGTTCCTGAATTGCACTGCTTCAGTCTGAATGAGTGGCTTCTGTGGGACTTCTCCCTTCTCTACAGATTCCCTTCCTTTTCCTCTAGCTTTGGGATTTTTCTTTCTTTTGTTTTCTGATCTCTTGATTTATTCCCATATTTTGGTGACAGACATTTTCCACTCTCTTAGTAAAGTAGATACATTGTTTTTTGTTTTTGTCTTCTGGTTTTGTTTTGCATCTTGAAGATCTAAAAATGTCTTTGCTTTACCCTGACAGTTGATGGAACATTTGGCTGGATATAGAATTCTAGGTTAGAAATAATTTTATTTCAGACTTTTGAAGGCATTACTCTATTTCTTCCAGTGTACTATTCAGATCATTGTTCCTTTATATGTCCCCTGTTCTTCTTCTTCTCCTTTTATTTTGATAAGCTAGTAGAACTTTTTTCCCAGGTTTCTGAAATTTCACAATGATTAGCCCTGGTATGGGTCGATTTTCATGAATTTGTTGGGCATTCCATGGTCCTTTTCAATCTGGATATGTATGGTTTGCAGTTGTGGGAAATTTTCTTACATTCTTTCTTTGATAATGTTTCCCCTCAATTTTCTTGGTACTTTCATTCTGAAAACCTATTATTTGAATGTTGGACCTCTTGAAATAATATTCATACATTTTCCATCTCTTTGGGTTTTAACCTACTTTTGTGACAATTACTCTAACATTTTCTTTCAGCCCTCTATTGAGTTTCTGTTTTGTTTCATTTTTGCTATGATATTGCTAAATTCTAAAAGTTCTTTTTAATAGCATCAACTTCTTATTTCATGAATAAAATAACTCTTATGTCTCAAAGGCTAGTAATAATAGTTGCTGTTATTGTTGATTTTTTTCTCACTGCATAGTTTATGTTTTCTCCAAGTTGCTTTTGTTTGTTTTGTTTTAGTGCTAGACTCCATATCAGAATTTTCTCTTAGATGCCTCATTATTCTAGATTGTCTATTCATGATTAAGACTGGAGCATTAACAAGCTGTTTGGAAACTCTGAGGGCATGAGTAGTGCCATCTGACTTTGAGCTTTATTGCCAGATAGTCTGGGTGAGACATTTCTGGAGGAATTCCTGGTGTCAATATCTTTAGGCCCCTTTGTGTGTGGGAAGGGAGTTGGTTAGGGTTAGGGTTAGGTTTCCAGAGAAGTTGCTTTATTCTCTCCTTCTTACAGAGTCTCTAGGAGTTGACTGGAGGAAGAGGGCTAGGGGCTTTTTCATTTAGCATCAACACACATATGGCCACTTAATTTCTTTCTTTTCAGTATGGCATACATCTTTTCTACTTTGCCAAAGACCCTTTACTTTCTCCAGAGAATAAATTTCTCATCTCTTGGCAGGGGTGATGGTGGTGTGAGAGTGGGAGTAAAGAAGGATCTAACCTTTTCCCCTAAAGCTTTCAACAACTTTCCTGAGGAGAGACAGATTTTTGGTCTTTCTGCTCCCTCCCTCTCTCCCCATTTCTAGGATTGGGCCAGGAGCTGGTTCCATGGGGATGATTCAGCTCATTAAATTACAGGGAGAGCTCAGGTTGTTTTGGCACCTATAGTGTGGGAACTCCCAAGCTATGCTTCAGGGCCAGGACACCTCTTTGTTCCATAGAAAAATGAGGTATTCTTCCTCTCCTCAGTCAAGCCTATGAATATATGTGTTCATGTCTCATTTGGAATATCAGTGGTAATGGAGGATCTTACATTCTTTCTGATCCAACATTTTATTGCTCATATCTTCTCTCTAGGGTTCTGTATTTTCATGGCTAATGTCTATCTTTACAAAAAAAATTCTTTGCTATAATTTTAGTGAGATTTGGGGCATATATATTTCAAACTGCCTTCTTAGAACTGGACATCTTCCCTCTAATCACTGCATTTTCAGCACCTAGTGCTGTGCCTCAATAAATATTTTGTTGACCTCAACCAATGTTACATGTAATACTAATATTGTCACTAGCTATCCTAGCTATCTACTCAGAAATGTTAGTAGGCTCAAATGAAGTAAGCTATACCGTATCTTAAAATAGTATACTGTATCATAATTGGATATACAATTATGATGAAGATGAAGGTGATGGCAGTACCTCATATCTCTTCTTTCTCTTCCTAACTAGAACTTATATGACTGGTACTATGTTATTTGCTTCGCATGCATCAATCTCTAAAATTTGTTAAAAACATATAAAATTGTTATTGCCTTTCCTATTTTATTTTCTTTTTCTTCTCATTCTCTATTCTCACTGTCCCTCTTGCCAACCTCAAGTAAAACACGTTTTTGCTTTTTTTTTTTTTTTCGTTTTTGCTTTTTAAAGAGTAAGACAAATAAGAGAGGCCTTGTACATTGTTGGTGGAAATGTAAATTGGTACACCCACTGTGAAAAAGTATGGAGGTTCCTCAAAAAACTAAAAATGGAATTACCATGTGATCCAGCAATTCCACTCCTGGGTTTATATCTGAAGAAAATAAAAACATTAATTTGAAAAGATACAGCACCCCAATGTTCATAACAGTGTTATTAACAATAGTCAAGATATGGAAGCAACCTACAGATGAATGGATAAAGAAGATGGATGGATAAAGAAGATGTGGTATATATATATATACACACATACACACACACACACACTAGAATACTACTCAGTCATAAAAAGGAGTGAAATTCTGCCATTTGCAACAACATGGATGGACTTGGAGGTATTATATGTAGTGAAATAAGTCAGACAAAAAAAGACAAATACTGTATGATATTACTTATGTATGGAATCTAAAAAATAAACAAAATAGTAAACATAACAAAAAACAGACTCAGATATAGAAAACAGATATAGAAAATAAACTAGTGGGTACCAGAAGGGAGAGGGAAGAGGGGAGGGGATGATAGGGGTGGGGAATTAATAGCTACAAAGTACAATGTACAAAATAAATAAGCTACAAGGATATATTGCACAGCACAGGGAATATAGCCAATATTTTATAATAACTATAAATGGCATATAATCTTTAAAATTTTTGAATCACTATGTTGTACACCTGAAACTAATATAATATTGTAAATGAACTATACCTCAATTAAAAAAATAAAGAGCAAGCCACACAAAGTATTGATTTTTTTCTAAGACACATAACTGTCCTGTGTGTAGATATGGTTATTGACATAATAATGTTGGCTGCTAAACAACTAGAATTACAGCTACCCTAATTTTACCGCTTCACCAAAAGGTTGAAAAAACAAAAAAACATTATTTCTCTTGTGTGCCTGGCCTGAAATTTTATCCTGCTTTCAAAAGTGCTTGAAGCCTGGGGCACCCGCTGGGGATATTAATCCAAATTTAAGTTCTCATTTAGGCCCAAACTCATATGACTTGGTTCAACTACTATTTTAAAATAAAGCTAGTCTTAAACTGAATTTTATTTGCAGAGAAAACATGGGTATTCACAAGGTCTCTGGGCAGACTAAATAGGAAAAAATTGGAAAGGAAAACACTGAGCTCACAAAACCCTACACAATAAAATAAGTACACATGTGCTCCCACATGGAGCAACTATGGGGTTCTAGAGCAGTGTAAAAATGCACACTGCTTTCCTATGCTGCCTGGGTAATTATAACTGATGAAACCAGGCAGAATTCTAGATTCAGGGAAAAAGCATCTCCACCATTTGGAAGCTTCTCTCCCTCAGGGCAGCTGTCTTAGCATTCAGGGTTCCCAGTTGAATACTGTTGAGGTAATTACATTTTTGTGTAATCTTAGCAAAACTGAAAAAGCAATATACTCAATTCAAATGCAATGGGGAAATGCTATGCCTTGTGATAACACAGGTCTTTGTTCTTCTTCAGAAGCACTTTCATCACCTACATCAGAAGAGGGAGGTGAGATTTCAGCAGAGTACATCTGCTGCTCTGAGGGGTGTTTGAGAAGGGGTCATGCTCTTGCTGTATGGGTCACTCTTCAAACCTTAAGCAACATCACCTTGAAGCTTCCTCCTTAAACCACTCCTAAATTACTCTGCTCTGGTTCTATAGGATACTGCAGTGTGGCTCCTGTAAGATGAAACGGAAGCTCAGACCAATCTAAACAGGTTGACTCTATTTTTTAATATGTTAACTGCAAAATTCTGCACCTGTGTTAATTACTACTCCCAAGATGGTGTACTGGGGACAAGAAGATGAGCTGAGCTTTAAAACTGTAGTCAGAGCAAAGAGCTGGAGAGACAAGGTTAGCCAAAAAAGATTTTTTAAAAAATCATCTAGTTAAAAACCTCACCAGGTGAATGGGATGACAGATGAATGATGGATGCAGGTGGGAAAATGGGATTCCCTTCAAAGAAAAGAGTGTGATGTGCAAGGCAATGAGGAAACATGAGATCCTGGTGCATGTGCGTGGGGAACAGATAATACCTGTCTTGTGTGCTCACTCTATTGTCAGAAGCTGCTGGAATAAATCCTCTGGAGATCTGCTATAATAAAATCAAGAGCAGTTTCCCATTTTGATATAAATTTAGAGGCATTGTAATTGTCATTGTGCTACTCTTTAAGGTCAAATTTTTATGAAAGGAACAAAATAAGTAAAACCCTGAAGGACATGGGCTTTTGAGACAGACAAGTTAAGACCCCGCTCCACTGTTAACTAGTTATGGAGCTATTATTAACCTCACTGAACCTCAAGTTTTCAATCTGTAAAATAGGAATAATAATAATAATTTTCTTTCTATTTTGTTATAAGGAGTAGTTATACTGGGTTTAAAGTAGCAAGAACAGTCAGTAACTGATAGGTCTCCAGAAATTGTAACTGTTATATTTGGGTGTTAGAAATAACAATAAAAGAATAAAACCTTGAGTGAAGTCTTCAAAATAGGTCTTATCCTAGATAGTCAATGAGTTCTGTTGATCTTTAGGATACAAGGATGAGTTTTTGTGCATGGGTGAGTGAACATAATTGATCATGCATAAAAAACAAACAAATAAATGAAACAGAGAAACAACAACAAAGATGTAAACAACCTCAATAAACCAAAACTAAAACCAGTACCAAAAGAAACAGAAACACTTTCTGATTGAAATAAACTAATTTGTAGGAAGGTATTAGAGCTACTATTCTGGTTCAAATGTTCATTCTTTCAAACTAGATTACTTAAATAGTCTCCTAACCTAATACTTAAAAGAGTGCATGGCATTCTTTGTATGTGTGAATGAATGAATGAATGGACTCCAATAAATCCTCATGCTACCAAATTAACTTGCCTGAATCATTATTATCACACCATCATCCCCTTCCTCCAGAACCAAGTGCTGTCTCTTTCCAGGGATGTACAAGGGTCTCCTATAGTCATAGAGAGCCACGATATGACAACCGGAGCAGAGCAAAGGAAAACTCGCAAATCTGGTGACTTTTAACTACCTTTCTTTTTACCAGTGACGTTCTCAAAACATCTCCTATGAAAGGGGTCAAATTGCATCATTAGCATCATTTTTTCTTTTTTCTTTATTATCCTCCTTAAATCAAATTATTTCTAAATTTGCAGCTATGCAGCTCATAACCACTCAGCTGCCAGTTGGTTTTCTCCTCTCAAGTTGATACTTTGTCTTCCTTCTCCTTAATGTAAAAATTTGACTGTCAGTAGGACTGGCTGAGTAAAAAGCTGTCAGGAATTCCCACAAATAATTAAGGCATAAAATAAATAATAAATGACTAGTATGAGAGAATGTTCCTTTTCTTTCTGTAATATACTCAGTGTAGAAAGAACTCTGGAGACCCAAGGTAATCAAAAGCCCACTGCTGGTTTTCTCATACACATTTACATTGCTTCTTTATTTTTCCGCTGAAGTAGTTATTGTCTTAAAAACAGTAACATTTTTATTTCACTAGCGTACTTGTAGAGACATTGTAGTTTGATTTGATTTCCTGTAAAGAAACAGTGAGGTATATATGTTAAAATAATCAAAATTCAATTTTAGAATTAAAAAAATCTATCCCATAAATATTCTGGCTCAATTCTGGACAGCCTGTTTCTGTCTTTCTTCTTTCTCTGCCTCAGAAACATCTTCCTTCCATCTTTCTGTCCTATTTTACATGTATCTGTTGTTCAAAACAATAGAGGAAAAAAACAGAATGGAAAAGAAAACTGGCAGGTAGGATGGGGTAGTGTTAATGTAGCTTACAAACTGGATTTCAAAGCCATTTGCTGCTTTTCTTTGTCATCTCCAACTGAGAACTGTAGACTGGGGAACATAGTGTCTTTTGGGGGAATTCCCCCTGGTTGCCAGCTCAGATACTCTCTTGGGAAGTGTAGAGGGAAGGGAGTCATAAAACTTCAGAGAAATGGAATAGCTCCCCAGTTAAAACCAAAACCAGAACCAAAAAATAGTCACTTATTCAGGAATCTATTTTGCTTGCTTGTTTATTTGCCTGTTGTTTTGCACTGAAAATTCCGTTAAGGCAGCAATCACATTTGTTTTGTTCATTAAATGTATTCCTAATGTCTATCCAATAAGAGGTGCTTAATATATATTTGCTGGATGAATCACAAGAGATCACATTTATTGATAAATTTCTTTGTGCCAGCATAGTTGTAAGAACTATGCACACATTAGTCTGTTCATTCCTTGTTTCGTTATCATTGCAGCTCTTAACACTTTCAGTGAGTGATGAGATTACAGAGATGAGGTGCAGGGTGGATGATTTACCAAGGTCACTGGCTGCTGAAGGGCAGAGCTGGGAGTCAGACTCAGGCAGGCTGACCCCAGAGCCTTGTTAAGAAATATCTTTTGGCTGATTAAAATATTAAGATCATATTTAAGTAGAGACTTTTATATCCTGAGTAGTTCAGCAGCTGGGGGGAAGGTCACATGATTTCTGTGTTCCCTTGACAGAATCAACAATCTATATCAACCCATACTTCAGATCACAGGAGTAGTATCTGGTTCCAGAGTGACTTAGTCTATTTCATACTACCTACATGTGTATTAGTTTAATCAAATCTTGGGAATTCTTGGGAACGCTTGCCCAAGTATTGGAGCTGTGCTCTGAACTATGAGCTGGTGGACTTATTAGATTGTAAATATTTTGGGGATATAATAATAAATGAATTTGTTCAGTTAACTTTTATTGGATACCTACAGTATTCCGGGTACTTTGCTAAGGCAAAGAAAATGTGTATTATACATCTTTATATCTTCAGAGCCTAGCAGAGTACTCTGAGAATATACTTTAAGTGTAGTATTCAATTAGAATGTAATGAATCAATTCAATGAGGTAGGGTGTACAGGAAGAGGGGGAAGGTTGGAGATGGGAGATAATGAGTTTAGACTGTACTCTTGTTTTGATGTACCTTCACAGTGTTTATTAACCACAGGTTATGCTTTTGTGTTTAGAGTGTTTAATACATAATGGAGTGGTTAATGGACAATAGTGTCAATTTTTGCAGGAGATCTTTATAAGAAACACTTCTTGGTTTGTTTTTATATTATTTATATATATTATTTTATATTCACAATTCAAAAATTGTGAAATATGCAAAAAGAAATGTACAGAACACATTATATACAATTTAATAAAGGATTATAAAGTGAACAACCATGTAGCCACTGACAGGGTCAGATATGGCAGGCTGATGACATCCCAGAAGCTCCTTGCATAGCTCTTTGAGTCACATCCCACAGCTTCTCCTGCTGGATGTATCCCCTATCCTGACTTTTATGATACTTGCTTCTTTGCTTTTCTTTACACTTTTTTTTTGGCCAAAATTTGCATTTGTAAACATTATAGTTAGTTTTGTTTATTTTCAAACTCTATAGAAATAAAATAATGTGTTCTTTTGTATCTGGCTTCTCTTGCTCAATATCATTTTTATGACATTCACCCATTGCCACAGCTGATTTTCTGCACAGCATAATATTCCATGGCATATAGCACCATTTTATTGCTGATGGACATTCAGTTGTTATAAAAAATCCTGACATGAACATTTTTGTAAATGTCTCTTGATTCACTTTTTTTTTGGTAACTACCTATGGTAGGATTGTTGGTTCATAAGACTTGTGTATATTCAACTTCAATAGGGTTGTCGAATATTTTTCCAAAGCAATTGTAGCAATTTATTCTTCCACCTGTAACATACAAACGTTCCTGTGGCTTCAAGTTTTTCTCTAACACTTGATATGATTAGTCTTTTTAATTTTAGTTTTCCTGGAGGGTGTATCATGACATCTCATGGTGTTTTGTTTGCATTTTCATGATTATTAATGAAAAAATTATACAAAATATTTTTATTGTTTGTGAAATTTACACATTGCACATGTCTTCTTCTACTCCATAGTTTGCCTTTCCATTCCCTCAGTGATGATTTAGAAGAGAAAACATTTAAAATTTTAATGTCATCAAATTTACCAATTTTTATAGTTGTGTGATTTTTTTTTATTGGAGTATAGTTGCTTTACAAAGTTGTGCTAGTTTCTTCTGTACAGCAAAGTGAATCAGCTATATGTATACATATATCCCCTCCCTCTCGGACCTCTCTCCTAGCCACCCCCACAATCCCACCCATCTAGGTCATCACAGAGAACCGAGCTGAGCTCCCTATGCTATACAGCAGGTTACCACTAGCTACTTTACACATGATAGTGTATATATGTCAATCCTAATCTCCCAATTCGTCCCACCCTTCCCTTTCCCCCCGTGTCCATACATCTGTTCTCTACCTCTGCGTCTCTATTCCTGATATGCAAATAAGTTTATCTATACCATTTTTCTAGGTTCCACATATATGTGTTAATATACAATATTTTCTTTTCTCTTTCTGACTTACTTCACTCTGTATGACAGACTCTAGGTCCACCCACGTCTCTACAAATGACCCAATTTTGTTCCCTTTTATGACTGAGCAATATTCCATTGTATATACGTACCACATCTTCTTTATCCATTCATCTGTTGATGGACATTTAGGTTGTTTCCATGTCCTGGCTATTGTAAATAATGCTGCAGTGAATATTGGGATGCATGTGTCTTCTTGAATTACGTTTTTCCAAGGGTATATACCCAGTAGTGGGATTGCTGGGTCATAAGGTAGTTCTATTTTTAGGTTTTTAAAATAATTAATTAATTAATCTGTTTTTGGCTGTGTTGGGTCTTCATTTCTGCATGTGGGCTTAGTTGTGGTGAATGGGGGCTACTCTTTGTTGTGGTGCACAGTCTTCTCATTGTGGTGGCTTCTCTTATTGCGGAGCATGGGCTCTAGGCATGCAGGCTTCAGTAGTTGTGGCACACGGACTTAGTTGCTCCGTGGCATGTGGGATCTTCCTGGACCAGGGCTTGAACCTATGTCCCCTGCATTGGCAGGCGGATTCTTAACCACTGCACCACCAGGGAAGCCCTTAATTTAATTCTTTTTGTCAGTAGCTGTCCAGTTTCTCAGCACCACTTATTAAAGAGAATGTCTTTTCTCCACTGTATATTCTTACCTCCTTCCTCATAGATTACTTGACCATAGGTGCATGGGTTTATCTCTGGGCTTCTATCCTGTGCCACTGATCTATATTTTTGTTTTTGTGCCATACCATACTGCCTTGATTACTGTAGCTTTGTAGTATAGTCTGAAGTCAGGGAGCCTGATCCCTCCAGCTCCAGTTTTCTTTCTTAAGATTGCTTTGGCTCTTTGGGGTCTTTTGTGTTTCCATACAAATTGTAAACTTTTTTGTTCTAGTTCTGTGAAAAATGCATTGATAATTGGTAGGGATTTCATTGAATCTGTTGATTGCATTGTGTAGTATAGTCATTTTGACAATATTGATTCTGCCAATCCAAAAATATGGTATATCTATCTCTCCATCTGTCTGTGTCATCTTTGATTTCTTTCATCAGTATCTTATAGTTTTCTGAGTATAGATTTTTGCCTCCTTAGGTAGGTTTATTCCTAGGTATTTTATTCTTTTTGATGTAATGGTAAATGGGGTTGTTTCTTTAATTTATCTTTCTGATCTTTCATTGCTAATGTATAGGAATGCAGAGATTTCTGTGCATGAATTTAGTATCCTGAAACTTTACCATATTTATTGATTAGCTCTAGTAGTTTTCTGGTGGCATCTTTAGGATTTTCAACGTATAGTATCACGTCACCTGCAAAGAATGACAGTTTTACTTCTTTTTTTCCAATTTGGAATCCTTTTATTTCTTTTTCTTCTCTGATTGCTGTGGCTAGGACTTCCAAAACCATGTTGAATAATAGTGGTGAGAGTGGGCACCCTTGTCTTGTTCCTGATCTTAGAGGAAATGTTTTCAATTTTTCACCATTGAGAACGATGTGGGCTGTGGGTTTGTCATATATGGCCTTTATTATGTTGAGATAGGTTGCTTCTATGCCCACTTTCTGGAGGTTTTTTTTTTTTTTTTTATCATAAATGGGTGTTGAATATTGTCAAAAGTTTTTCTGCATCTATTGAGATGATCATATGGTTTTAATTCTTTAATTTGTTAATATGGTGTATCACATTGATTGATTTGCATATATTGAAGAATCCTTGCATCCCTGGGATAAATCCCACTTGGTCATGGTGTATGATCCTTTCAATGTGTTGTTGGATTATGTATGCTATTACTTTAAGGATTTTTGTGTCTATGTTCATCAGTGATATTGGCCTGTAATTTTATTTTTTGTGATATCTTTGTCTAGTTTTTGTATCAGAGTGATGAAGGCCTTGTAGAATGAGTTTGGGAGTGTTTGTCCCTCTGCAAGTTTTAAAAAGAGTTTGAGATGGATAGGTGTTAGTTCTTCTCTGAATGTTTGATAGAATTCATCTGTGAAGCCACGTGGTCCTGGACTTTTGTTTGTTGGAAGATTTTTTTTTTTTGGAAGATTTTTTTTTTTTTTTTTTTTTTTGTGAAAGCAATGGTGGGCAAACCTGCTGGTGCCTTTGCACAAGTCAAGATACCAGGCAGTAGTCATTGTGTTCTTAACTGCCACAAAATCACAGTAAAAAAAAAAAAAAAAAAAAAAAGGAAAGAAGAAAGAAAAGCCAGTTTCAGTTAAGAATTTCCTTGTTGAAGTAGTAAAAATTAATTTCATTTAATCTTGAGTCTTGAGTACAAGTCTTTTTAACATTCTGTCTGATATAATGGGAAGTACAAATAAAGCACTTCTGTATGCCAAATGTAGTTCAAAGAAAAGCAACTGTGTGATTGATTGAATTGTGAGCTAAACTACCCTTTTTTTTTTTTAACATCTTTATTGGAGTATAATTGCTTTACAATGGTATGTTAGTTTCAGCTTCACAACAAAATGAATCAGTTATATATATACATATATTCCCATATCTCTTCCCGCTTGCGCCTCCCTCCCTCCCACCCTCCCTATCCCACCCCTCCAGGCGGTCACAAAGCACCGAGCTGATCTCCCTGTGCTATGCGGCTGCTTCCCACTAGCTATCTACCTTACGTTTGGTAGTGTATATATGTCCATGCCTCTTTATCGCTTTGTCACCGTTTACCCTTCCCCCTCCCCATAGCCTCAAGTCCATTCTCTAGTAAGTCTGTGTCTTTATTCCTGTTTCACCCCTAGGTTTTTCATGACATTTTTTTTTTCTTAAATTCCATATATATGTGTTAGCATACGGTATTTGTCTCTTTCTTTCTGACTTACTTCACTCTGTATGACGGACTCTAGGTCTATCCACCTCATTACAAATAGCTCAATTTCGTCTCTTTTTATGGCTGAGTAATATTCCATTGTATATGTGTGCCACGTCTTCTTTATCCATTCATCCGATGATGGACACTTAGGTTGTTTCCATCTCCGGGCTATTGTAAATAGAGCTGCAATGAACATTTTGGTACATGACTCTTTTTGAATTTTGGTTTTCTCAGAGTATATGCCCAGTAGTGGGATTGCTGGGTCATATGGTAGTTCTATTTGAAGCTTTTTAAGGAACCTCCATACTGTTCTCCACAGTGGCTGTATCAATTTACATTCCCACCAACACTGTAAGAGGGTTCCCTTTTCTCCACACCCTCTCCAGCATTGATTGTTTCTAGATTTTTTGATGATGGCCATTCTGACTGGTGTGAGATGATATCTCATTGTAGTTTTGATTTGCATTTCTCTAATGATTAGTGATGTTGAGCATTCTTTCATGTGTTTGTTGGCACTCTGTATATCTTCTTTGGAGAAATGTCTATTTAGGTCTTCTGCCCATTTTTGGATTGGGTTGTTTGTTTTTTTGTTATTAAGCTGCATGAGCTGCTTATAAATTTTGGAGATTAATCCTTTGTCAGTTGCTTCATTTGCAAATATTTTCTCCCATTCTGAGGGTTGTCTTTTGGTCTTCTTTATGGTTTCCTTGGCTGCGCAAAAGCTTTTAAGTTTCGTTAGGTCCCATTTGTTTACTTTTGTTTTTATTTCCATTTCTCTAGGAGGTGGGTCAAAAAGGACCTTGCTGTGATTTATGTCATAGAGTGTTCTGCCTATGTTTTCCTCTAAGAGTTTGATAGTTTCTGGCCTTACATTTAGGTCTTTAATCCATTTTGAGCTTCTTTTTGTGTATGGTGTTAGGGAGTGATCTAATCTCATACTTTTACATGTAGCTGTCCAGTTTTCCCAGCACCACTTATTGAATAGGCTGTCCTTTCTCCACTGTACATTTCTGTCTCCTTTGTCAAAGATAAGGTGACCATATGTGTGTGGGTTTATCTCTGGGCTTTCTATCCTGTTCCATTGATCTATATTTCTGTTTTTGTGCCAGTACTATACTGTCTTGATTACTGTAGCTTTGTAGTATAGTCTGAAGTCAGGAAGCCTGATTCCTCCAGCTCCATTTTTCGTTCTCAAGATTGCTTTGGCTATTCGGGGTCTTTTGTGTTTCCATACAAATTGTGAAATTTTTTGTTCTAGTTCTGTGAAAAATGCCAGTGGTAGTTTGATAGAGATTGCATTGAATCTGTAGATTGCTTTGGGTAGTAGAGTCATTTTCACAATGTTGACTCTTCCAATCCAAGAACATGGTATATCTCTCCATCTATTTGTATCATCTTTAATTTCTTTCATCAGTGTCTTATAATTTTCTGCATACAGGTCTTTTGTCTCCTTAGGTAGGTTTATTCCTAGGTATTTTATTCTTTTTGTTGCAATGGTAAATGGGAGTGTTTTCTTGATTTCACTTTCAGATTTTTCATCCTTAGTGTATAGGAATGCCAGAGATTCTGTGCATTAGTTTTGTATCCTGCTACTTTACCAAATTCATTGATTAGCTCTAGTAGTTTTCTGGTAGCATCTTTAGGATTCTCTATGTATAGTATCATGTCATCTGCAAACAGTGACAGCTTTACTTCTTCTTTTCCGATTTGGATTCCTTTTATTTCCTTTTCTTCTCTGATTGCTGTGGCTAAAACTTCCAAAACTATGTTGAATAAGAGTGGTGAGAGTGGGCAACCTTGTCTTGTTCCTGATCTTAGTGGAAGTGCTTTCAGTTTTTCATCATTGAGGATGATGTTGGCTGTGGGTTTGTCATATATGGCCTTTATTATGTTGAGGAAAGTTCCCTCTATGCCTACTTTCTGCAGGGTTTTTATCATAAATGGGTGTTGAATTTTGTCAAAAGCTTTCTCTGCATCTATTGAGATGATCATATGGTTTTTCTCCTTCAATTTGTTAATATGGTGTATCACATTGATTGATTTGCATATATTGAAGAATCCTTGCATTCCTGGAATAAACCCCACTTGATCATGGTGTATGATCCGTTTAATGTGCTGTTGGATTCTGTTTGCTAGTATTTTGTTGAGGATCTTTGCATCTATGTTCATCAGTGATATTGGCCTGTAGTTTTCTTTCTTTGTGACATCCTTGTCTGGTTTTGGTATCAGGGTGATGGTGGCCTCGTAGAATGAGTTGGGAAGTGTTCCTCCCTCTGCTATATTTTGGAAGAGTCTGAGAAGGATAGGTGATAGCTCTTCTCTAAATGTTTGATAGAATTCGCCTGTGAAGCCATCTGGTCCTGGGCTTTTGCTTGTTGGAAGATTTTTAATCACAGTTTCAATTTCAGTGCTTGTGATTGGTCTGTTCATATTTTCTATTTCTTCCTGATTCCGTCTTGGCAGGTTGTGTGTTTCTAAGAATTTGTCCATTTCTTCCAGGTTGTCCATTTTATTGGCATAGAGTTGCTTGTAGTAATCTCTCATGATCTTTTGTATTTCTGCAGTGTCAGTTGTTACTTCTCCTTTTTCATTTCTAATTCTATTGATTTGAGTCTTCTCCCTTTTTTTCTTGATGAGTCTGGCTAATGGTTTATCAATTTTGTTTATCCTTTCAAAGAACCAGCTTTTAGTTTTATTGATCTTTGCTATTGTTTCCTTCATTTCTTTTTCATTTATTTCTGATCTGATTTTTATGATTTCTTTCCTCCTGCTAACTTTGGGGTTTTTTTGTTCTTCTTTCTCTAATTGCTTTAGGTGCAAGGTTAGGTTGTTTATTCGAGATGTTTCCTGTTTCTTAAGGTGGGCTTGTATTGCTATAAACTTCCCTCTTAGAACTGCTTTTGCTGCATCCCATAGATTTTGAGTCGTCGTGTCTCCATTGTCATTTGTTTCTAGGTATTTTTTGATTTCCTCTTTGATTTCTTCAGTGATCACTTCGTTATTAAGTAGTGTATTGTTTAGCCTCCATGTGTTTGTATTTTTTACAGATCTTCTCCTGTAATTGATATCGAGTCTCATAGCGTTGTGGTCGGAAAAGATACTTGATACAATTTCAATTTTCTTAAATTTACCAAGGCTTGATTTGTAACCCAAGATATGATCTATCCTGGAGAAGGTTCCATGAGCACTTGAGAAAAATGTGTATTCTGTTGTTTTTGGATGGAATGTCCTATAAATATCAATTAACTCCATCTCGTTTAATGTATCATTTAAAGCTTGTGTTTCCTTATTTATTTTCATTTTGGATGATCTGTCCATTGGTGAAAGTGGGGTGTTAAAGTCCCCTACTATGAATGTGTTACTGTCGATTTCCCCTTTTATGGTTGTCAGTATTTGCCTTATGTATTGAGGTGCACCTATGTTGGGTGCATAAATATTTACAATTGTTATATTTTCCTCTTGGATCAATCCCTTGATCATTATGTAGTGTCCTTCTTTGTCTCTTCTAATAGTCTTTGTTTTAAAGTCTATTTTGTCTGATATGAGAATTGCTACTCCAGCTTTCTTTTGGTTTCCATTTGCATGAAACACCTTTTTCCATCCCCTTACTTTCAGTCTGTATGTGTCTCTAGGTCTGAAGTGGGTCTCTTGTAGACAGCAAATATATGGGTCTTGTTTTTGTATCCATTCAGCCAATCTTTGTCTTTTGGTGGGAGCATTTAGTCCATTTACATTTAAGGTAATTATCGATATGTGTGTTCCCATTCCCATTTTCTTAATTGTTTTGGGTCATTATTGTAGGTCTTTTCCTTCTTTTGTGTTTCTTGCCTAGAGAAGTTCCTTTAGCAGTTGTTGTAGGGCTGGTTTGGTGGTGCTGAACTCTCTCAGCTTTTGCTTGTCTGTAAAGGATTTAATTTCTCCATCAAATCTGAATGAGATCCTTGCTGGGTAGAGTAATCTTGGTTGCAGGTTTTTCTCCTTCAACACTTTCAATATGTCCTGCCACTCCCTTCTGGCTTGCAGAGTTTCTGCTGAAAGATCAGGTGTTAACCTTATGGGGATTCCCTTGTGTGTTATTTGTTGTTTTTCCCTTGCTGCTTTTAATATGTTTTCTTTGTATTTAATTTTTGACAGTTTGATTAATATGTGTCTTGGCGTATTTCTCCTTGGATTTATCCTGTATGGGACTCTCTGTGCTTCCTGGACTTGATTAACTATTTCCTTTCCCATATTAGGGAAGTTTTCAACTATAATCTCTTCAAATATTTTCTCAGTCCCTTTCTTTTTCTCTTCTTCTTCTGGAACCCCTATAATTCGAATGTTGGTGCGTTTAATGTCGTCCCAGAGGTCTCTGAGACTGTCCTCAGTTCTTTTCATTCTTTTTTCTTTATTCTGCTATGCAGTAGTTATTTCCACTATTTTATCTTCCAGGTCACTTATCCGTTCTTCTGCCTCAGTTATTCTGCTATTGATCCCATCTAGAGTACTTTTAATTTCATTTATTGTGTTGTTCATCGTTGCTTGTTTCATCTTTAGTTCTTCTAGGTCCTTGTTAACTGATTCTTGCATTTTGTCCATTCTATTGTCCATTCTATCTCCAAGATTTCGGATCAACCTACTATCATTATTCTGAATTCTTTTTCATGTAGACTGCCTATTTCCTCTTCATTTGTTAGGTCTGGTGGGTTTTTATCTTGCTCCTTCATCTGCTGTGTGTTTTTCTGTCTTTTCATTTTGCTTATCTTACTGTGTTTGGGGTCTCCTTTTTTGCAGGCTGAAGGTTCGTAGTTCCTGTTGTTTTTTGTGTCTGTCCCCAGTGGCTAAGGTTGGTTCAGTGGGTTGTGTAGGCTTCCTGGTGGAGGGTACTAGTGCCTGTGTTCTGGTGGATGAGGCTGGATCTTGTCTTTCTGGTGGGCAGGTCCACGTCTGGTGGTGTGTTTTGGGGTGTCTGTAGACTTATTATGATTTTGGGCAGCCTCTCTGCTAATGGGTGGGGTTGTGTTCCTGTCTTGCTAGTTGTTTGGCATAGGATGTCCAGCACTGTAGCTTGCTGGTCGTTGAGTGAAGCTGGGTGCTGGCGTTGAGATGGAGATCTCTCGGAGATTTTTGCTGTTTGATATTATGTGCAGCTGGGAGGCCTCTTGTGGGCCAGTGTCCTGAAGTTGGCTCTCCCACCTCAGAGGCACAGCACTGACTCCTGGCTGCAGCACCAAGAGCCTTTCATCCACAGGGCTCGTTAATTTGGGATGATTCGTTGTCTATTCAGGTATTCCACAGATGCAGGGTATATCAAGTTGATTGTGGAGCTTTAATCCGCTGCTTCTGAGGCTGCTGGGAGAGATTTCCCTTTCTCTTCTTTGTTGTCACAGTTCCCAGGGGCTCAGCTTTGGATTTGGCCCCGCCTGTGCGTGTAGGTCGCCGGAGGGCGTCTGTTCTTTGCTCAGACAGGACGGGGTTAAAGGAGCCGCTGATTCGGAGGCTCTGGCTCACTCAGGCCGGGGGGTAGGGAGGGTCACGGAGTGTGGGGCGGGCCTGCGGCGGCAGAGGCCGGGCGTGACGTTGCAGCCTGAGGCGCGCCGTGCGTTCTCCCGGGGGAGTTGTCCCTGGATCCCGGGACCCTGGCAGTGGCGGGCTGCACAGGCTTCCCGGAAGGGCGTGTGGCTAGTGACCTGTGTTCGCACACAGGCCTCCTGGTGGCGGCAGCAGCGGCCTTAGTGTCTCATGTCTGTCTCTGGGCTCCGCACTTTTAGCCGCGGCTCACGCCCGTCCCTGGAGCTCTCTCAAGCAGCGTTCTTAATCCCCTCTCCTCGTGCACCAGGAAACAAAGAGGGACGTAAAAGTCTCTTGCCTCTTCGGCAGGTCCAGACTTTTTCCCAGACTCTCTCCTGGCTAGCCGCGGTGCACTAACGCCCTGCAGGCTGTGTTCACGCCGCCAACCTCAGTCCTCTCCCGGCGCTACGACAAAAGCCGGAGCCTCAGCTCCCAGTCCCGCCCGCCCCGGCGGGCGAGCAGACAAGCCTCTCGGCTGGTGAGTGCCGGTCGGCCCGATCCTCTGCGCTGGAATCTGTCCGCTTTGCCCTCCGCACCCCTGTTGCTGTGCTCTCCTCCGCGGCTCCCAAGCTCCCCCACTCCGCCTCCCGAAGTCTCCACCCGCGAAGGGGCTTCCTAGTGTGTGGACACTTTTCCTCCTTCACAGCTCTCTCCCGCTGGTGCAGGACCCGTCCCTATCCTTTTGTCTCTGTTTAGTTTTTTTTTTGCCCTAACCAGGTACGTGGGGGGTTCCTTGCCTTTTGGGAGGTCTGAGGTCTTCTGCCAGCGTTCAGTAGGTGCTCCGTAGGAGTTGTTCCATGCGTAGATGTATTTCTGGTGTATCTGTGGGGAGGAAGGTGATCTCCGCGTCTTACTCTTCCGCCATCTTCCCGGAAGTCCTCTTGGAAGATTTTTAATTGAAGTTTCAATTTTATTATTTGTGATTGATCTGTGTATATTTTCTAATTCTTCCTGGTTCAATCTTAGAAAGTTGTACCTTTCCAAGAATTTATCCATTTCCTCCAGGTTGTCCATTTTTGTGGCATATAGTTGCTTGTAGTAGTCTCTTAGTATGCTATTTCTGTGGTGTCTGTTATAACTTCTCCTTTTTCATTTCTAATTTTATTGATTTGAGTCCTCTCCCTCTTCTTCTTGATGAGTGTGGCTAATGGGTTATCAATTTTGTTTATCTTCTCAAAAAACCAGATTTTAGTTTTATTGATCTTTGCTATTGTTTTCTTTGTTTCTCTTTCATTTATTTCTGCTCTGATCTTTATGATTTCTTTCCTTCTGGTAACTTTGGGTTTTGTTTGTTCTTCTTTCTCTAGTTCCTTTAGGTGTAAGGTTAGATTGTTTATTTGAGATGTTTTTTGTTTCTTGAGGTAGGCTTGTATTGCTATAAACTTCCCTCTTAGCACTGCTTTTTCTGCATCCCATAGGTTTTGGGTCATCATGTTTTCGTTGTCATTTGTATTTAGGTATTTTTTGATTTCTCCTTTGATTTCTTCAGTGATCTCTTGGTTATTTAGTAACATATTGTTTAGCTTCCATGTGTTTGTGTTTTTTACAGTTTTTCCTCTGTAATTGATTTCTAATCTCATAGCGTTGTGGTCAGAAAAGTTGCTTGATATGATTTCAATTTTCTTAAATTTATTGAGACTTGATTTGTGACCCAAGATGTCATCTATCCTGGAGAATGTTCCAGGTGCACTTGAGAAGAAAGTGTAATCTGCTGTTTTTGGATGGAATGTCCTGTAAATATCAATTAAATCTATCTGATCTATTGTGACATTTAAAACCTGTATTTCCTTATTAATTTTCTGTTTTGATGATCTGTCCATTGGTGTAAGTGAGGTATTAAAGTCCCTCACTACTATTGTGTTACTGTCGATTTCCTCTTTTATGGCTGTTAGCAATTGCCTTATGTATTGAGGTGCTCCTGTGTTGGGTGCATAAATATTTACAATTGTTATATCTTCTTCTTGGATTGCTCCCTTGATCTTTATGTAGGGTCCTTCTTTGTCTCTTGTAATAGTCTTTTATTTTAAAGTGTATTTTATCTGATATGAGTATTGCTACTCCAGTTTTCTTTTGATTTCCATTTGCATGGAATATCTTTTTCCACCCCTTCACTTTCAGTCTGTATGTGTCCCTAGGTATGAAGTGGGTCTCTTGTAGACAGCATATATATGGATCTTGTTTTTGTATCCATTCAGCAAGCCTATGTCTTTTGGTTGGAGCATTTAATCCATTTACGTTTAAGGTAATTATTGATATGTATGTTCCTATTACCATTTTCTTAATAGCTTTGGGTTTGTTTTGTGGGTCTTTTTCTTCTCTTGTGTTTCCTGCCTAGAGGAGTTCCTTTAGCATTTGTTGTAAAGCTGGTTTGGTGGTGCTGAAGTCTCTTAACTTTTGCTTGTCTGTAAAGCTTTTGATTTCTCTGACTAATCTGAATGAGATCCTTGCTGGGTAGAGTAATATTGATTGTAGGTATTTCCTTTTCATCACTTTAAATATATTCTGCCACTCCCTTCTTGCCTGAAGAATTTCTGCTGAAAAATCAGCTGATAACTTTATGGGGATTCCCTTGTGTTTTATTTGTGGCCTTTCCCTTTCCATTTTTAATATTTTTTCTTTGAATTTAACTTTTGTTAGCTTGATTAATATGTGTCTTGGTGTGTTTCTCCTTGGGTTTATCCTGTATGTTACTCTCTGAGCTTCCTGGACTTGGGTGGCTATTTCCTTTCCCATGTTAGGATGTTTTCGACTATAATCTCTTCAAATATTTTCTCAGACCCTTTCTCTTTCTCTTCTTCTTCTGGGACCTCTATAATTCGAATGTTGGTGCATTTAATGTTGTCTCAGATGTCTCTGAGACTGTCCTCATTTCTCTTCATTCTTTTTTTTTTTTTTTTTAATTCAGCTCCTCTGTAGTTATTGCCAACATTCTATCTTCCAGGTCACTTATTCATTCTTCTGCTTCAGTTATTCTGCTATTGATTCCTTCTAGTGTATTTTTCATTTCAGTTATTGTTTTGTTCATCACTTTTTTTTTTTTAAGTTCTTCTTGGTCCTTGTTAAAGATTTCTTTTGTTTTCTCGATCCATGCCTCCATTTTATTTCCGAGATTTTGAATCTTCTTTACTATCATTACTGTGAATTATTTTTCAGGTAGGTTGCCTATTTCCTCTTCATTTATTTGGTCTTGTAAGTTTTTACCTTGCTCCTTCGCCTGTAACATATTTTTTGTCATCTCAATTTTTTTTTTTTTTTTTTTTGATGGCTGGAGCTTTGTTTCTTTCTTGCTGGTTGTTTGGCCTGAAGAGTCCGGTACTGGGTTTGCAGGCAGTTGTGTAGAGTCTTGGTGCTGAGATGAGGACCTCCAGGAGACCTCACACCAATTAATATTCCCTGGGGTCTGAGTTTCTCTGTTTAAAAAAAGGCAACAAACAAAAAGAAGGAGAACAATAACAAAGAATAAAATATAAAATTAGAAAATAAATATATATTAGAAAAAATATAAATGAAACAACAACAGGCTAAACAGAACCACAATAGCAAGAAAAAAAAGGAAGAAAATAATACCAGGAGAGGTCTTGGGGAGGGTGGGCGAGCAGGGCTTAGGCTCAACGCAGCTGGAGGTGTTCCTTTGAGTGGATGGGGGAAATGCTGACTGCATTCCTCTCTGACCCCCAAAGGCCTCTCCCCATCCCCACTAATCCCCACTCTGTGTATTTACCCCTCTGATCATGGGAACCCCTCCCCTCTCCCAGCTGCTCCTCAGAGGTGCCAGTCCCATTCCACCTCCACTTTTCCTTTCCCCTTTCTTCCCCCCCCCATTCTACATGGTCATGTGGGGATTTCTCCTATCCCTTTAGGTGTCTGATGTCCCCCACCAGTGCCTGGTAGGTGCCCTAGTTGTGACGAGATGTATCCTCCTACTCTGCCATCTTGACTTCTATAGTTGTGTTTTTAAAAAGAATTCCTGACCCTGAAATCATAAAGTATTCTTTTATTCTATTTTTTAAAACTTTATTGTTTTTCTTTTTCACATTTAGATCTAAATTAGAGTTAAGTTTTAACTTTGGTCAATGTCAGTTTTTTCTATATTGATATGAAATTATCCCAGTTATCATTTATTGTAAAAACAAACAAACAAACAGTGACCATCCTTTTCTCCATGACTCTGCACTGGCATTTCATCATAAATCAAGTTTCTTGGATTTTTTTTGTTGTTGTTGTTCCATTGGTAAATAATTGGTAAATATATATCTATATTTATATATCTTGTACCAAGACAACAATGTCTTAAATTTTGTAAATAGTATAGCTTTGTCATTGTCTTGATATTTGTTAGAGAAAGTTCACTCATCATTTCTAGAATGTCTTGGTTATTCTTGGCCCTTTGCATTTTCTTGTGTATTTTAGAAACAGTTTGTCAAGTCCTGCCCAACCCCTCACCCAAAGAGGAAATCTATTGTAATTTTTTTTGAGACAGTATCATATTTACCAAATTGGAAAGATTTGACATTTTCACAATATTGAGTCCACTGTCTGAAAATGATGTATCTCTCTACTCATTTGTATCTCTTTAATAGTCTCAATAATATAGCTTTATAGTTTTATTCACATCTTTTAGTGGATTTATTCATTGATATTTGATACTTCTCATGCTTTAAAATTGTAATTTTAAAAACTGATTTCTACCTCTTTGTGGCTAGTATACAGAAATATTATTAATTTTAAATATTAAACTTGTATCTAGTACTTATGCCAAACTCATGTGCTTGCTTTAATGATTAATCTGTAAATTCTTATATATTTTTCATGTATGCAATCTACCACTCCTTCCCTTGTCACACACATAGAATGTAGTCATATTCTAATTTGTGCCCGGTGTTTAACACCTAATATTACATGGAACAAATTCTAGACCAGTGTTTCTATTTTTTTTTTTTTTTTTTGCGGTATGCGGGCCTCTCACTGTTGTGGCCTCTCCTGTTGCGGAGCACAGTCTTCAGACGTGCAGGCTCAGCGGCCATGGCTCACGGGCCCAGCCGCTCTGCGGCATGTGGGATCTTCCTGGACCGGGGCACGAACCCGTGTCCCCTGCATCGGCAGGCAGACTCTCAACCACTGCACCACCAGGGAAGATCTAGACCAGTGTTTCTTAACCAGGGTTGAGAGTTTTTTTTCAATAAAACATTCCTGTGTCTTACCAGCTTCTATAGGTTTGGTCTAGGGCTTGAGTATATCTGTTCTGAAAAATTTCCCAGATTGTTCTGATGTAAAAACCTGGTTGTAAACCATTGTTCAATACCAATAAAGTAATGTGAAATACAAATCAATTGCCTGTATAATTCAAGCCCTAAATATATTTCACTCTTAACTGTCTGAGTAACTGAGGCAAAAACACTCATTGTTTTGGTTTGCTTGAATTTCCTTTTACTCTTGATTTGGTAATGGTACACTCTAAGAAAACAACCAATAGAAATTTAAATGTTAGATTTATTTGTAAGAAGAAATAAGAATTTAAAAGTGAGATCTTTTGAATCTTCTTTTAAAAGAATTTTGGTAGAGTAAGCTAAGAAATGGATGTCTGGAGAAGAGGTGGCTGAATGTTTTCTCTTTTGGCTGAAATCTCAACAAACAACAAGCTACAATGAGTAAATCATTTTTAAATGGATGAGACTAGGGATCCAGATGTTTGGAAGCAAGATACTAGTTGGTAATGTGCTGTAGCACATCATCCAGCCCCTTCCTGAGGGAAATGATAACAAAGACAGACTCTCTGCTTTCTAAATATCCTCTAGAAACCAATCTTGTTGTCACCAACATCACAACTTTGTTTCAGCTGGCAATTTGCCAACATCTGCTTGGCAAGGATATTTTTTCCCTTCAACTCTCAGATATACATTTTCCCATTTTGAAGCACTGAACCCAACACACAGCAAGAAAAGAGTATTGAAAATCACAAAGGCTATCCATTTTCAGGAAAACTTCCAATCTTCTTACTTAAAGTATTATTTTTACCTTCAAAATCTTGGCAGCATAAATTATCAGTGTGTACATCACTGTTTGGAGTAATCCAACTGAGTGAAGCATACATGCATATACAGCTGTGCAGGTAGTTCTTCACAGTTATTTGGTTTTTTTGAAGAAAAAGGGTCAGATGCAGCAGTCTTAAATTACAGAACATCAAAAACTGCATTTTACTAGCATTTCAACCCCAAGGGTTTATGGATTTTGAAAATGAAATGGTTGGAAGGGGAAAGATTTACTAAACATACAAAATCATCAATAATGTCCATTACATTTTGGCTGGAACAAGGTCATCTTTTTGGTTCTTTGACCACTTTAATGATTGCCAAAATTATCTGATCATTTGTTGAGTGTACAAGTTGTATTTATTGGGAGAGGAGACAGAGAATTTCTTTGTAGCTCAGAGGCCAAGTTGGACAGATAGACTACTTCAGCATTGCACAAGCCAGCTGAGAGATAATTAAGTCATTTGAATGTGAGCTTTCTTGGCTTCCCTTTCCCATTTTTTCCCCTTGTCTCTTCTTGGAAGCAAACCATGGCTCTTGTCCCGTGTCCTTCCCCCAAGTCTTTTTAACATTCCCTCCTCCAGCCCGAGGTAAGTGTGAAATATTTCTGCTTATAGAGGAAAAAGTGTTGAGAAAAATTACTAGCAAAGATTCATAAAAGAAAACTTAGATTCCTATAGAGCCTTGTGAAAATGTTTCCCTTAACCCTATGTTATCTCAAAATGATCTATATAAGTATCACTTCTCCTTTAGACTGTAAATTCCTGCAGGACAAGATTCTGTCTTATTCTTCTTTGCACTCCTAGCACCTAATATAATAGGTGTTGAAGAAATGCTACTTGAACCCAAGGAGATCACCTAATCCAACTTTATTTTATGGAGAAGGAAACAGACCCAGAATGTGAAGTGATTTGTCCAAGTTTCCAAGATAATCAGTGGTAATGTCCTACTCTGCAGAAGAGTTTTCAAAACCAGCTTTTATTTTTTGCTGTCACAGACTATTTGCTCACTCTGTGCTGTGCAGACTCAGTCAGAGAGGAGCATATTACGCACACGAGGCCACTTGGAGACATCATAAGAAATTTTGGGCAGTGGGACCATCATTTGGCTGGTGGTCCTTGGCTCTCCACATTTTGTTCTCATAGTCCCAGATGGTAGCGTAATTTCACATGCCCAGTGCCTGGCTAAATGATTTTGTCCAAACTCAGTATCAAGAAGATAATATGGTGCAACTTGGGTGGGACCAATAATTTAGAACCTACAACATAAATAATCTGGGCTTTTTTATTTAAGTAAATACATTTGTATCTTGCTACACAAAGGCTAACTGCAGATCATTTTTATATTTTTGTATCTTCAAATCTAAGTAACTTTTAAAACTTTAAAACCTTTAGGTGTTTAAAACCTTTTCTCTTTGTTGAACAAAATTCTGTCACTTCCCCATTTGTATATAATACATACATACATATAAAAATATTAATTGCGTTAACAATATCAAATGTCTTAAAATTGATGATATAATTTAGTTGTTTTTAAGACATATACTAGAATGTCAGTATTTCATTACTCTTTGTTTCATAGGTGATATTATTTCCTAAGAAATTATTTTGGGGTATTTCATTACAAGTTAATTCTCCCCGAGTATTTAAAATGGTTTTCCTACATAACTAAATGTTTGACTCACTTTCTATAAAAATAGAGTGTATTATTCAAAATAAGAGACATTGGTTGCTTTCCAAAAAATTAGTATCAACTATTTAGTTCACATCCGAGCTATAATACAACATTGTTCCTGTTTTGACTGCTGTTTTGACTTAGAATCATTCCCTATTTAATGGCCAACAAATGTTGAATTTGGAGATAGAATTACATACATTGGATTAAATGCCATATACAAATAAATACAGTATGCTGCTGTTTAAGGACTGCTGGGGTAACCTACCGCCAAGTATTGAAACATTAAATCCTACTACATTTCTACTAAGTAATAATATAGGCATGAGGTGCACTGGAGAATAGGAGGTAATGCAGCTATTGAAATCAACAGAATCAGGCATCCTGTCACCAATTTGGGCTGGAAACTTGCCAAGGTAGATTTTATTTTATTTTATTTTTTTATTTTTTTTTAACTACTGTTAAAGCTGTCAGAATTAAAATTTACACATACACACACATGCACACTACAAATAGGGACAAAAATGAATACCAGTCAAGGGGTTGAGGACTTTGGAATTTCAGTTTCTTCTCATGTAATACAGCTTAAGTTACTTGTTGGGTCATTTCTTTGCTCTCACATCAAGATACCTATTTGGATATAGTGAAACTACCTTTAAATATTTTATGTAATGTTTCTTTTTCTGACTAAAGACCAGTATCTGTGTTCAGGTCTATATTATTGTTTCCCCATTGGTGAAGCTCTACTTCTCTATAGAACAAAAACCTTTATAGAAATAAAATAGTTGCAAAAATATGTCAATGTCTTTTCTTTTCTCTTTTAATAAGCAGGGTATAATAGATTCAAAATGTATGTCACCTTGGTGCATTGTGGTATTTGGGTAGGACTTAGCAAGAAATTCTTAGCAGAAATTCTTGGCATTTCTATATGCTTTTATTTCTATTATCTCCAATACTTTGAAATTTCAAAGAACAGTTTTGGTGCTAATTACCAGATTTTGACTTTTATGAAAACCCCACACCACATGTCCTGATTTTATAGTTGCATGTGGAATCTGAAATGTGGTTTTATCAAAATAAACTCACACTTTGGTGTGTGGAATTTCACTTGTAAAGTAGAGATCATAATTTCAAAAACAAACACAAATTGCACTTGGTTTTGCTTGAAAAAATAAAATGCTTGGCTGTGATGAGATGAAAAATGTTTTACTCAAGTACTGGCTTTTCTCTGAAAAGCATCTCTGGTCAGAGCCAAGTGGTCGTGAACAGCATCATATTGCATGTAAGCACCTTGGCATCTCCTTATTTAATTGGTATTTTAAAACAAGGAGGTATTTCCTCCCTCCAACCTTAACATTCTTTTTCTGAAACCCAAAGATCTGTTCTAACATTTTTTGCTTGTTTGGGTCAAGAGCAGTATTTGTAAGAACCAGTTACTGGGAAAATAGAAGATTCTTAAATTACTAATTAAGTCCAAGAAAAAAATTGAATCCACTGCTGTCTAATGCAGAAATATTCAGTTGTTTCTTGGGAGGTAGTTAGTGTAGTGAAAGACAAATCTGTATTTGAATTCTGGCTCTGCCACCTACTAGCTGTTTTACCTTGAGCAAGTTACATAACCTCTCAATGTCCAAGCTCCCTCATCTAATAAAATGGCAATAATTAAAAGAATAATTTTGAAAGTGAAATGAGAAATGAGACATGTAGAATCTCTAGTGAAGTGCCTGGAACATAGTAGCCAGTGAAGCTGCTGGTGCCTGTGATGGCATTTTAAGTTCATGGAAACAGAACAAAATCAAATATCATCAGAACACTTGAGTTACTTAGATTTTTAAGTTTTATATGTGAAATGAGAAAACAGTTTGTGCTAGTTTTACCTATCATCAACTCCATAAAAATTCTTGATTTTGTTATGCATTAAAGCTATTTCAAAAGAATTAGCCCTCATGATCAAACAGGCCCATAGCCCAGTAACAGAAGAATGCAAGAAAAGTTCCTGCAAGAAAGGGACGTACACTTGAGACTCGTTTTGAAATTTATAAGGTACACAGTACATCCCTGGAGGCCAAGGAAGGAGAGCATAAAGCAGAGAGAAGTGGAGAGTGTGGTCCTGTTGTCAACAGATTTGGGTTGAGAACGACTCCTACCACTTGCCTGCTATAAAGTTTTCAGCAGGTCAATTAGCCTCCCAAAGATGAGTAGTGACATTTATCACAGTTACTTTAAGAATCAAATGAAATAATACATTCAGAGTTTTAGGAAGGTCCCTGACACGTGACAAACATTAAATAGATGGGTTTAACTCTCAACATGATTATTACTCCTCCTTTCCTTCTTTTTTTTTTTTCCTCCTTTCCTTTTAAGACTCTTTCTTGGTGGCATCTACTTACCTTCCTGGAAGGAACACAAATGGACTAGAAAATATAATTATGCTTCCCTTTTGACTTGAATATTTTAATTAATTATTTTAACATCTTTATTGGAGTGTAATTGCTTTACATTGTTGTGTTAGTTTCTGCTGTATAACAAAGTGAATCAGCTATACGTATACTTATATCCCCATATCCCTTCCCTCTTGTGTCTCCCTCCCACCCTCCCTATTCCACCCCTTTAGGTGATCATAAAACACCGAGCTGACCTCCCTCTGCTATACGGCTGCTTCCCACTAGCTATCTATTTTACATTTCGTAGTGTATATATGTCCGTGCTACTCTCTCACTTCGTCCCAGCTTACCCTGCCCACTCCCTGTGTCCTTAAGTCCATTCTCTACATCTGCATCTTTATTCCTGTCCTGCCCCTAGGTTCTTCAGAACCATTTTGTTTTTAGATTCCATATATATGTGTTAGCATACGGTATTTGTTTTTCTCTTTCTGACTTACTTCACTCTGTATGACAGACTCTAGGTCCATCCACCACACTACAAATAACTCAATTTCATTTCTTTTTATGGCTGAGTAATATTCCATTGTATATATGTGCCACATCTTCTTTATCCATTCATCTGCCGATGGACACCTACCTTGTTTTCATGTCCTAACTATTGTAAAGAGTGGTGCAATGAACATTGTGCTACATGACGCCTTTTGAATTATGTTTTTCTCAGGGTATATACACAGTAGTGAGATTGCAGGGTCATATGGTAGTTCTATTTTTACTATTTTATGAAACTGCCAAACTATTCTCCATAGTGACTCTATCAATTTGCATTCCCACCAAAAGTGCAAGACGGATCCCTTTTCTTCACACCCTCTCCAGCAGTTATTGTTGTTTGTACGTATTCTGATGATGGCCACATTCTGACCAGTGTGAGGTGATACCTCACTGTAGTTTTGATTCGCATTTCTCTAATGATTAGTGATGTTGAGCATCCTTTCATGTGTTTGTTGGTGATCTGTATATCTTCTTTGGAGAAATGTCTATTTAGGTCTTCAGCCCAATTTTTGATTGGATTGTTTATTTATTTATTTAAATATTGAGCTGCATGAGCTCTTTATATATTTGGGGGATTAATTCTTTGTCCACTGATTCACTTGCAAATAATTTCTCCCATTCGGAGGGCTATCTTTTCATTTTGTTTACGGTTTCCGTTGCTGTGCAAAAGCTTTTACGTTTCATTAGGTCCATTTGCTTATTTTTGTTTTTATTTCCATTTCTCTAGGAAGTGGGTCAAAAAGGATCTTGCTGTGATTTATGTCATTGAGTATTCTGCCTATGTTTTCCTCTAAGAGTTTGATGGTGTCTAGTCTTACACTTAGGTCTTTAATGCATTTTGAGTTTATTTCTGTGTATGGTGTTAGGAAGTGTTCTAATTTCATTCTTTTACATGTAGTTGTCCAGTTTTCCCAGCACCACTTATTGAAGAGGCTGTCTTTTCTCCATTGTGTAGTCTTGCCTCCTTAATCAAAGATAAGGTGACCATAGGTGTATGGGTTTATCTCTGAGCTTTCTATCCTGTTCCATTGATCTATATTTCTGTTTTTGTGCCAGAACCATACTGTCTTGATTAGTGTAGATTTGTAGTATAGTGTGAAGTCAAGGAGCCAGATTCCTCCAGCTCTGTGTTTTTTTCTCAAGATTCCTTTAGCTCTTCAGAGTCTTTTTTGTTTCCATACAAATTGTGAAATATTTTGTTCTAGTTCTGTAAAAATGCCATTGGTAATTTGATAGGGAATGCATTGAATCTGTAGATTGCTTTGGGGAGTATAGTCACTTTCACAATATTGATTCTTCCAATCCAGATATCTCTCCATCTGTTGGTATGATCTTTAATTTCTTTCATCAGTGTCTTACAGTTTTCTGCATACAGGTCTTTTGTCTCCCTAGGTAGGTTTATTCCTAGGTATTTTATTCCTTTTGTTGCAGTGGTAAATGGGAGTGTTTCCTTAATTTCTTTTGCAGATTTTTCATCATTAGTGTAAGGAATACAAGAGATTTCTGTGCACTAATTTTGTATCCTGCTACTTTACCAGATTCATTGATTAGCTCTAGCAGTTTTCAGGTAGCATCTTTATGATTCTCTCTATATAGTATCATGTCATCTGCAAACAGTGACAGTTTTACTTCTTTTCCCATTTGGATTCCTTCTATTTCTTTTTCTTTTCTGATTGCTATGGCTAAAACTTCCAAAACTATGTTGAATAATAGTGGTGAGAGTGGGCAACCTTGTTTTGTTTCTGATCTTAGTGGAAATGGTTTCAGTTTTTCACCATTGAGAATGATGTTTGCTGTGGATTTGTCATATATGGCCTTTATTATATTGAGGTAAGTGCCCTCTATGGCTACCTTCTGTAGGATTTTGATCATAAATGGGTGTTGAATTTGTCGAAAGCTTTTTCTGCATCTATGAGATGATCATATGGTTTTTCTCCTTCAACTTGTTAATATGGTTTAGCACATTGACTGATTTGCGTATATTGAAGAATCCTTGCGTTCCAGTGATAAATCTCACTTGATCATGGTGTACGATCCTTTTAATGTGCTATTGGATTCTGTTTGCTAGTATTTTATTGAGGAATTTTGCTTCTATGTTCATCAGTGATATTGGTCTGTAGTTTTCTTTTTTTGCAGTATCTTTGTCTGCTTTTGGTATCAGCATGATGGTGACCTTGTAGAATGAGTTTGGGAGGGTTCCTCCCTCTGTTATATTTTGGAAGAGTTTGAGAAGGATAGGTGTTAGCTCTTCTCTAAATGTTTGATAGAATTCACCTGTGAAGCCATCTGGTCCATGGCTTTTGTTTGTTGGAAGATTTTAAATCACAGTTCCAATTTCAGTGCTCGTGATTGGTCTGTTCATATTTTCTATTTCTTCCTGGTCAGTCTCAGAAGGTTATGCTTTTCTATGGATTTGTCCATTTCTTCCAGGTTGTCCATTTTATTGGCATATAGTTGCTTGTAGTAATCTCTCATGATCCTTTGTATTTTGGCAGAGTCAGTTCTTATTTTTCCTTTTTCATTTCATATTCTATTGATCTGAGTCCTCTCCCTGTTATTCTTGATGAGTCTGGCTAGTGGTTTATCAATTTTGTTTATCTTCTCAAAGAACCAGCTTTTAGTTTTATTGTTCTTTCCTATTGTTTTCTTCATTTCTTTTTCATTTGTTTCTGATCTGATCTTTATGATTTCTTTCCTTCTGCTAACTTTGGGGTTTTTTGTTCTTCTTTCTCTAATTGCTTTAGGTGTAAGGTTATGTTGTTTATTTGAGATGTTTCTTGTTTCTTAATGTAAGATTGTATTGCTATATACTTCCCTCTTAGAACTGCTTTTGCTGCATCTCATAGGTTTTGGATCATCATGTTTCCAGTGTCATTTGCTTCTAGGTATTTTTTGATTTCCTCTTTGATTTCTTCAGTGATCTCTTGGTTATTTAATAGCATATTGGTTAGCCTACATGTGTTTTCATTTTTATTACTGTTTTTTTTTTCCCTGCAATTGATATCTAGTCTCATAACGTGTGGTCAAAAAAGATATTTGATACGATTTCAATTCTCTTCAGCTTACCAAGACTTGATTTGTGACCTAAAGTATGATCTATCCTGGAGAATGTTCCATAAGCACTTAAGAAGAAAGTGTATTCTGTTGTTTTTGGATGGAATGTCCTATAAATATTAATTAAATCCATCTTGTTTAATGTCACTTAAAGCTTGTATACCTTATTTATTTTCATTTTGATTGAGCTGTCCATTGGTGAAAGTGAGGTGTTAAATTCCCCTACTACGACTGTGTTACTGTTGACTTCCCATTTTGGGCTGTTAGCATTTGTCTTATGTATTGAGGTGATCCTATGTTGGGTGCATATATATTTACAATTTTTATATCTGCTTCTTAGATTGATCTCTTGATCATTCTGTAGTGTCCTTCTTTGTCTCTTGTAATAGCCTTTATATTGAAGTATATTTTGTCTGATATGAGAGTTGCTACTCCAGCTTTCTTTTGATTTCCATTTGCATGGAATATCTATTTCCATCCCCTCACTTTCAATCTGTATGTGTCCCTAGGTATAAAGTGGGTCTCTTGTGGACAGCATATATATGGTTCTTGTTTTTGTATCTATTCAGCCAGTCTATGTCTTTGGTTGGAGCATTTAATCCACTTACATTTAAGGTAATAATCGATATGTATGTTCCTATTACCATTTCCTGAATTGTTTTGGGCTTGTTATTGTAGGTCTTTTCCTTCTCTTGTGTTTTCCACCTACAGAAGTTCCTTTAGCATTTGTTGTAAAGCTGGTTTGGTGGTGCTGAATTCTCTTAGCTTTTGCTTGTCTGTAAAGGTTTTAATTTCTCTGTGAATCAGAATGAGATCCTTGCTGAGTAGCATAATCTTGGTTGTAGTTTTTTCCCTTTCATCACCTTAAATATATCCTGCCACTTCCTTCTGGCTTACAGAGTTTCTGCTGAAAAATCAGCTGTTAACCTTATGAGGATTCCCTTGTATGTTATTTATTGTTTTTCCCTTTGCTGCTTTTAATATTTTTTCTTTGTATTTAATTTTTGATAGTTTGATTAATATGTTTCTTGATGTGTTTCTCCTTGGGTTTATCCTGTATGGTACTCTCTGAGCTTCCTGGACTGGGTGGCTATTTCCTTTCCCATATTCGGGAAGTTTTCAACTATAATCTCTTCAAATATTTTCTCAGTCCCTTTTTATTTTTCTCTTCTTCTTCTGGGACCCTATAATTTGAATGTCAGTGTGTTTAATGTTGTCCCAGAGGTGTCTGAAACTGTCTTCAATTCTCTTCATTCTTTTTTTCTTTTTTCTTCCCTGTGGTCATTATTTCCACTATTTTATCTTCCAGGTCACTTATCCCTTCTTCTGCCTCAGTTATTCTGCATTGATTCCTTCTAGAGAATTTTTAATTTCATTTATTGTGTTTTTCATCATTGTTTGTTTGCTCTTCAGTTCTTCTAGGTCCTTGTTAAACCTTTCTTGCATTTTCTCCATTTTATTTCCAAGATTTTGGATCATCTTTACTATCATTACTCTGAATTCATTTTCAGGTTGACTGCCTATTTCCTCTTCATTTGTTTTGTCTGGTGGGTTTTTACCTTGCTCCTTCATCTGCTGTGAACTTCTCTGTCTTCTCATTTTGCTTAACTTACTGTGTTTGGGGTCTCCTTTTCGCAGGCTGCAGGTTCATAGTTCTTCTTGTTTTTTGTGTCTGCACCCAGTGGATATGGTTGGTTCAGTGGGTTGTGTAGGCTTCCTGGTGGAGGGGACTGGTGCCTGTGTTCTGGTGGATGAAGCTAGATCTCGTCTTTTTGTTAGGCAAGGCCGAGTCTGGTGGTGTGTTTTGCAGTGTCTGTGAACTTATTATGATTTTAGGCAGCCTCTCTGCTAATGGGTGGGATTGTGTTCCTGTCTTGCTAGTTGTTTTGTATGGGGCTGTCCAGCACTGAAGTGTGCTGGTCGTTGGGTGGATCTGGGTCTTAGTGTTGAGATGGAGATCTCTGGGAGAGCTCTGGTTGATTGATATTAAGTGGGGCTGAGAGGTCTCTGGTGGTCCAATGTCCTGAACTCAGCTCTCCCACCTCAGGGGCTTAGGCCTGACACCTGGCCAGACCACCAAGACCCTGTCAACCACACGGCTTTAGGGAAGTGTGAGGTCTTCTGCCATCTTTCAGTAGGTGTTCTGTGGGAGTTTTTCCATATGTAGATGTATTTTGATGTATTTGTGGGGAGGAAGGTGATCTCCATGTATTACTCCTCTGCCATCTTGAAGGTCCTCTCTACAATCATGTTTTTAAGTTTCTCTTTCTATTCAAGATCCTCATCATTTTATATGAATGTTTTTCTAGAAAGATCATGGCTATATAGAGAGCTATGTTCCTTTTCAAAAAATTGGGTCTTAATTATTTGAATATGATAATCAACCTCCAGGTTCTTTGTTTCTTCATCTTGGATATCCTAGATCATGTGTACAGTAGTAGCTGTAGGCTTTTGGACTTCACCATGAGCAAACTTTTTTATGAGCCTCTTGTTACACTCTTTATCTTTATGAGATTTATCAAAGTAAGTAACGCTGCTGGTTCTGTAAGAATCTCTTATTACATGAACATTTTACAACAAAGAGGAGTTACTTTATTAAAAGGATCTCATGCTCCAGACGCTCTTGTGATGTCAAAGATCTAAGGGTTGACATTACTACATGAGAAAAAATACATGTTTATTAATGAGAAATAAAACAGTTTGTCAATTGATTGGGTAGTCCTCAATTTTTTATATTCCTCTTCCTTTGCTTCCTTCTCCTAATCAATTTCATTTATTTACTCAACAAATATTTCTTGAATGTTACAATGTCCTAGGCCTTGCTAAAGAGGCAAGTAAAACAGGCAGAGCCTCTGTTGTCAATGAACTGCTAATGATTCTCACAGTGGGCTTCACATTAGAATGATTGGGGTTTTGTTTTTAAAAAGATACACACCCAAGGATTATATCTGGGTCATCTGGGGTGGGTGAAGAGGCAGGTGGAATCTACTACTTCAGAGGGTCTGACAAAGGCAGTGTGTCACACTATAGTGGTCAAGAGGTAGAGGGTAGGAGATGGATGTGGTGGAGAAGCAGGAGTCTGAGCTCGGAGCAAATGCCCCAGAAGCTGCTACTTAAATAAAACTGTGTTTGGGCTTCCCTGGTGGCGCAGTGGTTGAGAGTCTGCCTGCCAGTGCAGAGGACTTGGGTTCGAGCCCTGGTCTGGGAAGATCCCACATGCCGCGGAGCAACTAGGCCTGTGAGCCACAATTACTGAGCCTGCGCCTCTGGAGCCTGTGCTCTGCAACAAGAGAGGCCGCAATAGTGAGAGGCCCGTGCACCGCGATGAAGAGTGGCCCCTGCTTGCTGCAACTGGAGAAAGCCCTCGCACAGAAACGAAGACCCAACACAGCCAAAAATAAATAAAATAAATAAAAAATTATTCTAAGAAAAAAAATAAAACTGGGTTTAACAAAACATTTATTCAGATTATCAAATGCAGTCCTTTTTCAGGAACCCTCCTACACTGTTGGTGGGAATGTAAATTGGTACAACTGCTATGGACAACAGTATGGAGGTTCCTTAAGAAACTAAAAACTGAGCTGCTGTATGACCCAGCAATTCCACTTCTGGGAATATATCCAGAGAAACACATGGTTCAAAAGTATACATGTACCCCAATATTCATTGCAATGCTCTTTACAATAGCCAAGACTTGGAAGCAGTTTAAATGTCCATTGACAGATGAATAGATAAAGAAGATGTGGTACATATATACAATGGAATATTACTCAACCATTAAAAAGAATGAAATAATGCCATTTGCAGCAACATGGATGGACCTGGAGATTATCATACTAAGTGAAGTAAGTCAAACAGAGAAAGACAAATGTCATATGATACTGCTTATATGCAGAATCTTAAAAAAAATGATAGAGATGAACTTATTTACAAAACAGAAACAGACTCACAGACTTAGAGAACCAACTTATGGTTACCAGGGTTGCGGGGGAAGGGAGGAGGAGAGGGATACATTGGGAGCTTTGGACTGACATGTACATACTGCCATATTTAAATTAGATAACCAACAAGGACCTACTGTATAGCACAGGGAACTCTGCTCAATGCTCTGTAATAACATAAATGTGAAAAGAATTTGAAAAAGAATAGGTACAGGTATATGTATAACTGAATCACTCTGTTGTACACTTGAAACTAGCACAACATTGTTAATCAACTATAATCCAATATGAAATAAAAATTTAAAAAAATCAAATGCAATCCTTTTTCAATTTTACAATGAGAGTCGGATATTAAAAAGAGCCTTTGAAGGACTTGTGCCTCATTCCAAATATATACTACAATTTGAAATCTGCATAATGTCTTATACGGTCTTCACGTTAGCTTTTCAAAGCAGGAAAAATGGGCCTCAAGTGTCTATAGTAACATTTTCTTAATCACTTGAACCACAGATACTAATTCTTTCATCTCCTTTCTCTTGCAACATTTTGTTAGTAGAATATTTCATGCATCCAAATGCCATGAATTATTCACTAAAGGTTATGAGCACACACTTCCTTTTTACTTGGCTATTTATATATAGTTTTCCAAGTCCATTGGTTAACTTATCATGTGACTTCAATATGTTTATTAATGAGAAATAAAACAGTTTGTCAATTGATTGGGTAGTTACATCACTTAGTTACAACAAAGATGGGATGACAGAGTAGAGTAAAATGACAGTGGTAAAAGCGTGAGAATTTTGAAATTCATCAGTATCATTGGCATGTATATTTCCTGAAACTTACTTAAAATTATATCTGGATAAAGTTATGAGTTGTGATGTTTTTAATCTGCAACCATAATGTGGATCTGACTTCATTTTATTGCATGTTTAGAAGGATGGATGCATGCATGAAAAAGTCATCTAATGGTCTATTAAAACATTGATTTGTTTGATTCATTAATGCATAATCAAATGTATACTGTAAGGAACTACTGAAACATATTTCTTTGGCTATAATTCAAGAATGCTTATGTGATTGGAGAAAATTATTTTTCCAGGAGAATAAAGTTTAATAGTAATCAGATGTTCATTCTGGAAACACAAGGATAATAATAATATTTTTGGAAATGATATTCCAATGTTTGCCTTATATTGAGCCTGTTGTTTTTGTTGGTGCAGAACCACACTTATAACCAGAATACATAGGGAAGCAAATCTTGCTTTTTTGTGTATTTTTAATTCTTCTTCTTTTACAGTTTGACAGTTCTAGAAGCCAGAAGGAACTTCCATAGAGAAGCCCAAGGACGTCATGGTAATACTTGTTCACTGTTCTAGCAACCTGAACCTAAGTGTAGGTCTGCTGTATCATACAGCTCTGTTGACCTGTGTTTGAGTGATGCCCCCATTTGTGCAAAATGGCAGTGTTACTTACGCAAAAGCATTTGATTTCTGTGGCATATTCAGATCTGTGAGATTTTTACACTGAGGAGAGTGGTTTTAAAGACTTTTTGAATGTTGTACTATAGTCAATAAGCTATTAGGTAAATATATGAGCTATATTTCCTTCATTTAATTGGAGGAAGTGCAAAAGAGACATACTTGACAGTAGAGAGGCTGGTGAGTTTTAGAAATATTAAGTGGAAGAGAAAGTCAAGCTAAGAAAATATCCTGAGCTGGAAACTGACAGAAGGAAGAGTGAATTAAATCTTGTCAATTCTTATCTCCTTGAATCTCTTGATTCTGTGTCCTTCCATACCTCCTCACTGCCATTGTTTTAGTTCTTTCATATTTTTATCATTTATGTAGTTGCTCTTGCAGCCTCTAGTCTTAAATCAATCTTTACCCTGAACTCTTCTTCCAGAGTCGTCTTTAGGATAAAAATCCAAACATATTAGGGGTGTATTCAGATTCCTTTATGACCTGATTCTGGTTACCTTTCCAGTTTCATTTACTCTTAGCATTCTAGGCTTCAAGAATACTTTTTTGGACTTTTCCTAACACTGATATTCCTCCTTTCTCCCAGTCCTTTGTAAACTTCCTACCTTTAGTTACTATGACTAGAACTTTAAGACTTGGCTTTGACATCACTTCCACTAGCAAGTGTTCCCTGACAATTCCATACCTCCAATAAGAGGTCTATACAATCCTCTTGTAACTCTTGCTAAGGGGCATTTTAATCAAGTACTGACTGGTGTGTCTCACCTCACTGGATTTAATCTCATGAAGATTAGGATTGTGTATTTTTAGTCTTACATTCCCAGGATCCAACTAGTGCTTGACATCTACCAATTGCTTAAAACTAATGTGTAAAATGGATGAGCAGGTAAGTGAATAAATAAATAACTAAGGAGTGAATGAAGGAGCCAGAAAGGAATGGGAAGATTTGGGAAAGCAAAGGGAATAAAAGCCCACAGTTTTATTTTTAATATTTAAATTTTTTCCTTTAATTATTTTAGTTAAAAATTTCTTGATATTTTTGATTCTGTCATGCCAGTTACAGTATCTTCTCCCTTGATTCAAACTAATAAAGAACACTTAAGACATATATATATATATATATATATATATATATATACACACACACACACACACACACACACACATATATGAAGTAGCAATCATATCCCTCATTTTTATCTTGTCCTATTAGAATCCTACACTATCTACATATCATTTGTTTTTTCTACATAAACCTTAATATAGAATTGATTGTTCAGAAGAAGATTATTAAATCTTTACTGGTAAAGTTATACTGTGGGGCTAGCAGCCTGTGAAAAGGCAGATGAGTGAGCTAAACGTGGTGGGAGACAGTCCCAGGATATAAGTCACAGGGCTATCTGCCTGGTCATCAAAGATTGCTCTTTAAAAAATAGAACTCTTGGGGCTTCCCTGGTGGCACAGTGGTTGAGAGTCCGCCTGCCGATGCAGGGGACACGGGTTCGTGCCCTGGTCCGGGAAGATCCCACATGCCGCAGAGCGGCTGGGTCCGTGAGCCATGGCCGCTGAGCCTGCGCGTCCGGAGCCTGTGCTCCGCAACGGGAGAGGCCACAACAGTGAGAGGCCTGCGTACTGCAAAAACAGAAACAAAGCAAAACAAAACAAAACAAATAGAACTCTTGAAAGGCTAAGATTAAGAAAGATCCTGCATGTAAGAACATGCAGCAGATCCGTTTATTGGAAGTTGCATAGTTTGAATTTGCTTATTGCCTATGAAAGCTCCACGAATGGCAGATTAGTACAGTTGGGTAAATCCATGATCATGGAGTCTACTGTGATAAAGGTCAATTGGCTTAGCTCTGGTGTGACATTTTGCATGTGTTAGGCAAACTATAAAGCATGGTCCTGATAAAAATGTTGAAAAGAGAGGACTCAGACTCAGATAAGCATAATTTTCACTTCAATTTACTCCTAACCTAGTAATCAAGCAGATTAAAAAAAATGAGGATGGACATAGCTTTTCAAAGGCTCCCCATTTCCTCTCCTCTCAGAGGAGCACCTAAAGTTCAGGGATCAGTGTGTTTAGCCCAGAGAGGAATTCACTATGAAGTTTGGGATCAAAGATGGCTTACTTGACTTCCTATAGGCTGGGGATGTGGCCATGACAGTGCACAAGTACTCAACTTACTACTCTATAAGACAATTTTTACTGCACCACAGTTATATACTTCTGGGGGTCTAGTTCTTGCTGTATCACCAAGGCTGGAATAGGTCTGACTATGGCTACACACCTGCCCAGGTATTTCATGAATATATTTTGTTATTTAAAAACTTTCCTTAGGCCAGGGAATAGGACAGATAAGCAGAAATTGGCCTTGGCTCCTAAAACAAAACAAGTTAAGGGAAACTGTACTCATTATAGTTTTATTTTAACTGGGTTTTTTTGGTTATCCAATATCCTTACTTCCCAGTTTTCATTTGGGTATCTTACTCTCCCCAAATCCTGCCCTCAGCTCTATGGTGAATGCTTTAGGAAGGAACCTGTAATCCTGTTTAGTCAGTAGAACTTTAAGACTCAATCTCAGACCCTTAATTGGCACCCTCTCACTCACTTTTTCTTACTGGCTTTGTAAAGGGTGTGATGTGAGGCTGGAGCTGTGGTGGCCAATCTGTCAAGAGGATGAAACTTTTTGAGAATGAAAGGAAGAAAATTCCAATGGCAGAGGCAGAAAACCAGTATCTTGGTATCAACATTTGAGTCTTTATCCACCCAGTTCTACCTCTGCGTTTGCACTTACCTGGGTGGATAAATCCTGTTGGCTTAAGAAAGTTTGTGTTGAATTTTTGTCTTTTGAATCTTCTAGAGTTCTGATAACACAGCATGCTCAGTTGAAGAAGAATCAGTGGGTCTGGTTAATGCACAAAAGTGCCCTATGTGTGCAGTAAATATTTGTGGTCCTATTTGTGACCTTCCTTTTTGCCTTCCACCTAAGGCAGTAGTTGTACACTCCCACTAACCATAATCATATACATGCACTTCGTAAATGAGTGTGTCTCATGGTCTTTGTGACTCATGAATGTTACTGCTTGAAAGCTTTCAGGGTTTTAGGTGGCTCTACCTCCTATTAGTGCTGCTGTGTCCAGCAATCAAGGCCTCATCCCACTACAGAGGCAGCATATGTACTGGCGTGTGAAAACTCTAGCAATCGTATTCTGTGAGAGTCAGAGATGGTCCGAGTCATCTGAACAGTCCTCCAGTGCATCTGTCTCATATGCTGCATACGATTTGTGAGAAGTATCCCTCCAGTTTTCCTATAAAACTAACATCAGTGTTTACCTATAAACAGACACAGAAGTCACTGCCGACTGTACTCCGCTTTGTATACAATCCTATTATATAAAGAGCTCAAGCAGCATGTCTGTCTGCCTAGATGTGTGTGTTCTCCTTCTCCAGCTGCCAACCACCTAAATTATTCAGCAAACCCTGGTCATGCCAAGTTTTTAGTCAACAATGGAGATCTTGCCAAAGAGCTAATAATGTTAAAAAAAAAAAAAGCAATGTTTGTGACAATTAACAGAGCCTGCAGCCTGCAACGCACGTTGGACTCATTTGTAAAGGAAAATTTAAATGATATGCTTCATTATAAATGGTCCCATGCAGCACATTGCTAATCAACCAAAGCAGCTTCTTCTTCTCCCCCCGCCCTTCTTTCCTATCTGATAAACCCAAATGGCAGCACTGTGTCAAGGCTCTTGGCCACTGCTTGCTGTAGCTATAAACATGGTGTGGTTACCTATCAGTATTCTAATCAGCTTAGCTCAAACTGAATAATTATCTCTAACATGGATGAATAGAGCACTAGCCTCTTAACTTGTCTATTAATAATCACAAATATAACTTCATGGCCAAATCAAGAGGTATGTTACTGTACCCCTGGGAGCCTGTTTGGGTAAAACCCCTGTGACTGCACCAGTCTAAGGAGTGCAGATGGGACAGTGAGCCAATAATGATGGGCTGACAGCTGCCAAACCCAGCAAGTCCTCCCCCACTCTTGGCAGAGAGAAAGACATTGATTGGGGAAGTGGGGCTGATTCTCCATACTAAATAACAATTATTTCTCAAATAATGTTTTGAGATAAAGGGAGAGGAAAGAGGACAGAAGACTGTTGCTGGATCTCCAAATTTCAGTCTCAGCGAAATAAAACTCCATAGCCCAGACCAGCCCAGCTAATGGGCAGCACATGAGCACCAGTTACCTTCACTTCTAAAGCATGTCTCTGTTCCTTCTGCTAAGACACCTCACATAACTAAATCCTTCAGGCCATTAAAATGTTTCATTTGTAGAAATGATCCCTCTGTAAGTTTGCCTTTTTAACACAAAGGGTCAAAAGTGTTTGTAAGAAAGGGCACAATTATATTTTTAGTATCTTATATTTTTTCTTCCTGTTTTATTGAGATATAATTGACATACAGCTCTGTATAGGTTTAATGATTTGACCTGATTACCACAATGAAATGATTACTACAATAAGTTTAGTGAACATTCATCATACCATATAGATACAAAATAAAAGAGAGAGAAAAAAATTTTTTCCTTGTGATGAGAACTCAGGATTTCCTCTCTTGACAACTTTCATATATAACATACAGCAGTGTTCATTATATTAATCATGTTTGTAGTCATTACATTCCCAGTACTCATTTATCTTATAACTGGAATTTTGTACCTTTTCACGGCCTTCATCAAGTGCCTCCTTCCCTCACCCCCCACTTCTGGAAATAATAAATCTGATCTCTTTTTCTATGAGTTTGTTTGTTTTTGAAGTATAATTGACCTACATCACTATGTTAGTTCCCTGTGCACAACAAAGTGATTCAATGTGTCTATATATTACAAAATGATCACCATGATTAGTCTAGTTACCCTCTGTCACCGTAAGATATTTACATAAGAGATTACATTAATATTGCCTGTATTCCCCATGCTGTACATTTCATCCCCATGATTCATTTATTTTGCAACTGGAATTTTGTACCTCTTTATCTCCTCCATCCATTTCACTCACAGCACCCCACTTCTGGCACCCTTCTGTTTGTTATCTGTATCTATAAGCCTGTTTCTGGTTTGTTATGCTGGTTCATTTGTTTTGTTTTCTAGATTCCACACATAAGGGAATCATATGTTATTTGTCTTTCTCTGGCTTATTTCACTTGGCATAAAACCCTCTAGGTCCATCTATGTTGTCGCAAATGGCAGGATTTCATTCTTTTTTATGGTTGAGTAATATTCCATTGTGCATATATGTGTGTGTGTGTGTATAAAACTTCTTTATTCATTTATCGATGTGCACTTAGGTTGTTTCCATATCTTGACTATTGTAAATAATGCTGCAATGAACATAAGGGTGCATATATTTTTTTTTGAATTAGTGTTTTTTTTTATCTTCAGAAAAAAAGCCAGAAGTGGAGTTACTGAATCATACGGTAGTTCTACTTTTAATTCTTTGAGGAATCTCCATACTGTTTTCCATAGTGGCTGCACCAGTTTACCTCCCCACCAACAGTGCACAACAGTTCCCCCTTTTTTTTTAACAGATTTATTTATTTTATTATTTTATTTTATTTATTTATCATTTCTGGCTGTGTTGGGTCATCGTTGCTCTGCATGGGCTTTTCTCTGGTTGAGGAAAGTGGGGGCTACTCTTCATTGCAGTGTGTGGGCTTCTCATTGTGGTGGTTTCTCTTGTCATGGAGAACGGGCTCTAGGCACATGGGCTTCAGTAGTTGTGGCACAAGGGCTCAGTAGTTGTGTCTCGTGGGCTCTAGAGAGCAAGCTCAGTAGTCGCGGTGTATGGACTTAACTGCTCCCTGGCATGTGGGATCTTCCCAGACCAGGGATCAAACCCATGTCCCCTGCACTGGCAGGAGGATTCTCAACCACTGTGCCACCAGGGAAGCCCAAGAGTTACCCTTTCTCCAACATTCTCACCAACACTTGTTATGTGTTGTCTATTTGATGATAGCCATTCTGACAGGTGTGAAGTGATATCTCATTGTGGTTTTTTTTGTGTGTGTGTGGTGTGCAGGCCTCTCACTGTTGTGGCCTCTCCTGTTGCAGAGCACAGGCTCTAGATGCGCAGGCTCAGCAGCCTGGATCATGGGCCCAGCCGCTCCTTGGCATGTGGGATCTTCCTGGACTGGGGCATGAACCCATGTCCCTTGCATCGACAGGCAGACTCTCAACCACTGTGCCACCAGGGAAGCCCCCCTCATTGTGGTTTTGATTTGCATTTCCCAGAAGATCAGAGATGTTAAGTATGTTTTCATGTGTCTGTTGGCCATCTGTATGTCTTCTTTGGTAAAATATCTATTGAGGTCCTCTGCCCATTTTTTAATTTGTTTGTGTGTGTGTGTGTGTGTGTGTGTGTGTGTGTGTGTGTGTGTGTCTGTTTTTTGATGTTGAGTTGTATGAGTTCTTTGTGTATTTTGGATATTAACCCCTTATCAGATATATCTTATCCCATTCAGTAAGTGGCCTTTTTGTTTTGTTGATGATTTCCTTTGCCATGAAAAAGGTTTTGCTTTATGTAGTCCCATTTTTAAATTTTTGCTTTTTTGTCCTTGCCTGAGGAATCAGATCCAAAAAAATATTACTTAGACCAATGTCAAAGAGCATATTACATATGTTTTCCTCTAGAAGTTTTATGGTTTCAGGTTTTACATTTAAGTCTTTAATCTATTTTGAGTTTATTTTTGTATATGGTATGAGATTGTAGTCTAGTTTGGCTCTTTTATATGTAGCTGTCCAGTTTTCCTAACGCCATTTATTGAAGAGGCTATCTTTTCCCCATTGTATATTCTTGCCTTTTTTGTCATGGATTAATTGGCCTTATAAATGTGTGTTCATTTCTGAGCATTTTATCCTGTTCCATTGATCTATGTGTCTGTTTTTTGTGCCTATACAACAATGTTTTGATTACTGTAGCTTCATAGTATAGTTTCAAATCAGGGAGAATGATACCTCCAGCTTTGATCTTCCATCTCAAGATTTTTTTTGGCTAATTGGGGTCTTTTGTGTTTCCATACAAATTTTAGAATTATTTGTTCTAGTTCTGTGAAAAACGCTGTTGGTATTTTGATAGGGATTGTGTTGAATCTGTAGATTGCCTTGGGTAGTATGGTTATTTTAACAATATTAATTATTCCAATCCATTAATTCTTCCAACAACATATTCTTCCATTTGTTTGTGTCATCCTTAATTTATTTCCTCAATGTCTTATAGTTTTCTGAGTACAGGTCCTTTACCTCCTTGGTTAGATTTATTCCTTGGTATTTTATTGTTTTTGACACAATTGGAAATGAGATTATTCTCTTAATTTCTCTTTCTGATAGTTTGTTGTTAGTGTATAGAAATGCAACAGATTTCTATATATTAATTTTGTATCCTGCAACTTTACTTAATTCATTAATATTTCTAGTAGTTTTTTGGGGACACCTTTAGGATTTTTTATATATAGTATCATGTTATCTGCAAATGGTGACAGTTTTACTTCTTCCTTTCCAAATTGGATTCCTTTTTTGTTTTTCTTGTCTGATTGCTGTGGCTAGTAGGACATTATACTTTTAAAAACAAGCTCTCATATGCACTGTGGTGCCCCCCCAACCTTGCTTTAATTCATGTATGTCAATTTGTTTAAAGCTGTGGGCCTTCTCCCCATAAAAATAATACTCATTGGTAAATTTATACAAAATCTGCATAAGAATTAAGGGGGTTGACAGTCTTTCTAAAGACCACTTGTGAATTCTTAAGGGGTCTAATAGGCACCAGCTTAAAAACATCTGGCTTAAACACAGAAACTAAACAACGAAGACTTCAAGAATAGAAGTAGAGCCACTAATTGTGAAATGAACTATGTTTTCATAGAATTAGTTGGTCCATAGAACATTGTTAAATCAGAGTTCCTGTAAGACAATGAAAAGAGGGTTTAAGTCCTGGTCTGCCATTTTGTTGACACCATTCTCAGTGAACTGTGTTTTAAAGTAACAAGGCTAAGTTTGTCTTATAAATATTATTTTGAAAACTCTGTTGTGGCTGTGGGTCTTTTAACAGGCAATTGCTCTAGGTTATCCCCACAGAAGTCTATTTAACCCCAATAAATCCAAAATAGAGTATACACCCTGTGGACTCTGTAATCATGTTTGTTAGGCAAAAGGGTAGAGTGTGAAGAGAGACAGATGATTGTATTTGGGAAGACGGAAGTGGTTGAAGACATTAACAGAGAGTTTTCAGTGGCTTGCTGGGAGAAAACTCTAACAAGTGGGTTGAGGATAGAAAGAGGGATGAGGAAGTAAATGCAGATAGGAAAAATGACAATATGTTTTAATGTTGATGAGATGAACCAACAGAAAAAGAAAGATGATAATGCAGGGGAAAAAAAGGTATACTTGCAAGAGAAAAACATTGACTATAAGGGGGCCAGGCTAGAATTCACATGTAGAAATATAAGGATTGTTTTAGATAGGAACAGATATATTTTGTTCACTTCTTACAACTAATGGGAAAAATCCTATCTAGAATTACAGGATTTATGTGTTTCTTTATCTGTCAGCTTCAATTTCCTGGACTGGCTGAAACCTCTGTAGGGGATTTAGTGATTGGTAGCTCCAAACTTGCATTTTTACAGTGTCTTGAACATCCAAATTACAGATGATGGAAATGGAGAGAGAAACAAGCAGGTTCTTAACTTAAAAATAATAGAACAAGAAGGCAGTTCAGGAACCAGAAGTGACTCTGACTTCCACAGTGCTTTGCTAATCCTTCAAATTCTCATGCTATTCCCCCATACCCTCCTAAAGCTTTCCCTAGGCAAGGAGAATTACCATTAGTTGCTGTGATTACTCTTTCTGTGAAAAGTTAAAGGCTTTGTACAACTCATTTCCAGGTTGAAGTTTATTGTAGAGAAATCTGAGGCTAACCTGAATTTCTCTCCCTATATATGATTTGATCTTTTTGCCAATATGCATAAGGGAATCTTTATATTTGAAGTTTATCCTCTTTACCAGGATATGACCATTTATATCATCTTTTCCCCATTCTGGGACATAGTGTGCTTTTTTCTATTTGAAAAGCATTTTTTCCTGGAAATCTTTCTTTTGTAAAACCTTTGAAATATATTTTTCTATTTCATTTGTTGAGATTTCATATTTCAGGAATACCAATTATACATATATTGAATCTCCTTTGTCTCATTTGTCATACTTCATATCTATTAGCTCTTTAAAAAAATTAAAATCTAAGTTCATTTCCATTTTTTTTAAGAATTTTTATTTTACTTTATTTATTTAATTATTTTTGGCTGTGTTGGGTCTTCATTGCTGTACATGGGCTTTCTCTAGTTGCAGCGAGCAGGGGCTACTCTTCATTGTGGTGTGTGGGCTTCTCATTGCCATGGCCTCTCTTGTTGCAGAGCATAGGCTCTAGGTGCATGGGCTTCAGTAGTTGTGGCTCTTGGGTTTTAGAGTGCAGGCTCAGTACTTGTGGCACACGGGCTTAGTTGCTCCATGGCATGTGGGATCTTCCCAGACCAGGGCTTAAACCCATGTCCCCTGCATGGCAGGTGGATTCTTAACCATTGCAACACCAGGGAAGCCCCATTTCCATATACTTTTGTTCATTTTTCTCATTCCTAACTATCCATAGGTCTAACTGTATCATCAGCAGTGTTTGTTCTCTTTTGTGTTGCCTACAATAAGATCTTTGATTCTAGTTCTCACTTCCATTTCTTATCCTAGCTTTTGCTGCTTTGTGTTTATATATCCTTCATGTATTGCTTTATTTTCCCTTTCCTAAGCTCTTCTACTGAGTTTATGGCAAGATATTTAATCATGGTTTTTAACTGCTCAATGGTAATTTTTTTGTTTATATGTATGTATGTATATATATATATATATATATATATATATATATATATATATATAATGCTGACTGTTCTTTGTCTGCCATTTGTTTATCCTTTTATTTGTAATATTTGTATATAGATACTGTCTTGATAATTTTAATTAGTCATTTTTGAATTATAAGAATTCTACATGAATCTTTTATTTATAGGAGCTTCATGGAGGAGAGGGGCTAATGAGGTGTTCTGGGCTAATGTTCTTGGCTCATGCTCAAGATTCTTGTGTATGTGTATGTGTATTGGGGTGGGGATTGTCTTACTCTTTATTTATTCCCAGCCAACAAAAATATGCAACTCTAGGGCTGCTTGAAATTTAGAATAGCTTTCCTCTTTGATGTCTCATGTATACACTGGTTCCAGCAAAAATAGTCTGACCATACATTTCCTCATTCTGCCCAGCATTGTCTCCTTCTTTTCATGTCAGTGATGTCCTAAACAAGTTACGAGTTGTAATTCATACATTCAATATCATTATCTCAATAAGTGTTTTTGCTTCCTTGTTTTCATCTTCAGGGTATTTTGACTTATTTTGGAGAACTAGCTCCTTCTTTCTTTGTTTGATATCAGTAGTTGCAAGTGACTTTCTGTTCCTCTACTGGATCTTTATCTTTGTCATTTATTATACTTGGTGCAATAGGCAACACTCAATTTTGTTTAAGATAGAGCTTGTGTTCGCACTCTTACTCCCAGAGACCCTTAAACTTATAAAAATAAAATTCCTTAGCACATATAAATTAAAAATCTTCTAATAGTTTTATATATAACATTGTATTTATTCTGACATCCTGAAGCCAGAAGTCAGAAATAATTTCTTAATACTTGTTTATTACAAGCATTGAGGACATTTACACTTGAACTAGAATCTCAAGGTTTTCCTAGTATCATGAAAAACATGGAAGAGAGATTTGGGCCAGGTGCACTTTCAATCTTTCTAAATTGACATCTGGCAGAAGCTAATTATATTCATCCATCCATTGTTCAGGATTATTTTGTTGAAAAAGAAAGAAACCCAAGTCAAAATATTTTAGCTAAAATGAGGGATTTGTTTCCTCACATGACCAGATTATGGGAAAGTGAGGAGTAGAGCTGGCTTTGTGGACAAATGGAAGTGGGGACTTAAGTACCATCAGATTTCCTTTTGCTTCATCTCTTCTCTTTGCTCTTTATGTGTCAGCTTCAATTTCCTGGACTGGCTGAAATCACTTTAGGGGATTCAGTTATTTGTAGCTCCAAACTTGCATTTTTATAGTGTCTTGAACATCCCAAAGAAAGGGACTTTTTCTGCATCAGAACCAGTGTGAAAAATCACGTGGGAAATAATTCTGATCAAGCTGGCTGAATACTGGTTCCTGTCCCTTGCAGCTCTCATTCTAGCCAGGCTTTGCCTTGCCTATGTGTCCAACCTATGCACAAGAGAAGCAGTGTCGATGATTGGAAGAAAGAAGTGGGGAGGAAGGACATGTAAGGGCACAAACAATAGTCACTACACAAATCTAATTGTGATTACAAGGTATTATGTAGAAGTTTTTCACATTGCCTTTCCATGAACAATGTTATACCATTTTTAAAAAAAATCTTTATTAGAGTATAATTGCTTTACAATGGTGTGTTAGTTTCTGTTTCTATAACAAAGTGAATCAGTTATACATATACATATGTCCCCATATCTCTTCCCTCTTGCATCTCCCTCCCTCACACCCTCCCTATCCCACCCCTCTAGGTGATCACAAAGCACCTAGTTGATCTCCCTCTGCTATGCGGCTGCTTCCCACTAGCTATCTATTTTACGTTTGGTAGTATATATATGTCCATGCCACTCTCTCACTTTGTCCCAGCTTACACTTCCCCCTCCCCGGATCCTCAAGTCCATTCCCTAGTAGATCTGCATCTTTATTCCCATATTGACCCTAGGTTCTTCTGAACTTTTTTTTTTTTTAGATTCCATATATATGTGTTAACATACAGTATTTGTTTTCCTCTTTCTGACTTCACTCTGTATGACAGTTTCAAAGTCCATCCACCTCACTACAAATAACTCAGCTTCATTCCTTTTTATGGCTGAGTAGTATTCCATTGTATATATGTACCACATCTTCTTTATCCATTCATCTGTCGATGGACACTTAGGTTGCTTGCGTGTCCTGGCTATTGTAAATAGAGCTGCAATGAACCTTTAGGTACATGAGTCTTTTTTTTTTTTTAACATCTTTATTGGGGTATAATTGCTTTACAATGGTGTGTTAGTTTCTGCTTTATAACAAAGTGAATCAGTCATACATAAACATATGTTCCCATATGTCTTCCCTCTTGCATCTCCCTCCCTCCCACCCTCCCTATCCCACCCCTCCAGGCTGTCACAAAGCACCAAGCCAATATCCCTGTGCCATGTGGCTGCTTCCCACTAGCTATCTACCTTACGTTTGTTAGTGTGTATATGTCCATGACACTCTCTCGCCCTGTCACAGCTCACACTTCCCCCTCCCCATATCCTCAATTCTTTTCTCCAGTAGATCTGCGTCTTTATTCCTGTCTTACCCCTAGGTTCTTCATGACATTTTTTTTTCTTAAATTCTATATATATGTGTTAGCATACAGTATTTGTCTTTTTCTTTCTGACTTACTTCACTCTGTATGACAGACTCTAGGTCTATCCACCTCATTACAAATAGCTCAATTCCGTTTCTTTTTATGGCTGAGTAATATTCCATTGTATATATGTGCCACATCTTTATCCATTCATCCAATGATTGTCACTTAGGTTGTTTCCATCTCTGGGCTATTGTAAATAGAGCTGCAATGAACATTTTGGTACATGGCTCTTTTTGAATTTTGGTTTTCTCAGGGTATATGCCCAGTAGTGGGATTGCTGGGTCATATGGTAGTTCTATTTGTAGTTTTTTAAGGAACCTCCATATTGTTCTCCATAGTGGCTGAACCAATTCACATTCCCACCAGCAGTGCAAGAGTGTTCCCTTTTCTCCACACCCTCTCCAGCATTTATTGTTTCTAGATTTTTTGATGATGGCTATTCTGACTGGTGTGAGATGATATCTCATTGTAGTTTTGATTTGCATTTCTCTAATGATTAATGATGTTGAGCATTCTTTCATGTGTTTGTTGGCAGTCTGTATATCTTCTTTGGAGAAATGTCTATTTAGGTCTTCTGCCCAGTTTTGGATTGGGTTGTTTGTTTTTTTTGTTATTGAGCTGCATGAGCTGCTTGTAAATTTTGGAGATTAATCCTTTGTCAGTTGCTTCATTTGCAAATATCTTCTCCCATTCTGAGGGTTGTCTTTTGGTCTTGTTTATGGTTTCCTTTGTTGTGCAAAAAGATTTTAAGTTTCATTAGGTCCCATTTGTTTATTTTTGTTTTTATTTCCATTACTCTAGGAGGTGGGTCAGAAAGGATCTTGTTGTGATTTATGTCATAGAGTGTTCTGCCTATGTTTTCCTCTAAGACTTTGATAGTTTCTTGCCTTACATTTAGGTCTTTAATCCATTTTGAGCTTATTTTTGTGTATGGTGTTAGGGAGTGATCTAATCTCATACTTTTACATGTAGCTGTCCAGTTTTCCCAGCACCAGTTATTGAAGAGGCTGTCTTTTCTCCACTGTATATTCTTGCCTCTTTTATCAAAGATAAGGTAACCATATGTGGGTGGGTTTATCTCTGGGATTTCTATCCTGTTCAATTGACCTATATTTATGTTTCTGTGTCAGTACCATACTGTCTTGATTGCTGTAGCTTTGTAATATAGTCTGAATTCAGGGAGCCTGATTCCTCCAGCCCCATTTTTATTTCTCAAGATTGCTTTGTCTATATGGTGTCTTTTGTGTTTCCATACAAATTGTGACATTTTTTGTTCTAGTTCTGTGAAAAATGCCATTGATAGTTTGATAGTGATTGCATTGAATCTGTAGATTGCTTGAGTAGTAGAGTCATTTTCACAATGTTGATTCTTTTTTTTTTTTTGATGGCATTTTGTCAACCAATCATAAAACAAATGTTTATTGAGCATCTACCACATGCTGGACAATAGATACCATTTTTTTTAAATCTTTTTTTTTTCATTTTAACATCTTTATTGGAGTATAATTGCTTTACAATTGTATGTTAGTTTCAGCTTCACAACAAAATGAATCAGTTATATATATACATATGTTCCCATATCTCTTCCTGCTTGTGTCTCCCTCCCTCCCACTCTCCCTATCCCACCCCTCCAGGAGGTCACAAAGCACCGAGCTGATCTCCTTGTGCTATGTGGCTGCTTCCCACTAGCTATCTACCTTACGTTTGGTAGTGTATATATGTCCATGCCTCTTTATCGCTTTGTCACCGTTTACCCTTCCCCCTCCCCATAGCCTCAAGTCCATTCTCTAGTAAGTCTGTGTCTTTATTCCTGTTTCACCCCTAGGTTTTTCATGACATTTTTTTTTCTTAAATTCCATATATATGTGTTAGCATACGGTATTTGTCTCTCTCTTTCTGACTTACTTCACTCTGTATGATAGACTCTAGGTCTATCCACCTCATTACAAATAGCTCAATTTCGTTTCTTTTTATGGCTGAGTAATATTCCATTGTATATATGTGCCACATCTTCCACAATGTTGATTCTTCAAATCCAAGAACATGGTATATCTCTCCATCTTTTTGTATCATCTTTAATTTCTTTCATCAGTGCCTTATAATTTTCTGCATACAGGTCTTTTGTCTTCTTAGGTAGGTTTATTCCTAGATATTTTATTCTTTTTGTTGCAGTGGTAAATGGGAGTGTTTTCTCAATTTCACATTCAGATTTTTCATCATTAGTGTATAGGAATTCAAGAGATTTCTGTTCATTAATTTTGTATCCAGCTACTTTATCAAATCCATTGATTAGGTCTACTAGTTTTCAGGTAGCATCTTTAGGATTCTCTATGTATAGTATCATATCATCTGCAAACAGTGACAGCTTTACTTCTTCTTTTCCAATTTGCATTCCTTTTATTTTTTTTTCTTCTCTGTTTGCTATAGCTAAAACTTCTGAACCTATGTTGAATAATAGTGGTGAGAGTGGACAACCTTGTCTTGTTCCTGATCTTAGTGGAAATGGTTTCAGTTTTTCACCATTGAGTATGGTGTTGTCATATATGGCCTTTATTATGTTGAGGAAAGTTCCCTCTATGCCTACTTTCTGCAGGGTTTTTATCATAAATGTGTGTTGAATTTTGTTGAAAGCTTTCCCTGTATCTATTGAGATGATCATTTGATTTTTCTCCTTCAATTTGGTAATATGGTTTATCATGTTGATTTATTTGCGTATACTGAAGAATCCTTGCATTCCTGGGATAAACCCCACTTGATGATGGTGTATGGTCCTTTTAATGTGCTGTTGGTTTCTGTTTGTTAGCATTTTGTTGAGGATTTTTGCATCTATGTTCATCAGTGATATTGGCCTGTAGTTTTCTTTCTTTGTGACATCTTTTTCTGGTTTTGGTATCAGGGTGATGGTGGCCTCATAGAATGAGTTTGGGAGTGTTCCTCTCTCTGCTATATTTTGGAAGAGTTTGAGAAGCATAGGTGTTAGCTCTTTTCTAAATGTTTGATAGAATTCGTGTATGAAGCCATCTGGTTCTGGGCTTTTGTTTGTTGGAAGATTTTTAATCACAGTTTCAATTTCAGTGCTTGTGATTGGTCTATTCATATTTTCTATTTCTTCCTGGTTCAGTCTTGGAAGGGTGTGCATTTCTAACAATTTGTCGATTTCTTCCAGATTGTCCATTTTATTGGCATATAGTTGCTTGTAGTAATCTCTCAGGATTCTTTGTGTTTCTGCAGTGTCAATTGTTACTTCTCCTTTTTCATTTCTAATTCTATTGATTTGAGCCTTCTCCCCCTTTTTCTTGATAAGTCTGGCTAATGGTTTATCAAAATTTTTTTATCTTGTCAAAGAATCAGCTTTTAGGTTTATTGATCTTTGCTATTATTTCCTTCATTTCTTTTTCATTTATTTCTGATCTGATCTTTATGCTTTCTTTCCTTCTGCTAACTTTGGTTTTTTTTTTTTTTTTTTTTTTTTGTTCTTCTGTGTCTGATTGCTTCAGGAGTAAGGTTAGGTTGTTTGAGATGTTTCTTGTTTCTTAAGGTAGACTTGTATTGCTATAAACTTCCCTCTTAGAACTGCTTTTGATGCATCCCATAGGTTTTGGGTCATTTTGTTTTCATTGTCATTTGTTTCTAGGTATTTTTTGATTTCTTCTTTGATTTCTTTAGTGATCTCTTGGTTATTAAGTAGTGTGTTGTTTAACCTCCATGTATTTTTTATTTCTTACAAATTTTTTCCTGTAATTGATATCTAGTCTCATAGCGTTGCGGTCGGTAAAGATACTTGATATGATTTCAATTTTCTTAAATTTACCAAGGCTTCATTTTTGACCCAAGATATGATCTATATCAAGGATGTTCCATGAGCACTTGAGAAGAATGTATATTCTGCTGTTTTTGGATGGAATATCCTATAAATATTAATTAAGTCTATCTTGTTTAATGTATTATTTAAGGCTTGTGTTTCCTTATTTATTTTCATTTTGGATGATCTGTCCATTAGTGAAAGTGGGGTATAAAGCCCCCTAGTATGACTGTGTTACTGTCAATTTCCCCTTTTATTGCTGTTAGTATTTACCTTATGTATTGAGGTGCTCCTATGTTGGGTGTTTATATATTTACCATTATTATATCTTCTTCTTGGATTGATCTCATGATCATTATGTAGTGCCCTTCTTTGTCTCTTGTAATAGTTGTTGTTTTAAAGTCTATTTTGTCTGACATGAGAATTGCTATTCCAGCTTTCTTTCGATTCCCATTTGCAAGGAATAACTTTTTCCATCCCTTCACTTTCAGTCTGTATGTGTTCCTAGATCTGAAGTGGGTCTCTTGTAGACAGTGTATATATGGATCTTGTTTTTGTATACATTCAGCCAGTCTATTATTTGGAGCATTTAATACATTTACATTTAAGGTAATTATCGATATGTATGTTCCTTTTCCCATTTTCTTAATTGGTTTGGGTTTATTATTGTAAGTTCTTTCCTTCTCTTGTGTTTCCTGCCTAGAGAAATTCCTGTAGCATTTGTTATAAAGCAGGTTTGGTGGTGCTGAATTCTCTTAGCTTTTGCTTGTCTGTAAAGGTTTTAATTTCTCTGTCAAATCTGAATGTGACCCTTGCTGGGTAGAGTAATCTTGGTTGTAGGTTTTTATCCTTCATCATTTTAAATGTGTCCTGCCACTCCCTTCTGGTTTGCAGAGTTTCTGCTGAAAGATCAGCTGTTAACCTTATGGGGAATCCTTATGTGTTATTTGAAGTTTTTCCCTTGCTGCTTGTAATATTTGTTCTTTGTATTTAATTTTTGATAGTTTGATTAATATGCATCTTGGTGTGTTTTTCCTTGGATTTATCCTGTATGGGACTCTCTGTGCTTCCTGGACTTGATTAACTATTTCCTTTGCCATATTAGGGAAGTTTTCCACTATAATCTCTTCAAATATTTCCTCAGTCCCTTTCTTTTTCTCTTCTTCTTCTGGGATCCCTATAATTCAAATGTTGGTGTGTTTAATGTTTTCCCAGAGGTTTCTGAGACTGTCCTCAATTCTTTTCATTCTTTTTTCTTTATTCTGCTCTGCACTAGTTATTTCCAGTATTTTATCTTCCAAGTCACTTATCCATTCTTCTCCCTCAGTTATTCTGCTATTGATCCCTTCTAGAGAATTTTTTATTTCATTTATTGTGTTGTTCATCACTGTTTTCTCTTTAGTTCTTCTAGGTGCTTGTTAAATGTTTCTTGTATTTTCTCCATTCTTTTTCCCAGATTTTTGATCATCTTTACTATCATTATTCTGAATTCTTTTTCAGGTAGACTGCCTATTTCCTCTTCATTTGTTAGGTCTTGTGGGTTTTTGCCTTGCTCCTTCATCTGGTGTGTGTTTCTCTGTCTTCTCATTTTGCTTAACTTACTGTGTTTGGGGTCTCCTTTTTGTAGGCTGCAGGTTCGTAGTTTCTGTTGTTTTTAGTGTCTGTCCCCAGTGGCTAAGGTTGGTTCAGTGGGTTGTGTAGGCTTCCTGGTGTAGGGGACTGGTGCCTGTGTTCTGGTGGATGAGGCTGGATCTTGTCTGTCTGGTGGGCAGGTCCAGGTCTGGTGGTGGGTTTTGTGGTGTCTGTGGCCTTATTATGATTTTAGGCAGCCTCTGTGCTAATGGATGGTGTTGTGTTCCTGCCTTGCTAGTTGTTTGGCATGGCGGGTCCTGCACTGTAGCTTACTGGTTGTTGAGTGGAGCTGGGTTTTGGCATTGAAATGGAGATCTCTGGGAGATTTTCGCCATTTGATATTATGTGGAGCTGGGAGGTCTCTTGTGGACAAGTGTCCTGAACTCGTCTCTCTCACCTCCATGGCACAGCTCTGACACCTGGCTGCAGCACAAAGAGCCTGTCCTCCACATGGCTCAGAATAAAAGGGAGAAAAAATAAAGAAAGAAAGATGAAGATAAAATAAAGTAAAATAAAATAATATAAAGTTATTAAAATAAAAAATAATTATTAAGAAAAAAATTTTACGAAAAACACCCCCAGAAAAACAGAGAGCACCCTAGGTCAAATGGTAAAAGCAAAGTTATACAGACAAAATCACACACGGAAGCATACACATACACAATCACAAAAAGAGAGAAAGGGAAAAAAATATATGTATCCTTGCTCCCAAAGTCCGCCTCCTCAATTTGGGATGATTCATTGTCTATTCAGCTATTCCACAGATGCAGGGTACATCAAGTTGATCGTGGAGATTTAATCCGCTGCTCCTGAGGCTGCTGGGAGAGACTTCCCTTTCTCTTCTTTGTTCACACAGCTCCCAGGGTTCAGCTTTGGATTTGTCCCCACCTCTGCGTGTATGTCGCCTGAGGACGTCTGTCTTTCGCTCAGACAGGACAGGGTAAAAGGAGCCGCTGATTTGGCGGCTCTGGCTCACTCAGGCCTGGGGGATTCTGGGGTATGGATGCGGGGTGAGCCTGTGGCGGCAGAGGCCAGCATGACGCTGCACCAGCCTGAGGCGTGCCGTGCGTTCTCCCAGGGAAGTTGTCCCTGGATCCTGGGCCCCTGGCAGTGGCGGGCTGCACAGGCTCCCGGGAGGGGAGGTGTGGATAGTGACTTGTGCTTGCAGACAGGTTTCTTGGTGGTGGCAGCAGCAACTTTAGCATGTCATGCCCGTCTCCGGGGTCCTCGCTGATAGCTACAGCTCGCGCCCATCTCAGGAGCTCCTTTAAGCAACGCTTTTAATCCCCTCTCCTCATGCACCAGGTAACAAAGAGGCAAGAAAAATTCTCTTGCCTCTTTGGCAGCTCCAGACTTTCCGGGACTCCCTCCCGGCCAGCTGTGGCATGCTAGTCCCTTCAGGCTGTGTTCACGCAGTCAACCCCAGTCCTCTCCCTGGGATCCAACCTCCGAAGCCAGAGGCCCAGCTCCCAGCCCCCGCCCACCCAGGCGGGTGAGCAGACAAGCCTCTCGGGCTGGTGAGTGCTGGTTGGCACCGATCCTCTGTGTGGGAATCTCTCTGCTTTGCCCTCCGCACGCCTGTTACTGCACTCTCCTCTGTGGCTCCGAAGCTTCCCTCCTCCACCACCCACAGTCTCCACCCGAGAATTGGCTTCCTAGTGTGTGGAAACCTTTCCTCCTTCACAGCTCCCTCCCACTGTTGCAGGTCCTGTCCCTATTGTTTTTTCTGTTTTCTTTTACCCTACCCAGGTACGTGGGGAGTTTCTTGCCTTTTGGGAGGTCTGAGGTCTTCTGCCAGCATTCAGTAGGTGTTCTGTAGGAGTTGTTCCACATGTAGATGTATTTCTGATGTATCTGTGGGGAGGAAGGTGATCTCCGCGTCTTACTCTTCCGCCATCTTGAAGTTCCTCCATGTTATATCATTTATAAAATATCACAGTCAAGCTTCCTCTGCATACTTACACAAATTCGCAGGACAATTTATGATTATCTCATACACACGTGACATAGCTATTTTATTGTGAGACGACAGAAAAAACATAAATGTATAAATGTGTATTCATTCTGCTATTTCTCTATTACTTTTAAAAGTATTTAGACAGGGTAGTTTCTGGATAGACTGCCCATTAATTAATAGAGACAAAGGCTAAAGGGGTTCCTTTGTGAAAGAGATGCTTGGTTCCTACACATCTAGGGAAGTCCTTTATTAATTACACACATTTTATTTAGTTTACCTCAGTAGATAAGAATTAAACAGGAATAAAATGATTACACCACTCTGGGGTTGTGGGGGAGAAAAGCACTAATGCAAGAACACACTCTGTTTAATTATCCAGGATAGTTGCCCTTCACTGAGACATCAAGGGTATCAATGCTTTTTTGCACTATAAGAGCAAATTGTGACCTACAGAATTTATAAACCATATTATCTTCCTTGAATCTCTTTAAGTACATTTCCAAAGTATTGATGTTTATATGAAATACTCTAATTTCAAAGTGTGTGACAAATCAGCTGCTAAAAGGAGGGATGATTGCCAGCCTTCAAAAGAAAGACATATTTCAATTTTATTTTATTTTATTTTGCTCTTTTCATGGCAGTGCAACTTTTTCCCAATCAGTTGTGGAATAGTTTCATTCTGTTTATCAGGATAGTGAAAGTCTCAACATTTCTTTTTCCAGGGAAAAGCAGCTGGAAAGAAGTAAAATGAGCAATGTTTTCTTGTTCTTTTGTGAATTTTATAGAGACAGTAACTTGGCACAGACCCATGTTTCCAACATCTTACCCCTAAGGAGCTAGTTAGTGTAAAAAAAGAGAAAAAGAAAAAGAAAAAAACCCACTTGGGCAAATGCAGGCCCCAATTCCATCTCTCAAAAACTGGAGGAGAGAAAACAGTCCATGTTTTATAGTGTATTACCTGCAAGTGCAGACGTGACTGTGGTAATCACACTTTCGTTGCCCACAGACTGTAAAATATTTATGGAGACAATGTGATTTGGGTCAAGACATTAAATAAAGTAAAAGTTGCTTTATTCAATATGTGATGAACAATATCCATGTTAAAAACCATTGGGAAAAGTGTTCAAATGAAAAAAAATTCTTAAAACAAATTAATCTGTTCAATGTTCATAAATGTTTTAAGAAATGCAGACAAACGAGTCTTGAAATCCATATTTATTGTACACAGTTGAAAAACTAATAGTATTTATTTAATCCAGAGGGGAAAGCAACTCAAAATTTGGCTTTTAATGGTCAACAGGAAATATTTTTCCTAAGAAATTACCAAAGTGTTTGTTGTTAACCAAGCTACAATAGGGTTATAACTCTTCTCCTGGCAAATAGCTAATGTTATTAGTCTAACATTGATTTATAAAGAATAGGTTCCTTCCAAACCTACAGAAAATCTTAAGTTCTGACTAAAAATACTATCTAGATTGAAAGAATGTGTGTGTGAGAAGTGCAAAGCCGAGTGTTGACTTGAGACTTGTGTATTGCTCTGTGGGTATTATGCAACAAATTAGGTAATATATTCACTCAAGGATATTATCTGGTGCTGATTAGGGTCAAACTGTGGGGTCTTGCTCTACTGGATCATTCTCTAATCTGTATTCATGATGAAAAAAAAAAAACCCTTCATAATTTAAACAGAGAAGTAAAACACAGCTACCTAGTTTAATGGTCTTTATGAAATCTGCCCCTTGAAGCCTACGTTCTGGGTTAGTCAGTGAACTTAAGGTCAAGTTGATGGTGACAGTTTCACTCACTCACTCATTCAGTGTTTGCTAATTATTTATAAATTCCTTCCTTGAGAAGAAACAGAGATATCCATTTTCACCAAAGCAAACTTCATATAGGTATGAATCCAAATTCAGTCTCAAGCTTTATGCAAATGAGTGTATGCTTTGTTTTCTTGTTTGTGTAAATGAAAGATGTGCAAAATCCTACATGACCCAGTTCAGGTAAACTTGAGTCTAACTTCAAGGTAATATTAATAATAAAGCTGACATTTATTAATAGCCAACAAGATAATACATATTGGGCCTGTACTAACTGCCAGGCACTGTACTAGGTGCTTTCTTTAAGTTATTGAAGTGGTTTAAATAATTTTTGGCTTTGAGCGAATCATAAAATGTAATATAATATAACATGGCAAAGAAATCTGTTTGTTTCTTCTGTTCTTTATGGGCACGAGGCTTTGTGAAGCATCACCAACTAATCATAGACATGATGCCTACCAGTGAGAAGGTTTCATGGAAGACTAAAAGAATATATGCAAAAATAGTGCTAAAATTATTAAAATCATTACAGTTCAAAGGAAATTGAAATGTTAAATGCCAATAATTGTCCTTTTAGTGGTACATTTCCTTCTCATTCATATAGCACTCTAGATTATGAAACAGACAAAATGAACAACATTAGAATCTGAGGTTGGAAAATGAAGGGTTAAGTGAAAATAAATTTTTATATTCTACTTATAAAAATATTTCCTATCCCAAATGCTCCATGTGCTTATGGTTCGTCCAGATCAATTAAAACAGAAAGAACAACAAATAAACTAATATGTTTAATTTTTTTTGGCAGTCTTTTTCTATTCCAGTGGTTGGTTCAGCCTGACACTTGCTTTTATACAACCTGTGAGCTAATTGTGGTTTTAAATTTTTTAAATGGTTGGAAAAAAATTTAAGAAAAATAATAATTACATGTGGAATTATAGAAAATTCAAAGTTAAGTATCTACAAATAAAGTTTTATAGGAATACAGCCATGCTTATTCATGTACATATTATCTATGGTGATTTTGTACTATAATAGCAGAGTTGTGTAGCAGCAACAGGGAATGTAAGACCCCAGAAGCCTAAAATATTTATTAACAAGACCATTAAGAAAAAGTTCACTATCTCTATTCTAACCCAATAAAATGATAGGCTCATTGCTAACTTGTACTAAGTCCAACTAGTTGTTTGAGACCCATCTTCAATGCAACACACCTGGTTGTCAACAACTGCGAAGGGTTTGATATTTTACTCATAAGCTTGAAAGTTTGCCTGACACATTTCATGAATACAAGTAGAGGACATGAAATTCCTGGGTCAGGGACAAAAGACAGTTTACTACTCAGCATTAGCAGTAGTCAGAGTATCAGCATTTCTGAGTTGGTTTCCCAAGCCCCAAAGGGTCAGATGATTACTGCATACAGAGTGCGTGGGTTGAATTGCAGGAAAAGAACTCTGAGCTTAAAGATCTGGAATCTTTCATACTTGATAGTAGGTATGCCTGCATTTTGCTCCAGAAAAGAATGCTATCTGTATCCTCCAAAGCCATTTACACTACAATCATCATTGAAAACAAAGGAATAATGGTAAGTCAGGGCCTCACTTGCAAGACATGGAGAAATACAAAAGAGTTATTCTGAATCATTTCCAACACTGATTATTTATGTTACCTTTAGTTATGAAACCAAATAAATATTGCAAAACTGTTTAGGAAAATAACTGAAAACTCAGAATTGTACTTGAAAAATTTCAACAATGCAAATACTTCTAATTTTTTTTTTTTTTTTTTTTTTGCGGTACACGCCCTCTCACCACTGTGGCCTCTCCTGCCACGGAGCACAGGCTCCGGACATGCAGGCCCAACGGCCACGGCCCATGGGCCCAGCTGCCCCGCAGCATGCGGGACCCTACCGGACCAGGGCACGAACCTGCGTCCCCTGCATCGGCAGGCGGACTCCCAACCACCACGCCACAAGGGAAGCCCCAATAATTTTAATTTTTATCTATAATTGTTAAAAGTCATTTAGATAGGTAACACAAAATGGGAGATTGATTTTTTTTTTATCAGTTTGGGAATACACATTCAGGCCTGTATAGCTCAAAATCAAATCTCTCATTCTTTCAAATATATAGTAAGCTGTACTGTTTACTTTATAGTGGAATTGTTTACCTTCTCTGTGGTTTGATTTTCAGAATGGAATTTTATTATTTGATAGAATTTAGCAATCTTCTGAAATTGTGGTTTTAAAGATTACTCATGCTATTGTGTTTTCCTGTGGCTATTAGAATTCTCATGGAAACGTTTCATTCCCTTATCTCCAAAGTAGAAATTCATTGTTAGCTCACTGTTTACCAGCAGTTTGCAAGGGCACTAAACTATAGCCCTAGACTGGAATCCATGATCAGGGAAGTCAGGCTGTCAAGGAGGCTGCATCAGAATCATAAAATTAGAGAAGAAACATCTTTTGAAAGTACAATGCACTCCTTCACAAACACTGGCTTCCTTCTACCAGTTTCTGTCGAAGGTAAATCATCTTGAATTCAGAGAGGTAAATGTTATTAAGGGTTTGACAAAACAGCTCTGGGAATCCAAGTCCATTTAAAGAAAGTAACGTATCATCTTCTAAATATGTTGAAAAATAATTTAAGAATTTAAAATAATAGAATGTAGCTTTGCTAAACATGTTATCTTCTTGTTGTCTAAGGATCAGTCATTTCTGAATGAGCCAGTTGGACAATACATTTTGTATTCCTTTCGATTGGGCTGTCCAAAGACTCTAAAAGACTGACTGCTTTGGGATTTGCTTTTCTCAAATAGACATCAGTAGGGTATAACCCCAAACTGTTTTATTTATACATATACTTTTTTCTTTTTTGCCAGCATTTTCTTTTCCAATTAATTATTAGTAGAAGTAAATACAACAATTTTTAAAACAAATTAGTCTCAATCACAAATAACATACTATCAAAATGTCCTTTTAAAATGGCTGTTTTACTTTATTTTTACTGAAAGTGAAAAAAAAGAAAAATGTTACAAACTGAAACTGCCTGAAGTCAGGTAATTGGTGAGGCAAATACTTTTTTTCTCATCACTGTTACTGATTGAAGGCAAGTTTTGAGGTGCTTTAAATCACAAAGCCTTTAAGATATACTGAATTAAATTTTTGGATCACCTTGGTGACAGTGCTCTGAAAAGAATTTTATATCATCAGTCCCCCCAAATTTAGTGGTAGAAATAGCTTCTGATCAGTTCTTTGGAACACTGACAGGTGAGAAGTGAAAGTGAGACATCTGGGACACCATATTTAGGTAGTTTTTTAATCTTGAAGTTGAGAAATGTCATTTATACATAACATCTTGTATTTTGTGGTAATGCGACTTTGGGGTAGTATTTTCCGGTTAAATACACTGACCTCCTCCAACTCCCAGAAATCCTGCTCCTGACAGATAGCGGAAGTTGGATGACTATAGCTTCATGTATTTCACTTTCCAAAAGGTAGACACTATTCTTTTTGTTTCCTTCCAGATTTATTGAGATATAACTGACACATAGAACTGTATAAGTTTAAGGTGTACAGCATAATGATTTGATTTACATACATCATGAAATAATTACCACAATAAGTTTAGTGAACATTCATCATTTCATATAGATACAAAATTAAAGAAATAGAAATTTTTTTTCCTTGTGATGAGAACCCTCAGAATTTACTCTCTTAGCCTTCATTTATAATATAGTGTTAATTCTATTTATCATACTGTACATTACATCCCTAGTACTTATATATCTTATAACTGGAACTTTGTACCATTTGAACTACCCTCTCCCCCACCCCCTCCTCTGGAAATCACAAATCTGATCTTTTTCCATGAGTTTGTTTGTTTGTTTTTGAAGTATAAGTGGCTTCCAACACTCTGATAGTTCCTTGAACACAATATAGTGATTAGATATTTCTATACATTTGAAAATGATCACCATTATAATTTATCTGTCACCACAGAAGAATGTTACATAGTTATTGACTATTTTCCCCACACTGTACATTTCATACCAGTCACTTATATTGGAGTAACTGGAAGTTTGTACCTCTTAATCTCCCTCACCTATTTCTCTCCTTCCCCAAACCTCCTCCCCTTTAATTATCACCTATTTGTTCTCTGTATATATAACTGTTTCCATTTGTTCATTTGTTTTGCTTTTTAGATTCCACATATAATTGAAAACATACAGTATTTTTCTTTATCTGTCTAACTTATTTCACTTAACATAATACCTTTTAGGTCCATCCATATTATTACAAATGGCAAGATTTCATTCTTTTTTTATGGCTGAGTAATATTCCACTACATCAATCCATCTATCTATCATCTATCTATTTAATCTTTTTTATTCATTTATTAATTGATGGGCACTTAAGTTGTTTCGATATCTTGGCTATTGTAAATAATGCAGCAGTGGACATAAGGGTGCATATATCTTTTCAATTTTTCTTCCAATAAATATCTTGAAGTGGAATTGTTGGATTGTATGATACTTCTATTTTTAATTTTTTGAGGAACCCATACTGTTTTCCATAATGGATGCTCCAACTTACAGTCACACCAACAGTGAACAAGGGTTCCCTTTTATCCACATCCTCATCAACACTTGTTTTTTCTTGTCTTTTTTGATAATGGCCATTCTAACAGGTGTGAGGTGATATCTCATGATGATTTTGATTTGCATTTCCCTGATGACTAATTATGTTGAACATCTTTTCATGTACCTGTTGGCAATCTATATACCTTCTTTGGAAAAATGTCTATTCAGGTCCTCTGCCCATTTTTTTAATCAGATTTTTTTTTTTTTTTTTTTGCTGTACGCGGCCTCTTACTGTTGTGGCCTCTTCCGTTGTGGAGCACAGGCTCCGGACGCACAGGCTCAGCGGCCATGGCTCACGGGCCCAGCCACTCCATGGCATGTGGGATCTTCCCGGACCGGGGCACGAACCCGTGTCCCCTGCATTGGCAGGCGGACTCTCAACCACTGCGCCACCAGGGAAGCCCTGTTTTCGTTTTTTGATGTTGACTTGTATGAGTTCTTTGTTTATTTTGTATATTAACCCCTTGTCATGTATATTATTTTTGAATATCATTTTCCATTACGTAGGCAAGATTTTCTTTCTGTTGATAAGTTTCTTTTGCTGTGAAAAAGGTTTTTAGTTTGAGGTAGTCTCACTATTTTGCTTTTGTTTCCCTTGCCTGAGGAAAGAGATCCAAAATAATATTACTAAGACCAATGTCAAAGAGTGTACTGCATGTATTTTTTTCTAGGAGTTTTATGGTTTCAGGTATTAACTTAAAGTCTTTAATCCATTTTGAGTTTATTTTTGTGGTGTGAGAGAGTTGTCCAGTTTGGTTATTTTGCATGTAACTGTCCAGTTTTCCCAATACCATTTATTGAAGAGGTTATATTCTTCCTATTGTATATTCTTGCCTCCTTTGTCATAGATTAATTGCCTATGTAAATGTGTGTTCATTTCTGAACTATTCTGTTCTGCTCTCTATTCTGTTCCATTGGTCTATATGTCTGTTTTTGTGCCAGTACCACACTGTTTTGATTCCTGTAGCTTTGTGGTATAGTTTGAAATCAGAGAGCATGATACCTCCAGCTTTGTTCTTCTTTTCAAGATTTTTTTTTTTTTTTGGCTATTTGGGGTCTTTTGTGTTTCCATACAAATTTTAGAATTATTTGTTCTAGTTCTGTGAAAAATGCCATTGATATTTTGATAGAGATTGCATTCAATCTGTAGATTGCCATGGGTAGTATGGTCATTTTAATAATATTGATTCTTGCAATCCATGAGCACAGTATATCTTTTCATTTGTCTGTGTCATCTTTAATTTCTTTCCTCAATGTCTTTTAGTTTTCTGAGTACAAGTCTTTTACCTCCTTAGTTAGATTTATTACCAGGTATTTTATTCTTTTTTATGAGATTGTGAATGGGATTGTTTTCTTAACTTTTGTTTCTAATAGTTCATTTTTAGTGTATGGAAATGCAATAGATTTCTGTATATTAATTTTGTATCCTGCAAATTTACTGAATTCATTGATGAGTTTCAGTAGTTTTATGGTGACATCTTTAGGATTTTTTTATGTATAATAATGCATCATCTGCAAACAGTGATAGTTTTACTTTTCCTTTCCAATTTGGATTCCTTTTATTTATTTTTCTTGTCTGATTGCTGTGACTAGGACTTCCAATACTCTTTTAAATAAAAGTGGTGAATGTGGGCATCCTTGTCTTGTTCCTGATCTTAGAGGAAATACTTTCAGCTTTTTACCACTGTGTATGATGTTAGCTGTAGGCTTGCCATACATGGTCTTTATTATGCTGAAGTATGTTCCCTCTATACCCCTTTTGTTGAGAGTTTTTTTTTTTTTATCAAAAATGGATGTTGAATTTTGTCAAAAGCTTGTTTTGCATCTATTGAGATGATCATATGGCTGTTATTCTTCAATTTGTTAATGTGGTGTATCACATTGATAGATTTGCAGATATTGAAAAATCCTTGCATTCCTGGGTTAAATTCCACTTGATCATGGTATGTAATCCTTTTAGTGTATTTTTGGGTCCAATTTGCTAATATTTTGTTGAAGATTCTTGCATCTATGTTCACCAGTGATATTGGCCTGTAATTTTCTTTTAGTGCTGTCTTCATTGGGGTTTTGTACCAAGGTGATGCTGGCCTCATAGAATGACTTGGGAAACCTTCCTTCCTCTGCATTTTTTGGAATAGTTTGAGAAGGATAGGTGTTAACTCTTCTCTAAATGTTTGGTAGAATTCATCTGTGAAGTCTTCTGGTCCTGAACTTTTGTTTTTTGGGCATTTTAAATTACTGATTCGATTTAATTACTGATAATTATTCTCTTCATATGTTCTATGTCTTCCTTATTTAATCTTGGGAGATTGTACATTTCTAGGATTGGCTCATTTCTTCTAGGTTACTCATTTTATTGGTGTATGATTGGTTGTAGTAGTCTCTTATGATCTTTCGTATTTCTTTAGTGTTGGTTATAACTTCTCTTTCATTTTTGACTTTGTTGATATGGACCCTTTTTTTCTTGATGAGTCTGGCTAAAGTTTTGTTAGTTTTGTTTGTCTTTTCAAAGAACCAACTCTTAGTTTCATCAGTCTTTCATTTCTTTTTCTTTCTTTTTTTTTTAGTCTCTATTTCATTTATTTCTGCTCTGATCTTTATGATTTCTTTCCTTCTATTAACTTTGGATCTTGGTTGTTCTTTTTCTCTTCCATTTAAGTGTAAGGTTAAGTTGTTCATTTGAGAATTTTCATGTTTCCTGAGGTAAGCTTGTATTGCTATTAATTCCCTCTTAGAACTGCTTTTAATGCTTCCCATAGATTTTGGATCTTTTTTTAGGTTTTTATTTGTCTCCAGATATTGTTGGATTTCTTCTTTGTTTTCTTCAGTAATGCATTTGTTGTTTAGTCTTCAAGTGTTTGTGTTTTTTGCAGTTTCGTTCTTGTGGTTGATTTCTAATCTCATTGTATTTTGGTTAGGAAAGATGCTTGATATAACTTCAGTATTCTTAAATTTAATGGAACTTGTTTTTTGGCCTACCATGTGATCCATCCTGGAGAATGTTCCATGTATAATTGAGAAGAATGTATATTCTGCTGCTTTTGGTTGGAAAGTTCTATATGTGTCTATTAAGTCTATCTTGTCTAATGTATGTTTTAAGGTCAGTGTTTCTGTGCTGATTTTGTTTGGATGGCTTGTTCATTGCTGTAAGTAGGGTGTTAAAGTTTCCTACTATTTTCGGGTTACTTTTAATTTTTCCCTTTATGTCTGTTAATATTTGCTTTATGTATTTAGATAGTCCTATGTTAGGTGCATATATATTTACAATAATTATATTTTCTTCTTGGATTTATCCCTTGATCATTATGTAATGTTCTTCTTTGTCTCGTTACAGTCTTTGTTTTAAAGTCTATTTTGTCTGATGTAAGTAGTGCTATCCCATCTTTCTTTTCATTTCTATTTGCATAAAATATCTTTTTCCAACCCTTCATTTTCAGGCTGTGTTTTTCTTTAGATCATTAATGAGTCTCTTGTAAGCAGCGTATATATGAGTGTTGTTTTTGTATATATTTAGCTACTCTATGTCTTTTGGTTGGAGCATTTAGTCCATTTATATTTAAAGTAATTACTGATATGTATGTACTTATTACCATTTTGATAATTGTTTTTACTTTGTTTTTGTGGTTCTTTTATTTTCCTTTCTTCTTCTTTTGCTCTCTTCCCTGTGATTTGATGACAACCTTTAACAATAATGTTTGGATTTTTTTCTTGTGTGTGTGTGTGTGTGTGTGTGTGTGTGTGTGTTTGTGTGTGTATCTAGTAAAGATTTTTGGCTTGTGGACACCAGGAGTTTATATATAGCAATCAATATCTATATATATTTCTATATCTATATGGTTATTTTAAGTTGCTTATCTCTTAAGTTCAAACGCATTTTAACAACCCTGTATTTTTACTCCCCACCCTACCAATTAACTGTTTGTGACATTAAATTTTACATCCTTTTGTTTTGTGTATCCCTTAACTACTTATTGTCGATATAAAAGATTTTACTACTTTTGCCTTTTAACCATCTTACTAGCTTTATAAGTTGATTGATCTACTACATTTACTGTATATTTCCCTTTAACAATGAGATTTTTCCTTTCATAATTTAATATTTCTAGTTTCAGCCTTTTCTTTTTAGTTTGGAGAAGTCCCTTTAGCTTCTTGTAAAACTGCTTTGGTGGTGCTTTTAGCTTTTGCTTGTTTGTAAAACTTTTGATCTCTCCTTCAAATCTGAATAAAGCCTTGCCAAGTAGAATACTCTTGGTTGAAGGTTTTTTTTTTTTCTTTCTTTCATCACTTTAAGTATATTGTGCCACTCCCTTCTGTCCTGCAGATTTTCTACTGAAAATCAGCTGATAGCCCTTTATGAGTTTCATTGTACACAATGTTGCACTTTCCTTGTTGTTTTTAATATTTTCTCTTTATTTTTAATTATTGCCATTTTAATTATGATGTATCTTGGTGTGGTTTTCTTTGGAAACCTGTTTGGGACTCTCTGTGCTTCCTGGACCTGGATGTTTGTTTTCTTTCCCAGGTTAGGAAAATTTTCAGCTATTATGCCTTTAAATATGTATTCTGCCCCTTTCTCTCTCTCTTCTTCTTTTGGGACCCCTATAATGCCAATGTTCACTTGATGTTGTCCTAGAACATCTCAAACTGCCCTCATTTTTTTCTTCTGTTCAGCTTAAGTGATTTCCACTACTCTGCCTTCTTGTTTGCTGATCTGTTCCTCTGTATCATCTAATCTACTCCTTCTTCCTTCTAGTGTATTTTTTATTTCAGTTGTGTATTCTTCAGCTTCGATTGGTTCTTCATTACATTTTCTAACTCTTTGTTAAAAACTTCTAACTTCTTACTCTGTTCATATAATCTTCCAAGTCCTTTGGACATCCTTATGATCATTACTTTAAACACTTTATTGGGTAGATTGCTTCTCTACTTCACTTAGTTCTCCTTCTGGGTTTTATCTTTTTCCTTCATTTGGAATACATTTCTCTGTTGCCTCATTTTGTCTTATTTGCTGTTTTTATTTCTATGTATTTTTATGTAGGTTGGTTACATTTCTTGATCATGGAGGAGTGGTCTTATGTAAGAAATGTACTATGGGGCCCAGCAGCACCCTCACCTCTGATTATCAGAGCTATATATTTTGGGGGTGCTCTTTATGTGGGCTGCATGTGTCCTTCTGCTGTGGCCAGGCCAACTCCTGTAAGAATGCTGATAGGTGTGGCTGGGCTCTGGTCCAATTGGTTGTCAGGCCTTGCCTTGTGTGGAGACTGCCTGCTGCTGGTGGGTGGGCCTGGATCCTGGCACTAATAAGCTTGAGGAAGGATTTCAAAATGGCACTTAACAGCATTAGTGTTCTTGTGGTGGGATGAGCTTCTCAACATGGCTGCTGCCAGCACGTATGTCCCCAGGGTGAGTTTTAATTGCATCCTGCCTCACTGGGAGGCTCTGCAGGATCACCAAGTGGGTATGTCCCAGATTCCTTTCAGATTACTGCTGCCCTGGGTCTCACAGTGTGTAAGATTTTATGCATTCCTTTTAAGAGAGGAGTTTCTATTACCCATAGACCAGTGGCTCTCCTGAATGTAAGTCACACTGGTCTTCAATGTCAAATATTCTGGGGGTTCCTCTTCCTGGTGCCAGATCCCCTGGCTGGGGAGCCTTATGTGGAGCTTGGATCCCTTGCTCCTTGGGGAGAACCACTTCAATTGTAATTATTCTGCCCTTTGTCGGTTGCCTACCCAGAAGTGTGGGTCTTAACTATATGTGTCTCTGCCCCTCCTACCTGTTTTATTGTGGTTCCTTCTTTATATCTTTAGCTGTAGAAGATCTATTCTGATAGTATTCAGGTTGTTCTCATGGACAGTTTCTCTGTAAATACTTACAATCTTGGCTTGCCTGTGGGAGGAGGCGGGCTCAGAGTCTTCTTTTACCACCATTTTGGCCACTCAATAAGAACAGAAGCTATTCTACCTGGAGCTTGCTGACAGCATCTGAAAATTCTTTGTCACATATTTTATTGGAGGGAAGTCATGTTGAAGTCAGTATTGACATGGAGAGAGTCTCAGCAATTTATGGTTTTGATATTCATTTTTGCTAGGGTTCTAACTAGTACACATTATTTCCACCCAGAAGACACTACACTGGTATATCATGATATATGGCAGCTTAACCATTCCAAATGGATTCTATCCTAGCCTTAAAAGTTCTATTATTTGAAGTTTTAAAATGACTTACAGTTTTAGTTTTCAGTTTCACATTGAAAATTCTAAGATGAACAGTGATTTAAAAAATATTTAAAGTCTGCAGAGACACAGACAATATTTTCTTAATAAAACATGAGTTGGTGGATTTTTTTCCCATTCTTAGCTAATTTTTCAAGACAAATCACTCTACCTTTGAAACTGTATGCTCATACCCACCGGGTTAAAATAAGGCAAAAGATGATTAATTGAGATCCTTTAGCTTAGCTTGCAGAACAATAGGAAAACTACAGATGAGAAAACAGCTTGCTGACATCCTCCTTTGACTGAACATCACTCAGATGTATTTAGGGACTAGAATGATCAGTGAATTTTAGTTGTCATGGGATGAAAATTTACTGCATTAAACACATGAACCCCCCCTGAATTTACATATACAACCCATGAAGAGACATGAAAGACAGTTGCACCTGTTCAGAAGACACTTAAAACTTCTCTTTATCCTCCTACCAACCATTTCTTAGTCCCAACACCCTCTTATTCCCTCCTCCCACAATAAATATCCCACACAAAACATGATTGGGGAGAGAGAACTGAGCCTTGCCTTCTGTCTCTTTGCTTGGCCACTCTACATTAAAGCCTTTTCTCTCTGAAAAAGAATGTTGCCTTGGTGTTTGAACTTTCCATTGCACAGCATGAAATAAGCCCACTTGCTCAGTTACACCTTCCAAGAAGTAGCTAAAACTGTATGTTTTCTTCAGAGTACTTGAATGCTGGGGATTTGACATAGAGATGTTTGAGAAAAGCAAAGACAAAGGCATAAATGTAGGAAATAGTAGGACATATTCATCCAAGGAGTTTAGTATGATTGGAGCATAAAGTCTGTGTGTGAGAGAGAAATAAGACTTGAAAAGTAGCCAGAGGTAATAGCTTGAATCATTTTATGTTGAGAAGTGATTTGATCACTTTTAAGTTTTAGGAAGGTTAAACATGCTGCTGTTGTGTGAACGACAGATTGGAAGGGTCCTAAGCAGATGAACTGGAAGCTAACTGGGAATGATTTGTAATAACTATGGCATGAATCAAGGTAGCACCAGTTAAAACAAACTGTGGAGCTTCATATGAAGGTACTTAGGAGATAGAATGAATGGGTTCCATAACTGATTAGATGTGGGTGTAATAGGGAAGGACTAAGATGAATCCCAGGACAACTAATTGTACAGAAGTTCCATTAACAGATATGGAGGACACCAGAGGATAATCAATTTGAAGGGAAGATTATGTTATACTTTGTCTGTGGAGCATCAGAGTATAGATGTCCAGGCTGAAAAATAAAATGGAATTGAGGCAATGTCAGTCAGTTCTGCTGCAGTAACAAACATCCATAAAACTTAGTGACTGAAAAACAACAGTTTTATTTTCTGCTGATGTTACATATCTCTCTAACTCTTACTTAAAGGCATCAGATAAAGGAGACTTTATCAATTAGAAAGTGACTGGTCCTTGAACAGGAGAGAACTTTGTATCAATAAAATTGCACACTGTCTTTTAGAGACTTCTGCCTGGAAGTCACACGTGTCTATTCTGGTTAAAGTTATACTGGCCAAAGAAAGTCACACAGGCATGTGTAACTTCAAAGGAGTAGGAAAGCACAATCATTCATATATATGCCTAGAAGAAAAGAGCAGAACCAGAACATTGATGGAAAGTAAGATAAATTGGGAACCATCAATAATAAGTGCTGTTTGAAGATATTACAGTAGATAAAATCAGCTCAGGGATTATATATATTTTGAAAATAAAAGAAAGCTAAGAACAGAATCCTGGGGTACACCAACATTTAAGTACAAGAATCCATAATAAAGGTGACTATAAAAGGAGACATCAGAGATCTGGGTGAAGAATCACTACAAAAACTTTAGTAAAACCATCAACTAGAATTGACAAAGCAATTTCACATACAATATCATTTTAAAATCCCCATTAAGTATTTTGAGACTCTAGGAAGTTGAGTAATTAAGTTTTGTTCTATGGAATTGAACCTATTATGCCTTCCAATATTATCCAAGTGACTGTCTCTTTAGGAGACTATGGAAAGTATGTAATCATTAGTAGGACAATGAAGCTTTTTTTTTTTTCCAAAACAATGTTAAAAAGGAGGCTTAACAGAGGTAAGAATGCATTGCAAATCCTGTGTCCTAGGAATAAAAACACCTAGTAAATAAAGAAATATGCACAAGAAAGTGACCAGTGCAGAGCAGAGTCTTGGCTGTCACTTCATCTGTATATGGGTAAGTTTTACAATGATGGTAACTTTTCATTACTATTTCCTTAAGATAACTTCCCAGAAGTGGAATTGTAAGGTCAAATAATTGCATATTTTTAATACACATGATATCTCATGTCTATGAAGCCTCCAGAAAAATTATATCCATCTATGTTTGAGTCAGCTGGGTATAAGAGTGCTTCTCTTGAATTGTTGTAATGTAATTGTTTACATTTTTTCAAACTATAAATAATGTTAGATAATGTTTTGTATAACATTTTACTTTTCATTTCTACTGAGGTATGACATTTATATATATGCTTTTATTAATCTGTATTTCTTTCTCTTATTAATGAAATTGCCTGTCATATTCTTCTGTGATTTTCTTTTGGGTTTCCATCTTTTTTTCTCATTGATTTTTTTTCCTTCCAGTTTTATTGAGATATAATTGATGTATAGTACTGTATAAGTTTAAGGTGTACAGCATAATGTTTTGACTTACATACATCATGAAATGATTACCACGGTAAGTTTAGTGAGCATCTATCATCTTATACGGATACAACATTAAAGAAATAGAAAAACAAAATTTTTGCCTTGTGATGAGAATGCTTATGATTTACCCTCAACAACTTTCATGTATAACACACAGCAGTGTTAATTACATTTATCATGTTGAACATTTTTTCTTGCTGATTTTTAAAAGCTTTGATAAATATGTAGCATATGTGTCAAATATATACATATAAAAACTGCCTGTATGTCCAATAATAGGGTATTTTAAAATTTAATTTTGGTATAAATTTTCATACCTTTACCCAAAATATGTTGAACCCACAGGTTTTCGGATATTCAGATAGATGTTGGGGATAGCACAGTGAATAAAACAGACATGGCCCTGTCCTCATTGATATTATGACCAAGAAAGGTAGATAAACAAGAAGCAACTAAGCTAATAAATGAAGTTTATTATTGTGACAAGTGCTAAGAAAGAAATGTGAGGATGAAAATAACTGGAGGTTGAAGGACACTTCTTTAGATAGTATCATCAAGAAAGCTTTTTTTGAGTTGATGATATTTAAAATCAGAGCTGTTGGATGAGCAGTGGCATACAGTCAGCATTCCAGGTTGAGAGAACACCCTGTACAATGGCTCTGTGGGGAAGAGACATTTTAAAAAGACCCGTGTGGCTGGAGTGTGGTGCATGAGGGGGAGGAACCAAGCAATAAGGCTGCATGAGTGGCAGGAGTGGATTACCCAGGGCTTATAGGTCATGCTGAGTTGATTGGATTGTATTCCAAAGCAGTGAGGAAGTGATTGAAATGTTTTACAAAAGAAATAACATGATTTTATTTCCATTTTAAGACAATCACTCTGGTTGATCTGTATAGAATAATAGAAGGGCAAAGAATAAATTTAGCATGTGTGTGTATCTATTATAGAATGTTGTATCAGTTAACTACTGTTGCTTAGTAAGCTACCCCCAAATCTATTTGCTTAAAACAACCACCTCTCAAAGTCTATAGAGAGGTCTGAAGGGAAATTCTGTTGACTTGGATCTGTTTGCTACAAATATGCTGCAGTCCACTGGCCTAAGCAAGTCACATGGCCAAGCCGAGGGTCAGTGTGTGAAGGTACAAGAACAAGAACGAACACAGGATGGCATGAAAAATTTGGACCATATATTCAATCAATTTAACACAAATTTCTGTAAGTGAAAAGGTACACTATACTAAGTGATAACAATTATATATAAAGCTATATGTGTAATGTAATATTTTAAAGAAAAAAGCTACTTGAAAGATGTACAGTTGATCATTGAACAACACAGGGCTCCAACTTTCCTTGAAGTTGAAAATCCATGTAAAACCTTATAAGCCCTTTGTATCCATGTTTTTGAATCCTCAGATTCATCCACCATGGATCCTATAGTACTTTAGAACTTATTTAGTGAAAGAAATCTGCGTGTAGGTGGATCTGTGCAGTTCAAACCTGTGTTGTTCAAGGTTCAACTGTATAGTGTATCGATATGTTAACTGTGATTATCTCTGGGTAGTGGGATGTAAGGTGGTTTGAATACTTTATTTTTCTGTATTTGAAAGATTTTCTGCATTGAGTTTGTAGTAATTTTATAATAAAATGCTATTTCAGAATTCTAGACAAAATGTTTTATCATAGAGAATAGAGATGAGGGAATAAAGAAGAAGAAAAGAGAGAAATTGAATTTATTTGTCATGGTAATCTCAGAGGTCAACCTGTATCCTGATCACACCCTAGCTCCCTAATCTGTCAAATAAAGCTAGCTAAATGTAGGTATAGTTTTATTATGTCAGCATCTCATTTCTTCTAGGTAGTCCTAGAAGAACCTGCTCAACAAATATTTTCCTTGCAGAGCAAAAGAAGTCCTGAACATTCATGTCATCTTCTACCTCTCTCTGGCAGAACCACAGTTCTGTTATTTTCTGATTTAAGTGTAACAAAACAACTCTTGGATGGATGCACCATGGATAGTATCAACATAGAATTTTCCACTATTTATGAATCAATTTATTGATTGTTTTGTTTTGATTGCATTGTTTTGTTATTGATTGCATTGTTTTGTTCTCAAGTTCCCCTGTACTTCACCCACTAGTGTCTGGAAATGACATTTCATGTGAGGGGAGGCTGGTCAGTATATAGTGAGAAGAGTATGGTCTCTGGGGTAAGAAGGTCTGTATTTGAACTGTTTGACCACATGGACAACTCATTTTATCTCTGAGGTGTCAGTATCCTTATTTGGAAAAAAAGGGATAAAAGAATAATAATACCATCTACATATGGCTACCCAGAGGAACAAAAGTGATACCATATGTAAAAGTCCTTTTTAAACTGTAATGCTTTCAAAATGCTTAGTCTCTTTTGGTACCATCTATTACTTGAATTAAACATAGACTTTTTTGCTGTCCTCTTTTGAAAGTCAGATAGCTCTGAGAGGAATAAGATCTTATGATAAATGCACCTACATAATAATAAAGTCTTACTGTCAGAGAAGAAAAAATAAATGTTCCATAAAACATTGAGTTCAAAAGTTGAGGAGAGAAATGGTTGAGTCAAATTTTAAGTGTTTTAAAGTGTGTCTAAGACTGACGTCCATTTTCTTGATCAAAAACTTGGGGTGTTGAGGAGAGCGTGTTCAATAAAAGCATTTATTATTATCAATGGATTTTAAATTGCTTTCAAGAAAATTGTTCTTGATCAAATTTGCCTTGCCTTGTAGTTTAAAAAATGTAAATATAGCAGCTGCATAGCACAGGGAGATCAGCTCAGTGTTTTGTGACCACTTAGAGGGGTGGGATAGGGAGGGTGGGAGGGAGACGCAAGAGGGAGGAGATATGGAGATATATGTATATGTATTGCTGATTCACTTTTTTATAAAGCAGAAACTAACACACCATTGTAAAGCAATTATACTCCAATAAAGATGTTTAAAAAATGTAAATATCAATGGGTTTAGCAACAAATAATCTTTATAAAATAGACACTATTAAGTATATTTGAAGGCAGTTAAGTCAAACAAGAACATTCTGTATTTCGACCTTGTTCTAGGCATAAAGGAAACTCCAGGATCCCTGCTATTCCCATCAGTTCAGATGAAGTGATTGATTTCTTTTCAGTTGAAATGAAAACTTGTATTAAATATTTTGAAAATTGTCCAGACAATCATAACTTTCAAGCTATCAGAGAAAGCAGAACTGTGACAAGAAAAATAGTACTGAATTCAGTTGTCCTATCATAGGTAACTGTGTGTACTTTTGTTGTCATGGGGCAGAAGGGAGAACAGAAGTAATATTGATGATTAAACATGTGAACTGCTGATCTAGATCCAAATGAAAACTTCTTGGGTGAAGTTGCAGAAAGGTAGATCTTTGGCAAAAATTAACTCTACATATGGGAAGTTCACTACTGAACACCTCTTGCACTAAATGAATGTAGTGTCAACACACTGTTCCTGGTCACTTGATATCCACTGAGCTCTCTTTTTGGCCTTGTTATTTATGAGCTTTGTGATCTAGGTTCAGTATTAAATTTCTGAAAAACTCATTTTCCTCTTTTGCAAAATTTACTTTATGCCATTACAAAAATACACTTTATTTAGTGTCTATACACCAGGCAAATGACATACATTATATCTTTTCATTCTCAAAACAGTACTATGAGTGAAACTGAGGCAAAATAGAAAATAAACAACTTGCCCAAGATCACATAGCTGATAGGCGGGGCAATCTTAATCTAAATCTAGTTTTCTACCACTTCACACTGCCCATCAGGATATGGCATAAAATAAACACTCCCCAAATGTTAAATCTCCTCTCTTTGTGCCCTCCTACAAAGTACTATTGTTATTGAGATGAGAAGAACCTAGGGGTAAGACAGGAATAAAGACACAGACCTACTAGAGAATGGACTTGAGGATACCGGGAGGGGGAACGGTAAACTGTGACAAAGCGACAGAGTGGCGTGGACATACATACACTACCAAACATAAAATAGATAGCTAGTGGGAAGCAGCCACATAGCACAGGGAGATCAGCTCGGTGATTTGTGACCAACTAAAGGGGTGAGATAAGGAGGGTGGGAGGGAGGGAGACGCAAGAGGGAAGAGATATGGGAACATATGTATATGTATAACTGATTCACTTTGTTATAAAGCAGAAACTAACACACCATTGTAAAACAATTATACTCCAATAAAGATGTAAAAAAAAAAAAAAGATATGGGCTCTCAACTAGATTTTCTGCAGAGAAAACCTGTGAGAGTAAGAAAAAAACAAGACTTTCAGGAATCTTTCAATACTTTCAGTGGCCCACTAGGCAGGCTGGTAGATAAAAAATGCTTTAGTGATGGGAAGAGATGACAGGAGAGATGGAGGAAGTGAGGGGTGAAGAGAAAGGCAATAGAAAGACATCATAAAGATTATGGGGGTTAAGGGGGATGATCAGTGATAGAAAAAGGTTTTAGCAGGAGCTTTGAGTTTGAAATTCTAGGGGAAGAAAGTAGTGTCTAACGAGAAAAATCTAAGAAGGTTTTCTATGTGAAGTACTGTGTGAAACTACTACAGTGCTGTTTAAGGAGGTTTCTTTTAGTGAGATGTTGTGCAGACACCGGGCCAGGCTATTTATGCAAACTTCCTGCTTCAGGAAAGGGTCACTGCATGCTCATAACCATTGTCTGCAATACCCAAAGAAGTATAATCGAGAAAGAACTGTGGGGTCATGGAAGAGCACCAAGGAGAAGAGGAGAGTCCAAGTCTTGGACTTAATTGCTAGAGTTAAGTAATATATTCCTTTGTATACTGGAGGTCATAATATCTGTCTCAAAGAGATGTGAGGCTTAGGTGAGCTGATAGTGTGTTATAAACTATAAAAGCTTCATGAAAGACTTCCCTGGTGGTGCAGTGGTTAAGAATCCACCTGTCAATGCAGCAAACGTGGATTCGATCCCTGGTCTGGAAAAATCCGACATGCCTCAGAGCAACTAAGCCCATTGACCACAACTACTGAGCCTGGGCTCTAGAGTCTGTGAGCCAAAACTACTGAAGCCCATGCACCTACAGCCCATGATCCACACAAGAGAAGCCACCATAATGAGAAGCCCACGCACCGCAATGAGGAGTAGACCCCTCTCGCCGCAACTAGAGAAAGCCCATGCTCAGCAATGAAGATCCAATGCAGACAAAAATAAATAAATAAGTTAATTAAAAAAAAAAGGCTTTATGAATGTAAGTTGTGATTATTATACAGCACCTAGATTTGTTAGCTCCCAAGAAGTTCTATGATGAGCAAGGACCACCTTACTAAAAGGCACATTTAGATTTTTCTCTTTCTTGGAACTTAGTGGCCTTCTATAAATTAGTAGGTGTTAACATGGTTCTGTCTTAGATGAGGTTTGGAGAGTCAGGAATTTTGGGGAATTGTACTTTAAGAGTAGGTTCTGATGATAAGTCGGACAGCAGTGATCATATTTTCTAAATCGAAATTAAAGACATATGATCAGACAACAGGACAGAGTATTTCAAATAGTATATATCTGGAAAAATCTAAGATCATTGGTCACCAGAAATATAAACTGGTATTTCTAGCAAAGATGCTCCAACCTCTTCTTCTTCAAGGTCTTTGATGAAGGGCAAAATTCCAATTTTATGAAGAAGTGCACTGCAAGTATTTTAATTTTCCCTTCTGCACCCAGGGGGACAAATAATTAGCACTTTCCTAGGTCTAAATAGGAGAACAGAGCCCAGAAATTCTACTATCAATGCTAGCTTACTAGGAAAAGACATGCTTGTGCCATGCATCGCTAGGGATTATAACAGATTAGCAACTAAATTTGAGTTAATTAAAAATAATCAACTATAATAAGAAGAGAGTTTCCAGAAAATTACCATATTGATCAAGTTGACAGAACAAATTTTGGAGGCCCAATGCCAAGTATCTGAAGAAGCTCATTAAAATTTAAAATGTTACAGAATTCAATTAATTTTATTAATAATGACCATAAAAATACATAACAAATAAATAGCTAGAAGGAGTTTAAGCTTGAGAGTCTATATAATAATACAAAACTTAAAACGTAAAATATGACATGACTTTAAGAAGTTAGAATTGAATGTGAAAGTTGAAGATTAGAAAAAGTGAAAATAACAATGTTTGACAATAAATGTATGATGTGCTATGAAATACTTGAATGGGGACCTAAACTTTGAAATAGATAATACTGTATTTTGAAAAATAGATTATTTTAAATCAAGGGCTACAATGCTTGCCACTAATTTATTTAGAGGGAAAACCTATAAAAATGAATCAGTGTCTTGTATAGTTATAGCTTGGTTGGATTTTAGATCTAGTTATAATCTACTTTAAAGATTTTTTAAAAATCTCTTAAAATATTGTCATTTGAGAAACTCCTAATTTATCAAAGTGAGTGTCTTCTTAGCAAAATAAAATGTTTATTGCATGAAGCTTTCAGGGTCTTTAGATGAATGAAAGTAGATTTTGTAAAATGGATTACCTGGTCTAGCTCCCAAAATTATCATAAAACACACTGGATGACACAAATTAACCACAGTTAAAATGTTTCTACTGGTGTGAAAATTAATAATCTATGTTTCATTTATCAGATTTATTTGTATACAGCTATTTCCCAAAATGATTTATGATAACTGTTTGTTTTCTTGAACATTGTTGTCTGCTCTCTTGTTTCAATTTTGTGACTTCTGTGCTCTGTTCAATAAAAAATATACATGGGAAAGGTTGATTGAGAAAATAACCTTTCTAGGAAATAAAGGCAGAATCCAGACTTGGAGGATAACCTCTGCCAAAAGTCATAAGCAAACTTTTCCTTCAACCCATCAGCTCTGAGCTCACTCATAATCCATAAAGTGAAGATATCCATCACTCAGCTAGGCAATACCTACACCAGTGGGAGGATGAGAGCTTTGACAATAAACTCCTAACTATGATAGAAGTTAGGTGCCCAAAGGAGAAAAAGACAAACACAGGCCCAGGGCTCCTTAATAAGGTATTTCAAAAACAAGATGAATAGTGATATAGAAATTAGAACTCAATATCATGAACAGATAAACAGTTCTCATTCCTTCCAAGTTGTCTAGGTGATTTGCAGAAGACTGGGGAATTACTTGATTCCCCTTTACTTTCAGAAATAGATGAAGTAATTAAAAATCTTCCCCAAGAGAAAGTTCTTGGCCCTGGTGGAGCTACAGGAGATTTCTATAAAACCTTTGGCTTAGCCCTCTCTGTACATTTGCTTGACAAGCTCAATCACTTGGGGGACTCAGGTGGGTTCATCCCTGCCAGCCCTTACATCCAGATTATCTTAATTGCTAAAAAGGATAAAGATACAGAAAACTGTACCACATCTAGGTTGAAACCCCTGATTAAAGTGGATATCAACTCTTGGAAAGGATCCTGATAGTTCTCATCATTATTTGAAATCTGGGGCACAATAATTAGGCAGTCGCTTGGGGATGGGTCATTCTTTGCATAAAATGATTATTTTTTTACCTGGATAACAGTTTCTCTCAGAATGACAGGGCACTAGCAACCCCATTTATCATTTTTCTACTAAAGGACAGTTTTAAATTTTGGGCAGAGCAGTGAGTATCAGGGATGTACTATAAGCTCAGCAATCCAAGGTCTTCCATTATTTAATGATATGTCTTTTGCTTGTGCTCCAAATGAGTAGGATAATCTCTGTTTTGCTATTTCTCAATGTCCTCAGAGCTGAAGTGGGGAGGCTGGTGTTACATTATACTATTAGCCTGTTGCTACACACACACACACACACACACACACACACACTCACACATGGAGGTGTGGAAGTGATAAATTAAAAAACATCTTGCAGTATGATTCCAGCTATATGACATTCTGGAAAAGGCAAAACTTTGGAGATAGTAAAAAGATCAATGGTTGCCAGGGGTGAGGGTGAGGGACAGATGAATAGTCAGAGCACAGAGGGTTTTTAGAGCAGTGAAACTGTACTGTATGATACTATGATGGTGGATTCATGCTACTATATATGTGTCTAAACCCATAAAATGTACTACACCAAGAGTAAACCCTAATATAAACTATGGACTCTGGGTAATAAAGATGTGTTGATGTAGGTTTAGTGGCCTTCTACATCTATAAACCTACATCTGGTGGGGGATATTGATAATGGGGGAAGCCATGCATGGATTGGGGCAGAGGGTGTATGGGAAATCTCTATACTTTCTGCTCAATACTGCTGTGAACCTTAAACTGTTCTAAAAATTAAAGTCTTAAAAAATACCTTGCAGGAAAAAAATATTTTTGGTTCTTAAAAGTACAAGTAAGTGGTGGTTGAATAAATGAATTATTTAATAAAGGAGGGTAGGTTTTCAGCCTTCAAAATTCCTGCCTCTTCTGTGGTATTCAGAGCACTGCTTTTTATATCCACTCTAGAACAGCCAACACCTGGTAGAATTGTCTCTGTATCTGAGATTTTATTTTATTAATTTAGGTTGTGCCAGGTCTTAGTTGTGGCATGCAGACTCTTTGTTGCAGCATGCGGGCTCTTACTTGTGACATGTATGTGGGATCTAGTTCCCCAGCCAGGGATCAAATCTGGTGCCCCTGCATTGGGAGTGCTGTGTCTTACCCACCGGACCACCAAGGAAGTCCCCTGAGGTTTTAAAGTTCATGCCCAATCTAGGACATTTAGCAAGGGGGTGGGGAGGGGCTACTGCTAGGCAGTTCTGTGTACCAAGTGGTCAAATGTTCTCAACTGTGTTTTCAAAAGTTGTGGTGTTTTGTTTTAAAACTGGAGTTAAAGAATGGTATAGAAATGTGAGTGGGAGGGAAAAGAATAATCTAAAAACAGTAAGAAAAGACAATGCCACCAGCAAAATTATTAAAAATACATGACTTTTCTCAATTGTGAAATGCCTATGACTGTCATACCACCTGGGGTTAAGACTTGACATATTTCAGTACCTAAAATATATCTCATCTTGTAAGTGTTTTGGGGGGAATTCTCCAAGGTAAAGCACAAAATGCAAGGGGAGGAAGTCTCGCTTAAAGAAGCTTTCGTTAGGAATTTGGACAGTGAGCCATGTGATATTCTTTATGAAACTGTCCTTCAGATTTACACCAAATGAGGTGTCAAGTAAGTAAATGTAAAGATAAACTCAATCTTCTGTGTGGTTACCAAACTTTCCACATCTTAGCTTGTGAAGGAATTATCATAAGGCACTGCTCTGAATTCCAAAAGTGGAGGGCTTTGTCTGAAGCTCTGTAGATTAGTAAATTTGGTTCCAGAAACAATGTAAAACTTCTCTAGTTTGAGGACATAGGAGGCTAGAATGATTAATAAAATAAATCTATTTTTAAAAGTAGATTTGGTATCACAAACAGTCCAAATTCCCTTTTTGTTATAATCTTCAGATTTTAATTATTTGTGTAAAGCCAGCTAGATATAAGATATAATTGGGCACAAAATAGACAAGGACCCCAATCTCAAGTGTGTATGGTGCTCAGAAGTTGAGGCTTCCAACTAGAGGAAAGGCTCTAAGGTGAGAGTTGGGATGGTAAGATCAAAATCAGAGTATTAATCCAGAGAGCCAGTAAGGGAATGAGAGCCAACATAAACACTCAAAATGAAAGTGGGGTTTGGAAAAGTCACACTAAATGGAGAGAGGGTTTGAAGGAACCAAGAAAGGAGGAGTAGTAACTAGGATGGAATGTGATATGAACCCAGATGAATTTTGGAGGTTCAGGACTTAACTGAAATACTGGGCTCATTTAAGCATTCAAAGCAGGGTGAAAAGTAGACTTTTCATATAATAATAAGAAAGTACTGTGAGGATAGTCAAGGTTGGGAAGAGGCCTGTCTTTTAATTCCTCTTATATGTTCCCTATTTTCCCTTCTGATCACGTGGTAAGTAGTTTATTCCATGGATTACCCTGTGAATGTTTGGGAGTCATGGGATCTTGTCCATTTATATAAAATCAAATATGAACTGCCTTGTCCTCACGCCTTTTATATTCAGTCTCTTTCTATTGGACTCCAGTTTGTATATTGCTTCCAGGAGCTCTCTGTCACAGTGCCACTTGGCTCATGAATTTACAGTGACTTCCATTTCTTCAAATCCATTATGCAGATATCAGGATCTCCATTAACCCCAATGTATTTTTCCCAACTCACATCTCACTTTTCCTACAGGGTCTTCTATTCTAACAAGGGAAGTAATTTTCTCTCCTCCAGTCCTTACCTATTCTCTTATAATTCTTTGTATTTTCTATCCTTCAAACCAAAGTCTCCACTTCTTTCAAAGCTCATATTAGGGTTCACTGGGTATAAGAAGCATTTGCTTATTAAGTTTACCTTACTTAAACTTTGGTATTTTATTTTATCATAATATATACTCTCTTAAACTTCCATATAGCCTTAGAATTTTTTCCAAGTTGACTCATATATGTGTAGGTTTCTGCCCTAATTACATAGTAAATTCCTGGGCAACATATTTTACTTCTTTTATATTCTCTTTGAGCCTCAAAATGGAAGCTTGAATACATAGGAGGCACTCAAGTAATGCTTATAAAACAGATGATGACATCCCCCTACTGTGACTCCCTATTATAGAGTAATAAGAATTGGTTTTGTAATAGAGCAAATGTTTAATTTTTGTGGTTTTTAATTAATAGTGTATATAAAATTCCATAATTCATATTACTCAGAGTTACAGTGCACTGTGTCTTAATATGGGAATTTTAGGGTAAATTATTTTACATTTATAAACATTTCTACCTATTCCATTTATTTGGGGTGAGAAAGAGTTAGGTTGCTGCTTTGGTTGGTAGTGGAGTACCAGAGAGATTCAAATAAAATTGGACTGCTTATTAGCACAGAAACATTTTAGGTTCAATCAGCAGAGCACAGTTTTCCAAAGCTAGGTCCATGGGTGGAAGGAGCAGATGTTAATCTATAGAATCCTACTACAGGCATATAAGTAGCTATATAGATATTATTATAGGTATAAGTACACAGATAGTTATATAGTTAGCAGTTAGTTTATATTAACTACAATATAACTATATTATAGTTAATATAAACTCCTGTCGGTAGTTGTGAGTAGAACCTTTATTTCATATACAGCTGTCTTATTTGGCATCAAATCTTTGGTTAGGCAAAATGTTGTTGTGTGGTCTTTTATCAATGTCACTGAGATTCTAATAACTTTTTAAGGATGACTTGTTCTATGCCCCAGATCTTATTTCCTTGTGTTTCAACCCAACAGTGAGTATTCTATTGATGACTGTTCTGCATACTGAATGGAGAGCGTTTTGTTTAAAAAGACCTATTTTTCTTTCAAACCAGTGGGGATATCATGTGCCAGATGGTTAATTCCCATGAGTTAATGAGTGTACCCACACACTTCATGATTTGAAATATCCTGCGGACATGTCCTTTGGTGAAAGGATTGCTAGATTTTAATTTACATCTGTATAAAGTACATATTTGCTTTTTTTCTGCTGATACCTGGAAAAATAAATTTTTATTCATAATGCGTGAAATATATGCCATTTTAGTTATATAGTCCTCTGATGTTTGTGACTTAAATAATTTACAGAAATATAAATTCTGGTCACACTTTAAGATTACATTTTAATTATCAATTGCATTTAAATTAGAGAGTGAGAACACAGCTTTCTGATGTATGTGTGAAGGGTAATAGTTGGCAATATTCAAATGAATAATTCTTGTGTCCCTGTGTCAATAAGATTTATATTTTTAACTAATGGAAGTTCTTTATCACATCCAATTAATGGGCTAATAATTTATAGCTATTTAAGATGAAGGCGATTCTTGTAAAGCAGTAATGCTAAAATGTCCAAAGACTGGCAAAGGTAGAAAATAACATTTGAATCTGTTTTGAAAAAAGCCTAAAATAAAATTCATCAGTACATTAGATATTTTCAAGTAGTTGGGTAAGGATAGTTGATCCATATAGCTGAGTTTATATAATAGTTTATGCTGTAGTGATTCCAGGATATAAAGGCTGAACATAAAAAACAAATTCATAATAAAATATTTATACTAACAAACAATACATTTATAGGTTTTTAAACATAAAGAATAAAATATTTTTATAATACTCTACAAATGACTGTAATTTGTATATGCAAAAAAATTATATGGGTTATTAGCAGCCTACAGTCCATGGTGCTGACCACAACCTCTGTAGCTAAGCAAAATACTCAGAAGTTTCAGGGCTTCAAGGTAAGACAGATAGCCCATCTCTAGGTGCTAGAATCACTTCAGGTTTTTTATACCCTGTCTCAATTTACAATAACTTGGACTGGCATAACTCCTTCTTTTGTTAGGTGAGAATGAGGGAGACATCATTTTCTCATTGGGCGATACACCTAAATTTACTCAGGGGATTGACCAAGCAATCAAGTCATAAGGTTGCTGGTAAGAGGATTTCAGGTAACCAAACAACTGATAGGGCTCAATGAAAGCAATAGCTGAACAAACAGATGAAACAAAATCTTGGGTATTCCTTGGGTAAGTAGTTGGGATATGAAGTTCTCTCATTATTTTACATGTTTAGAACAGGACAAACTCAAAATGTTGAAAAATAACTTTGTATCCTGTGTCTTACATACTAGAATGTAAATACTAGGAAAGAGAGAATTTGGGGACAAATTTACAGTGGGAAACTAAATACAATGTAATAGGACTTTTTTTCTGAGAAAAGGAGCTTAATAAAGTAATTAAGTAGTCCTCCTAGCATTTCAACATAGACACACTGAGGCAGGATCAAGATGGTAGAGAAGGAAGACTGTGAGCTCACCTCCTCCTAGTTTTGACACATCAAAACTACAAGTAAGTATATAAAAAGTCTCTCTGAGAATGATCTAAAGACTAGCAGAATGGCTATTCTACAATTAAGGATATATATATATATATATATATATATATATATATATATATATATATATATATATATATATATATATAAAACACTGAGACAGGTAAGAGGGGAAGAGAAGGAATTTAGTCAAGACCCATACCCCCAGTAGGCAACACACAGTGAAAGGAGATATCTCAAACTTGGAGGTCCTCCCTAAGGAGTGAGAGGTTAGAGTCCACTATGGGCACCCTAGCCCTGAGATCAGTACATGAAAGACAACTCCCCTCTAAATGGTTTTGAAAACCAGCAGGGCTTAGGACCAGGAGAGCCAGAGGACTGTAGAAAACTAAGAATCTACTCTTAAAGGGCACACACACAAATTTACTTGCTCTGAGTCCCAGCACACAGGAATCAGATTGAAAAGTGCTTGACACTCTAGCCAGCCTTCCATGGCTATTCCAGCATGCACCCCAGCCCACACTAGGCTCTGGCTCCAACACCACTGCCAAAGTAGTGGCTCCCAGCACACTCTGGGAAAAGCCCCAGCTGGTGCTGGGCTTTGGCTCTAGTCACCTTCCATCAAGGCAGCAACCCTGGGTGCACCCCAGGAGAAGCCCCAGCCTGTGCCAGGCTTTGGCTTTAACCCCTCCAGCTCCAGATCTCTTCCCCAGACACACCAAGGTGGTGACCTTGGCATGCACCAGAAAAGGCCTCAGCTGGGGCTTGCTTTAGCTCCAGCACTCTTTCTAAAGCCACCAGACACACTCAGTGTACATAGCAATGCTCCTACACAAGGACACATCTTCAAGACTGGGACAGGTAACTGTTTTGTCTAATTTATAGAGAAAAACACAAAAAGTCAAACAAAATTAGAAAACAGGAATATGTTCCAAGTGAAAGAGCAAGATAAATCCCCTGTGAGGGGGGGCAGGGGGGACTAATGATATGGACATAAGTAATTTACCTGATAAAGAGTTCAAAGAAACTGCTACAAAAATATTCACTGACTTGGAAGAAGAATTGAGGAACACAGTGAGAATTTCAACAGAAAAATTTTTAAAAAGTACTTATCAAAGTTGAAAAATACAATAAGTAAAATGAAAAATAGGTTAGTGGTAATCAACAGCAGATTAAATGATACAGAAAAATGCATAAGCAGCCTGGAAGAGAGAATAGCAGAAATCACCCAATCAGAACAGTACAAAGAAAATGTGAAAAAATGAGGATAGTTTAAGGGACTTTAGGGACAACATCAAGAATATTAACATTCACATTACAGTAGTTCCAGAAAGAGAAGAGAGAGAGAAAGGGGAAGAAAATATATAAGATGACTTAATAGTGAACAATTTCCCTAACCTGCACTAGGAAACAGACATCCAGGTCCAGGAAGCACAGAGAGTCCCAAACAAGATGAACCCAAAGACATCCACACCAAGACATATCATAATTTAAATGGAAAAATTTAAAGTTAAAGAGAGAATTTTAAAGGCAGCAAGAGAAAAACAAAGAGTCACATACAAAGGAACTCCTTAAGGCAATCAGCTGATTTTTCAGCAGAAACTTTGCTGGCCAAAAGGGAATGGCATGATATAGTTAAAATACTGAAAGGAAAAATACCTACAACCAGGATATCATTCAGGCAAGGTTATCATTCAGAATTAAAGAGAGATAAGAGTTTCCCAGACAAGAAAAACTAAGAGTTCATCACTACTAAACTGGCCTTACAAGAAATGTTAAAGAATCTTCTTTAAGTGGAAAATAATAGGCCATAATAAGAAATATGTTTATATGCAAAGGAAAAATATCTTGTCGGTAAAAGCAAATATATAGCAAAGGCAGTAGATGAACCACATAAAAAGCTAGTAGGAAGATTAAAAGACAAAAGTCATAAAATCACTATAACTGCAGTAAGCAGTTACGGGATACATAAGAAGATGTAAAATATGATATAAAAACATAAAAGTTGGATGGGGGAGTAAAAAATGTAGAGCATTTAGAATGTGTTGAATTTAAACAACTATTGGCTTAAATATATATATATATTTACATATGCATATATATATTTTTAAAATCTACATATAGATATAAACATACCTCATGGTAACAAAAACCCAAAAACCTACAATACATATACACACAAAAAGAGAAAGGAGCCCAAACATGACATTAAAGAAAATCATCAAATCACAAGGGAAGAGGTTAAAAAGAGAAGAAAAGAACAGAGAAGAACTGCAAAAACAATCAGAAAACAAGTAACAAAAGGTCAATAAATACACACTTTTCGATAATCACTTTAAATGTAAATGGACTAAATGCCCCAATCAAATGACACAGGGTAGCTGAATGGATAAAAAAGAAGACCCATCTATATGCTGCCTACGAGAGACTCACTTAAGAGCTAAACACACACATGGACTGAAAGTGAGGGGATATAAAAAGATATTGTATGTAAATGGAAATTAAAAGAAAGCTAGCTGGGGTAGCAATACTCCTATCAGACAATGTAAACTTTAAAACAAAGGCTATAACAAAAGACAAAAGGGCATTACATCATGATAAAGAGGTCAATCCATAAAGAGGATATAGCATTTGTAAACATATATGGACATAATACAGGAGCATCTAAATACATAAAGCAAATATTAACAGACATAAAGGGAGAAATTGAAAGTATGTAATAATAACAGGAGACTTTAATACTCCACTTACAAAAATGGATAAATCATGCAGACAGAAACTCAATAAGGAAACATTGACCTTAAGTGACACATTAGATCGGATGGACTTAATAGACATCTACAGAACATTCCACCCAAAACAGCAGAACATGCATTCTATTCAAGCACACATGGAAGATACTCCAGGACAGATCACATGCTAGGCCACAAAACAAGTCTCAATAAATTTAAGAAGATTAAAATCATATCAAGCATCTTTTCCAACAACAATGTTATGAAAGTAGAAATCAATATCAGGAAGAAAACTGGCAAAAACCTCAAACACTTGGAGACTAAACAGCATGCTACTAAAAAACAAATGGGTCAATGAAGAAATAAAAGAGAAAATCAAAAATACCTTGAGATGAATGAAAATAGAAACACAACTTTCCAAAATCTATAGGATGCAGCAAAAGCAGTTTTAATAAGGAAGTTTGTAGCTAAACAAGCCTACTTCAAGAAACAAGAAAAAAATCTCAAATAAACAACTTAAATTTACACTTAAAGAAATTAGAAAAAGACAAACAAACAAAAAACAAAGCCCAAAGTTAGTAGAAGAAAGGAAATAATAGAGATCAGAGTGGAAATAAATAAAATAGAGACCAAAAACAATAGAAAAGGCCAATGAAACTAACAGCCGATTCTTTGAAAAGGTAAACAAAATTGATGAATCTTTAGTCAGATTCATATCAAGAAAAAAAAAGAGAATGCAAAGAAAATTAGAAATGAAAGAGGAGTTACAACTGATGTCACAGAAATACAGTCATAAGAAAATACTACCAACAGTTATATACCATTGAATTGGACAACCTAGAAGAAATGGATACATTTCTAGAAACATACAATCTTCCATAACTGAATCAGGAAAAAATAGAAAATCTAGTATTGAAATTGAATCAGTAATCAAAAAATTCCCAATAAACCAAAGTTCAAAACCAGATGGCTTCACAGGAGATCTACCAAACATTTAAAGAGAAGAGTTAACACATATTTTTCTCAACCTAATTCTAAAAAATTGAAGAGGAGGGAACACTTCCAACTCATTCTTTTTTTTTAAACATATAATTTTTAAAATAATATATATTTTTAAATTTTCTTTTCTTTCTTTATTTATATTTTGGCTGCTTTGGTTCTTTGTTGCTGCACAGGGGCTTTCTCTAGTTGTGGCGAGTGGGGGCTACTCTTGGTTGTGGTGTGAGGGCTTCTCATCATGTGGCTTCTCTTATTGTGGAGCAAGGGTGCTAGGACCACTGTCTTCAGTATTTGTGGCACACAGGCTCAGTAGTTATGGTTCATGGGCTCTAGAGTGGAGGCTCTGTAGTTGTGGCACATAGGCTTAGTTGCTCCACAGCATGTGGGATCTTCCAGGACCAGGGCTCAAAGCCATGTCCCCTGCACTGGCAGATGGATTCTTAACCACTGCACCACCAGGGAAGTCCCAAACTCATTCTACAAATCCAGCATTACCTTGATAATAAAACCAAAGACCCTACCAAAAAAAAAAAAAAGAAAGAAATCACAGGCCAGTATCCCTGATGAACATAGATGCAAACATTTTCAACAAAATATTAGCAAACCAAATTCAACAATACATTAAAAGATTCATATGTCACCAAGTGGGATTTATTTCAGAGATGCAAGGATGGTGCAATATCCACAAATCAATCAATGCAATACACCATATTAACAAAACAAAGGATAAAAATCACATGATCATCTAAATAAATGCAGAAAAAGCATTTGATAAAATTCAACATCCCTTCATGATAAAAAAAAAACTCTCAACAAAAATTGTATAGAGGGAACATACATCAATATAATAAAGTCCATTTATGACAACCCTACAGCTAACATCATACTCAATTGTGAAAACATTATGGAGTTTCCTCAAAAATTAATAATAGAACTGTTACTGGGGCACCAAGACTGCTGCTGTGTAGATGCTACCTGGTGGTACTTTCTGCTGCCACTGCAGCAGGCCCCTCTCTGAAGAGTGCAGCCCTCCTCAGTCCAGGGGTATTACAGGCAACAAGGATCTTTCATACAGGGCCACCAAGTCTTGCCTCTGTACCACCTCTTCCTGAATATGGAGAAAAAGTTCATTTTGGGCTGATCCCTGAGGAGTTCTTCCAGTTCCTTTATCCTGAAACTGGTGTAACAGTAACCTATGTGCTCAGAACTGGGCTTATCTTATATTTACTCTCCAAAGAAATATACGTGATAACTCCAGAGACTTTCTCAACCATATCAACAATAGGATTGCTTGTCTATGTAGTTAAAAAATATGGTGCCTCTATTGGGGAATTTGCTGATAAACTCAATGAGCAAAAAATTGCCCAACTGGAAGAGGCAAAACAGTCTTCCATCAAACAAATCCAGGATGCGATTGATCTGAAGAAGTCAGAGTAGACACTGGTTCAAAAGCTCCATTACCTTTTTGATGTCCAAAGGAATAACATTGCTATGGCCTTGGAGGTTACTTAATGGGAACGGTTGCATAGAGTATACAAGGAGATAAAGAATCGCCTGGACTATCATATCTCTGTGCAGAATATGATGCATCAAAAGGAACAAGAGCACATGATAGACTGGGTGGAGAAGCATGTGGTGCAGAGCATCTATGCACAGGAGGAGAAGGAGACAATTGACAAGTGCATTGCACATCTAAAGCTGCTCGCAAAGAAGGCTAAAGCACAGCCAGTTCTGTAAATGCATCTATCCCAACTGAGAGAGCTAGAAATAGTTGACTGACTAAATGGAAACTAGCCTGTGTGACAGAATCTTTGTATATCGCTGTCTACTGAAGTTAGAGTTGATCTTTCTTAAAAATGAAAAGTTTGAGTTTCATATAATGCGAGAAATAAAACAGTCTATTGGCCAGTAAGATGGTTCTCTCATCCTTCTTGCTCTGCATTGAATTGTTCCATGATCACTTCTGAATAAGCAGTTTGCTTTGAATAAAATTTGGTACTGGACTAAAGATTATCAAGTTATAGTTTAAATTTTTAATTAATTCAACCATCTTGCAATAAAGTGACAGTTGAAACAAACAAAGAAATAGAACTGCCATACAAACCAGGAATTCCACTCCTGGGTATTTATCTGAAAAATGAAAACACTAATTTGAAAAGATAATGCACTCCTATGTTCATTTTAGCAATATTTATTCAATACAATAGCTACAATATGGATGCAACCTAAGTGTCCATTGACAGATGAATAAATAAAGAAGATGTGGTTACTATTAGCCATAAAAAATAATGAAAGTTTACCATTTTTGACAACACGGATGGGCCTAAAGGGCCTTATTTATGTGAAATAAGTCACACAGAGAAAGACAAATACTGTATGTTTTCATTTATATGTGGAAATTGAAAAACAAAACAAACAAATATAATAAAACAGAAAGAGATTCACAGACACAGAGAAAAATCTAGTAGTTGCCAGAGGGTAATGGGTGAGCAGATGTGTGAAATCGGTGAAGGGTCTAAGAATTTCAACCTATCAGTTATAAAATAAATAAGTCAGAAGGATATAGTGTAAAGCACATAGTAATAGGGTAATAACTTTGTATTTTTCATAATCTATAAAAGTATGGAATCACAGCTTTGTACACCCAAAACTAATATAAGATTGGCAGTTAACTCTACTTCAATACAAAAAAGAAAAAAAAAAAAAAAGAAAGAAATCAATTCAATAAATCACTTAAAAAGAAGGCAAAAAATACATAGACACATTAAGGGTGTACTAAGGGTGTTTAATAAGATAAAGTAAAATCAAATAGCATTTAAACAAAAGTATAAGAAAAGTCTTCATGTTAAAAAAACTTTAAAGTTATTAAATGTCATTCAGAGTAAAATAAATGAAGCTAGGTTTTTTGGTATCCATTTAATGTTGGACTTTAGAAAAGATTCGTTAATAACTGGCTGAAGAGATAAAACTAGAAGCCATGTGGGTTTTTTATTCACAGATATTTATCATATCATGTAAGAATCAATTCAGATATCTGCAAAGAGAATACATTATGATGTCAAAGCTTTTTTCATATTTTTACTTTGTATTTAAATCCAAAATCAGATAATGGATACATCACACCAAAGAATTCATTTCTCACTGCAGTCTGGCTATTTTGCTTTGATATTTTCAACTAGCTTATTCTTCCTGTATTACATTTTACTTTTTCTTCATCTTTTTTTTTTCACATCCGTACATTTCTCTTTTTTTTAATTGAAGTATAACTGATTTACAGTGTTGTGCCAATCTCTGCTGTACAGCAAAGTGACTCAGTTTTACACACATAGACGTTTTAAAAAATATTCTTTTCCATTATGGTTTATCCTAGGAGATTAGAAATAGTTCCCTGTCCTATACAGTAGGACCTTGTTGTTTATCCATTCTAAATGTAATAGTTTGCATCTACCAACCCCAAATTCCCAGTCCATCCCTCTCCCTAATCCACATTGTACATTTCTTTGCTTCGTTCATTTCAATTTACTCTGCTAATGTCTAGAAAGAATATTATAACTCAACCTTAGTGTAATAGTTTATAACCTCCTGATTTTGTGATCTTTTTAAGGACTGTTACATTGACAAGTAAATTATACTTACATCAGCCAATTGTATGTACTTATGTACTTCAAATTTAACTTCATCACTAGTTGTCAAATTCTCCCCTGTGACCTTTTTAGTGTTCCAATGTATTTGACAATGTATGTTTTTTATTGACATTTCAATTTTGTTTTGCAGCATGCTAAAGTTACAAGGAAACAAATGACTGAAAGTTAAACCTGAGTCAAACCAGGCTAAAGTTAAGTTTCAGGAGTGTTTGGGAAGACCTTATTTTTGTTGAATGGGTTGACTTCTGGACCCTCGAGGATCCAGAAACATTCAATCAAGATCTGGATGTTGAACTTTATTTGGAAGGACGTAAGAACAAGGACAGGAGATCCTCACAAAACAAGTCCAGAATTTAGACTTTCTTATCACTAACTCTATGTTTTCATTTTTTGTTTTATGGTCAGTGAATGAAACCCCAAATCATTTAAACATTTTGCTTTTTAGTATGTAACATTTTCCTTTAGTGAGTTAATTACAATTTTGCTGAATTGTTTTGTTTCTTATTTCATGCCCAATTCATCCCAGATGCTATAAGTTGCTCTTCACAACTTTTTTACCTTGATCTCTCCTATTTTCTCCTGTACCTGGTACAAGGCATGATGCCTACTAAATACTCTTTTTTTTTTAACATCTTTATTGGAGTATAATTGCTTTACAATGGTGTGTTAGTTTCTGCTTTATAACAGAGTGAATCAGTTATACATATACACATGTTCCTATATTTCTTCCCTTTGCATCTCCCTCCCTCCCACCCTCCCTATCCCAACCCTCTAGGTGGTCACAAAGCACCGAGCTGATCTCCCTGTGTTATGCGGCTGCTGCCCACTAGCTACCTATTCTATGTTTGGTAGTGTATATATGTCCATGCCACTTTCTCACTTTGTTACACCCTACCCTTCCTCCTCCACACATTCTCAACTCCATTCTATAGTAGGTCTGCGTCTCCATTCCCATCTTACCCTAGGTTCTTCATGACTTTTTTTTTCTTAGATTCCATATATATGTGTTAGTGTACAGTATTTGTTTTTCTCTTTCTGACTTACTTCACTCTGTATGACAGACTCTAGGTCCATCCACCTCACTACAAATAACTCAATTTCGTTTCTTTTTATGGCTGAGTAATATTCCATTGTATATATGTGCCACATCTTCTTTACCCATTCATCTGTTGATGGACACTTAGGTTGCTTCCATCTCCTGGTTATTGTAAATAGAGCTGCAATAAACCTTTTGGTACATGACTCTTTTTGAATTATGGTTTTCTCAGGGAATATGCCCAGTAGTGGGATTGCTGGGTCATATAGTACTTCTATTTTCAGTTTTTTAAGGAACCTCCATACTGTTCTCCATAGTGGCTCGATCAATTTACATTCCCACAAGTAGTGCAAGAGTGTTCCCTTTTCTCCACACCCTCTCCAGCATTTGTTGTTTGTAGATTTTTTGATGATGGCCATTGTGACCGGTGTGAGATGATATCTCATTGTACTTTTGATTGGCATTTCTCTAATGATTAATAATGTTGAGCATTCTTTCATGTGTTTGTCTGCAATCTGTATATCTTTGGAGAAATGTCTATTTAGGTCTTCTGCCCATTTTTGGATTGGGTTGTTGCTTTTTTGTTATTGAGCTGCATGAGCTGCTTGTAAATTTTGGAGATTAATCCTTTTTCAGTTTCTTCATTTGCAAATATTTTCTCCCATTCTGAGGGTTGTCTTTTGGTCTTGTTTATGGTTTCCTTTGCTGTACAAAAGCTTTTAAGTTTCATTAGGTCCTATTTGTTTATATTTGTTTTTATTTCCGTTCCTCTAGGAGGTGGGTCAAAAAAGATCTTGTGTTTTATGTCAAAGAGTGCTCTGCCTATGTTTTCCTCTAAGAGTTTGATAGTGTCTGACCTTACATTTAGGTCTTTAATTCATTTTGAGTTTATTTTTGTACATGGTGTTAAGGAGTGTTCTCATTTCATTCTTTTACATGTATCTGTCCAGTTTTCCCAGCACCACTTATTGAAGAGGCTGTCTTTTCTCCACTGTATATTCTTGCCTCCTTTATCAAAGATAAGGTGACCATATGTGGGTGGGTTTATCTCTGGGATTTCTATCCTGTTCCATTAATCTATATTTCTGTTTCTGTGCCAGTACCACTCTGTCTTGATTACTGCAGCTTTGTAGTATAGTCTGAACTCAGGGAACCTGATTCCTCCAGCTCCATTTATGTTCCTCAAGATTGCTTTGGCTATACGGGGCCTTTTGTGTTTCCATACAAATTGTGAAATTTTTTGTTCTAGTTCTGTGAAAAATGCCAGTGGTAGTTTGATAGGGATTGCATTGAATCTGTAGATTGCTTTGTGTAGTAGAGTCATTTTCACAATGTTGATTCTTCCACTCCAAGAACGTGGTATATCTCTCCATCTATTTGTATCATCTTTAATTTCTTTCATCAGTGTCTTATAATTTTCTGCATACAGGTCTTTTGTCTCCTTAGGTAGGTTTATTCCTAGATATTTCTTTCTTTTTGTTGCAATGGTAAATGGGAGTGTTCTCTTAATTTCACTTTCAGATTTTTCATCATTAGTGTATAGAAATGCCAGAGATTTCTGTGCATTAATTTTGTATCCTGCTACTTTACCAAATTCATTGATTAGCTCTAGTAGTTTTCTGGTAGCGTCTTTAGTATTCTCTGTGTATAGTATCATGTCATCTGCAAACAGTGACAGCTTTACTTCTTCTTTTCCAATTTGGATTCCTTTTATTTCTTTTTCTTCTCTGAATGCTGTGGCTAAAACTTCCAAAACTATGTTGAACAATAGTGGTGAGAGTGGGCAACCTTGTCTTGTTCCTGATCTTAGTTGGAATGGTTTCAGTTTTTCACCATTGAGGACGATGCTGGCTGTGGGTTTGTCATCTATGGCCTTTATTAAGTTGAGGAAAGTTCCCTCTATGCCTACTTTCTGTAGTGTTTTTATCATAAATGGGTCTTGAATTTTGTTGAAAGCTTTCTCTGCATCTGTTGAGATGATTATTTTGTTTTTCTCCTTCAATTTGTTAATATGGTGTATCACATTGATTGATTTGTGTATATTGAAGAATCCTTGCATTCCTGAGAAAAACCCCACTTGATCATGGTGTATAATCCTTTTAATGTGCTGTTGGATTCTGTTTGCTAGTAATTTGTTGAGGATTTCTGCATCTATGTTCATCAGTGATATTGGCCTGTAGTTTTCTTTCTTTGTGACATCTTTATCTGGTTTTGGTATCAGGGTCATGGTGGTCTTGTAGAATGACTTTGGGAGTATTCCTCCCTCTGCTATATTTTAGCAGAGTTTGAGAAGGATAGATTTTAGCTCTTCACTAAATGTTTAATAGAATTCGCCTGTGAAGCCATCTGGTCCTGGGCTTTTGTTTGTTGGAAGATTTTTAATCACAGTTTCAATTTCAGTGCTTGTGATTGGTCTGTTCATATTTTCTATTTCTTCCTGATTCCGTCTTGGCAGGTTGTGTGTTTCTAAGAAGTTGTCCATTTCTTCCAGGTTGTCCATTTTATTGGCATAGAGTTGCTTGTAGTAATCTCTCATGATCTTTTGTCTTTCTGCAGTGTCAGTTGTTACTTCTCCTTTTTCATTTCTAATTCTATTGATTTGAGTCTTCTCCCTTTTTTTCTTGATGAGTCTGGCTAATGGTTTTTTAATTTTGTTTATCTTCTCAAACAACCAGCTTTTGGTTTTATTGATCTTTGCTATTGTTTCCTTCACTTCTGTTTCATTTATTTCTGATCTGATCTTTATGATTTCTTTCCTCCTGCTAACTTTGGGTTTTTTTTGTTCTTCTTTCTCTAATTGCTTTAGGTGCAAGGTTAGGTTGTTTATTCAAGATGTTTCCTGTTTCTTAAGGTAGGATTGTGTTGCTATAAACTTCCCTCTTAGAACTGCTTTTGCTGCATCCCATAGGTTTTGGGTCATTGTGTCTCCACTGTCATTTGTTTCTAGGTATTTTTTTGATTTCTTCAGTGATCTCTTCATTATTAAGTAGTGTTTTGTTTAGCCTCCATGTGTTTGTATTTTTTACAGATCTTTTCTTGTAATTGATATCTAGTTCCATAGCATTGTGGTCAGAAAAGATACTTGATACAATTTCAATTTTCCTAAATTTACCAAGGCTTGATTTGTCACCCAAGATATGATCTATCCTCGAGAATGTTCCATGAGCCCTTGAGAAAAATGTGTATTCTGTTGTTTTTGGATGGAATGTCCTATAAATATCAATTAAGTCCATGTTGTTTAATGTATTATTTAAAGCTTGAGTTTCCTTTCATTTTGGATGATCTGTCCATTGGTGAAAGTGGGGTGTTAAAGTCCCCTACTATGATTGTGTTACTCTCGATTTCCCCTTTTATGGCTGTTAGTATTTGCCTTATGTGTTGAGGTGCTCCTATGTTGGGTGCATAAATATTTGCAATTGTTATACCTTCTTCTTGGATAGATCCCTTGATCATTATGTAGTGTCCTTCTTTGTCTCTTGTAATAGTCTTTATTTTAAAGTCTATTTTTTCTGATATGAGAATTGCTACTCCAGCTTTCTTTTGATTTCCATTTGCATGGAATATCTTTTTCCATCCCCTTACTTTCAGTCTGTATGTATCCCTCGGTCTGAAGTGGGTCTCTTGTAGACAGCATATATATGGGTCTTGTTTTTGTATCCATTCTGCCAGTCTGTGTCTTTTGGTGGGAGCATTTAATGCATTTACATTTAAGGCAATTATCGATATGTGTGTTCCTGTTCCCATTTTCTTAATTGTTTGGGGCTTGTTATTGTAGGTCTTTTCCTTCTCTTGTGTTTTCTGTCTAGAGGAGTTCCTTTAGCATTTGTTGTAAAGCTGGTTTGGTGGTGCTGAACTCTCTCAGCTTTTCCTTGTCTGTAAAGTGTTTAATTTCTCCATCAAATCTGAATTAGATCCTTGCTGGGTAGAGTAATCTTGCTTGTAGGTTTTTCTCCTTCATCACTTTACACATGTCCTGCCAGTCCCTTCTGGCTTGCAGAGTTTCTGCTGAAAGATCAGCTGTTAACCTTATGGGGATTCCCTTGTGTGTTATTTGTTGTTTTTCCCTTGCTGCTTTTAATATATTTTCTTTGTATTTAATTTTTGATAGTTTGATTAATATGTGTCTTGGCATGTTCCTCCTTCGATTTTTCCTGTATGGGACTCTCTGTGCTTCCTGGACTTGATTATCTATTTCCTTTCTCATATTAGGGAAGTTTTCAACTATAATCTCTTCAAATATTTTCTCAGTCCCTTTCTTTTTCTCTGCTTCTTCTGAGACCCTTATAATTCGAATGTTGGTGCGTTTAATGTTTTCCCAGAGGTCTCTGAGACTGTCCTCAGTTCTTTTCATTCTTTTTCTTTTTCTGCTCTGCAGTAATTATTTCCACTATTTTATCTTCCAGGTCATTTATCCATTCTTCTGCCTCCGTTATTCTGCTATTGATCCCTTCTAGAGTATTTTTAATTTCATTTATTGTGTTGTTCATCGTTGCTTGTTTCCTCTTTAGTTCTGCTAGGTCCTTGTTAAATGTTTCTTGCATTTTCTTTATTATATTTCTAAGATTTTGTATCATCTTTACTATCATTATTCTGAATTCTCTTTCAGGTAGACTGCCTATTTCTTCTTCATTTTTTAGGTCTGGCGTGTTTTTACCTTGCTCCTCCATGTGCTGTGTGTTTTTCTGTCTTCTCATTTTGCTTATCTTACTGTTTTTGGGGTCTCCTTTTTGCAGGCTGCAGGTTTGTAGTTCCCATTGTTTTTGGTGTCTGTCCCCAGTGGCTAAGTTTGGTTCAGTGGGTTGTGTAGGCTTTCTGATGGAGGGGGCTAGTGCCTGTGTTCTTGTGGATGAGGCTGTATCTTGTCTTTCTGGTGAGCAGGTCCACGTCTGGTGGTGTGTTTTTGGGTGTCTGTGGACTTATTATGATTGTACAAAGCCTCTGTGCTAATAGATGGGGCTCTGTTCCTGTCTTGCTAGTTGTTTGGCATAGGGTGTCCAGCACTGTAGCTTGCTTGTCGTTGAGTGAAGCTGGGTCTTCACCAGAGATGGAGATCTCTGGGAGATTTTCGCCATTTGGTATTATGTGGAGCTGGGAGGTCTCTCATGGACCAGTGTCCTGAAGTCGGCTCTCCCATCTCAGAGGCACAGCACTGACTCCTGGCTGGAGCTCTAAGAGCCTTTCATCCACACAGCTCAGAATAAAGGGGAAAAAGTAGAAAGAAAGAAAGAAAGAAAGAAAGGAGAAAGAAAGAAAGAGAGAGGATAAAATAAAATAAGATAAAATAATAAAGTTATTAAAATAAAAAAATAATTATTAAGAAAAAAATTTGTTAAGTTAAAAAAAAAAAAAAAACAGGTGGATAGAACCCTAGAACAAATAGTGAAGGCTAAGCTGTACAGACAAAATCTCTCACAGAAGCATACACATACACACTCACAAAAAGAGAAAAAGGGGAAAAAATAATCTATCTTGTTCCCAAAGTCCACCTCCTCAATTTGGGATGATTTGTTGTCTGTTCAGGTATTCCTCAGATGCAGGGTACATCAAGTTGATTGTGAAGATTTAATTCGCTGCTCCTGAGGCTGCTGGGAGAGATTTCCCTTTCTCTTCTTTGTTCTCACAGCTCCCGGGTTTCAGCTTTGGATTTGGCCCGACCTCTACGTGTAGGTCGCCGCAGGACGTCTGTTCATCGCTCAGACAGGACGGGGTTAAAGGAGCAGCTGATTAGGGGGCTCTGGCTAACTCAGGCCGGCGGGAGGGAGGGGAACGGTTGTGGGGCAAGCCTGTGGTGGCAGAGGCCGGAGTGACGTTGCACCAGCTTGAGGTGCGCCATGCATTCTCCCGGGGAAGTTGTCCCTGGATCCCGGGACCCTGGCAGTGGCGGGCTGCACAGGCTCCCGGGAGGGGAGGTGTGGATAGTGACCTGTGCTTGCACACAGGTTTCTTGGTGGCGGCAGCAGCAGCCTTATCCTCTCATGCCCGCCTCTGGGGTCCGCGCTTTTAGCGCGGCTTGCGCCCGTCTCTGGAGCTCCTTTATGCAGCGCTTTTAATCCCCTCTCCTCGCACACCAGGAAACAAAGACGGAAGAAAAAGTCTCTTGCCTCTTCAGCAGGTCCAGACTTTTCCTTGGACTCCCTCCCAGCTAACTGTGGTGCACTAACCCCCTGCAGACTGTGTTCACGCCGCCAACCCCAGTCCTCTCCCTGCCCTCCGACTGAAGCCCGATCCTCAGCTCGCAGCCCCGCCCACCCCGGCGAGTGAGCAGACAAGCCTCTCGAGCTGGTGAGTGCCAGTCGGCACCAATCCTCTGTGAGGGAATCTCTCCGCTTTGCCCTCCGCACCCCCGTTGCTGTGCTCTCCTTCGCGGCTTCGAAGCTCCCCCCCCTCCGACATCTGCAGTCTCGGCCTGTGAAGGGGCTTCTAGTGTGTGGAAACATTTCCTTCTTCACAGCTCCCTCCCACTGGTGCAGGTCCTATTCCTATTCTTTTGTCTCTGTTGTTTCTTTTTTCTTTTGCCCTACCCAGGTACGTGGGGGAGTTTCTTGCCTTTTGGGAGGTCTGAGGTCTTCTGCCAGTGCTCAGTGGTTGTTCTATAGGAGCAGTTCCACGTGTAGATGTATTTCTGGTGTATCTGTGGGGAGGAAGGTGATCTCCGCGTCTTACTCTTCCGCCATCTTCTTACTCTTCCCGATACTCTTATCTTTTTGATGACCTATAGTTGCTATGTCTCACACAGAGACAACTCACACATAAACATTACTATAAACAGAAACATGGATTGCACACTACAGATTTTGATTTGTGTTTTTCCTTTAATTTTATTAATTTTGGAAAATAAAAGTAATGGATGTTTTTGATTTGACGGTTCTACTGACTACTTGTGCTGTAAGCGTTTTAGAGTTGCACTGTTCAAAACAGTAGCACTAGCCACATGTGGCTATACAAATTTAAATTTAATTAAAAGTAAATGAAATTTAAAATTCATTTTTTTCCAATACACTTGCCACATTTCATATGCTCAATAGCTATATGTGACTATTAGCTACTGTATTGAAGAATGCACATTATAGAAGATTTTCCATATTGTAGAAACTTCTTTTGGACAATGTTGCCTTAGAATGCTCTCTTAGAAGAGCACCCCAAGTAGACTATTGCAGAATGACAAAAATTCCTTCCTTTTTGATTTCATATTGCTTGAGGAAATTTCTGCTACTTCAGACATGCAATATAGGCACAACCATTCCTGGCACTAGGTGGATCAAAATGACCTTAAATTGACTGCCACCAAAACCACAGAGTAAGATTAAAACGCCAGGAGTTATATCTGTCAAAGGACTTGTAGTGGCTCCCTTGGTTCTTTTCCTAACTGTTTCAGTAATGCACCAATGTTTTTATAGATTGGCCTGGCCTATTTCTTGTTTTTCTTTTTTTTCTGGACGCGCAGGCTCAGCAGCCATGGCTCACGGGCCTAGCCGCTCCGCGGCATGTGGGATCTTCCCGGACCGGGGCACAAACCCATGTCCCGTGCATCAGTAGGCGGACTCTCAACAACCTCACCACCAGGGAAGCTCCTGGCCTGGCCTATTTCTATGAGATTACTGTCGGACAATGGAGAATGTCATACTTATAGCAAGTTTTCTGGGTATTCTGTCCTCGAATAGAGACAAAAATCACTGGGAATATTGAGAGCAGATACCTCATCCCTTATCCCTCCTCTTTTAGTTGTTACAAGCAAGTGTTCAAAAGGAAGTGTTCTGGTATCTGCATGTCATTGCTTAAGGAGAGATACATTTTCCAGTTCAGATTTATATCAGAAAGTTATGCTTCCTGCCAAAAGGAGATTTAAAGACTACACCGTCCCTGCATCACAAAGAGAAAAAAGATCACCCAGAACCCAGGAGCAGATAACAAACAGATCACTCTAATTAGAACAAAGAGATGCAATATCCCAGAAACAGAGCCCAACCACCTCTGGGCAGTGAAAGGAGTGAACCTTTAAGAGACCTCTTGTTCATGTTCTTAAAATGAAACTTTAATAAATTATACATGATGACTAAGATTAAGGGCCTCCATATGAAAGAATGACTTTCTGTCATAGACCAGTAAAGATCTAGAAAAGTGTGGGATATTAAAAAATAAAAAATGGAGAACGATCCAGATAGAACCAGAACATGAGCTATTTTTTTTTGCCATACTGCTGAGGAGTTTTCACCAGTTCTGCATGAAGAGGAAATAGAAATTGTTATCAGAATCCCACTGTTTTGCTGATTATATTTATAGAATTTACCGTTTTCAAAATGTGTCTGAAAAACTGTTAAGTGGCTAAGGAGAAAGTTTCCATTGTAAATAAGTTTAGGAAGCAATGAGTTAAATAAGATTAAATAAATTGGAAAAATAACTATAAGACTTCTCAAGACTTTCACCATGCTAATGTGTATTGTGATTCTCTAAAAGGTTGTAGGAGGGAAAAAAATATTTCTTACGCTTTTGTAATAAGTATTTGGGATTTTAGGTAAAGCCCCCTTGCAGAGGAAAATTGCTGTAAGTAGCTTCATATTGTAAAGAATAGCTACTAAACACATTGTCACAGAACTTAAGGGTGACATTATGATAATAACGATGCTGATGTAAATATTTATAAAGTGCATACTTATAAAACTCTCAGAACAGTGCCTTGCACATAGTAAATGCTCAGAAGTGATAGTTATTATATTATTTGGGGACTTGATGGGCTGTGGGAGATAGAAAACATATGGACACACTCTTGATTAAGCAGAAGCAAGGATGCTGTATAAATCTCAATGACAGGAAGTCAAAAATTGTGAAGTGTTCTCACAGGGCCTGGAGGATTGGTTCATGCCTTATCCCCTCCCACATGTGAGACTGAGTGATGGTCATGGATTACTCAAAGAGCCAAATGTGGAATGGTGGTTGGTGGTAGTGTTGGAGGTGGAGGGAGCTGGCTGATGAGGAAACAAGCTAGAGGCTACAACTAGAGGTGAGCCAAAGCCCTATGGAAGTGGTAAACCTTAAAATTGAAATTGAATTCATCTCTTGACAGCAGTGAACAAGATTTTCTTACTGATTTTAATGTTGGGGCACAGTGAGCATGCCAGAATTTATTTATCCAATGTTGAAATAGCAGGAAAAAAGTCAGACACAATATCCATCGTTTTGTACTCTGACTTATCAGTTACTACTGTCCTTGAAAAGATGTCTGCTCAGGACCATATCTCTCAGGCCTGAGTCTCCCTAGCTGAGTCTCTTTAGGTAGGATGTTTGGTGAAGCACATTTTGATTAACACAAATTTTACTGGAGAGGAATAGGCCAGGTCCTAACAAAGTCAGGACCTGGAAGGTTTAGCAAGTGAAAGAGAAGGATTCCAAAGGAATTCAGTCCTTGAAGAAAGGAATTTATCAGAATTCAGAAGGTTGAGAATTGGTTCCCAGAATCTACTGCTCTTCTTTCCTCCCTTGCTAGTCCCCAATGGTACTTTCCCCCTGCTTTCAGAACTATCACACACCTCCATTCTAAGACCACTCCAGCAGAGACCTTGGAATTGATGGTGGTCAAAATTGACTCTGGGGAAATAAAAATGAATTATAAATATAAAAGATAAGAGATTCCCAATCAACTTAAGAAATGAAAATTAAAATAAGGAGATAACTAGATTTTAAGCACATGAAAAGATATGTTCAGAATACTTACAAATGAGGGCAAACTTGTTGTAATAAGAATTTTATTGTAACATTGATTTTCTGAGTCTCAAGACATAAATGATTTAGGTTTTAGGTTTTTTAATAAACAAAAAATATAACATTGTTCCAATAAAGATAATGATAGTTTGGCATTTAAAAATGTCATGAACACTGTAAAAATGAATGCTGCAGCTGCTTCTACCACTCTCACATGGATAGTCTTTGGATAAATGGTGGTAAGTCCTGTGTAGTCTCTAAAATTGTCTTGATCCCTTTATCAGTTATTTGTTGCAGCATAACAAACCAGCCCCAAACCATAGTGGCTGAAAACTTCAACAAGTTATTACTTGTGTTAACTGGGCAGTCCTTTTGCTGTTCTTGCCTAGCTCACTCATGAGGCTTCAGTCAGTTGGAGGATCGGGCTAAGTGGCTGGGATGGTTGCAATAGCTGGGACTCTCTCTCCATGTTCTTGTGTCTCTGGAATCTTCACAGCATGGGGGTCTCAGCTTCTGCAAGGGCAGAAGCTGCAAGGTCTTTTCAGACAGACGCTTGGAAGTCACACAGCTTTCCTTCCACCACATTCCATTAATCAATGCTAGTCACAAGGCCAGTCCAGATTCCAAGGTAGGGGAATTAGATCCCACCTCCTCATGAGAAGAGTGGCAAAGTCACACTGCGAGGGGGCCCATGTCTAAGGAAGAGAAATGTGTGGTCATTTTTGCAAATAATCTACCACAGCCTCTTAGCCATCACTGAGGAGTAAGAAGGAGACTTAACAAGAGAGGGATAATTATTTCTAAGGAATAATTTTGCCTCTGTTCACCCTTAAAACCTGGAACTTTAGACCTTTGGCCTAATTGCTGACTGTAATTTTTATATTGATGTATAAATGTTAGAACTGTACTATACATCTGTATTTGGGAAGTAGATAAATTTCTTCAAAGTTTGTGCTGACTTTTTGTTCATAAACTGACTTTCAACTTTGTAATTTATAAGCTTAAAAAGAGTAGTCCCCATTTATTTTGCCCTCTTTCCAAGATATAATCTTTGTAATCATCAAAGAAGCCAGCGTATTTTAATTCTAAAATTGTTTTAATTATCTTATTTAATTATGTCAACATTGTTGACATTATGAGCTTTTGAATTGTAAATTCAATAAAGAAAAATACAGTTGATGTTTATATTTTAATTCTTTTTATTGTTTGCATTCCAAATGGCCAAACAGGCTGCAAAGACTGACAAGTTTCTTGCACCTGTGTCTGCATTTCTTCAAAAGTCAGGATACCAAATAGAATAATTTGTTGATAAACAGAAGGCTTTATTTCTGGGTTTCTGGGAAAAAAATCACCATAAATCTGATCATGAAATCCACTAGATTATCATTTAGAAAGTCTTTTGTTAATGGTCATAGACCCTCTTTTTAAGTTCTCCCTCTCTTCTTTTATTCTCCTGATGATAAATAGGTTGAAATCAATTTTCAGTGTGTGTGTTTGTGTATATATCTATGAATTTCTGAGGGAAAGGAGAGAGACAGAGACAGAGATAGAGAGAAAGAGAGACAGAGAGAAAATGAGAAAAGTTGAAGGTGCTCTACTCATCCCACATGTTTTGACCTCATCCTTGTTTTGTTTACATTCTTCTTGCTTTCTGGAGACCATGATGCTTAACTCAATTGTTCAATTTTGAGTCTCCAAAATTTCCCAAATCCCCCCAATTCAGTGGCTTTCATTGTCCTTTTTGGAAACACCTCTGATTATTTTTAAACATTTTGGAAATTTGTACACTGATATGTAACTGTCCAATGGGATGAGAAGGATGATGGTGATGAAATTGTTTGTCTCAATATTTATTGAGTACCTCCTTTATTCCAGGAACTTGCTAAATATTGAGGATACAGAAAAAGAATACATCGTGTAAATTTCTCTCAAAGAATTCTTCCTATCAGGAGTTGGTGAACTTCTTTTCTGTAAAGGGCCAGGTAGTAAATATTTTAAACTTTGTTGGCCATAAAGCCACAGTCACAACTACTCAATTTTGTCTACATATAGTACAGAAGCATCCCGAGAAAATACATAAATGTGTTGATATGACTGTCTTCCAATAAAACTATATTTACAGAAACAGATGGTGAACTGGATTTTGCCTCTGAGCTACAGTCTGATGACCCCTGTTCTATATAATTGAGGCACATAAAATTTAAGAGCAGTAAAGTGTTATAAGTAATGTGCTAGTAATAGGTACAGGGGCATGAAAGAGAAAGTGCTAGTTCTCTGGGGTAGAAGTGGTTAGAAGAAACTTGGTATAAGAAACGAATAGGTTTCTGTCAAGTGTACTAGGAAAAGAACAGACAAAATAACATTTCCCAGGAACTACAAGTGGTTTGGAATGACTGGGTCACAGGGCATAACCACCATGTTATTATGCCAGTCATGAAATTTTTAAGCTCAAGGGAATTTTAAAGTTTCTCTACCCAATTACTCATCAATTCAGTGATACTTTTACAACGTTCCAGAAAGAATTTGTGAAAATGACATGTAGGGATCAGTAGCACTACATGCTTTAAACCTTATGTATATCAAATATCTGTTAAAACAAATATCTTTACATCAAACAAATAGTTAAAGCACAGCTGATAGCTCATTTATTTCAAGCAACCACCAACACAATAACATTTTCATTTCCCTCTGTACATGCTGCTCTCTTACACCCCTCTCTCTGCATGGGTTTAGATTCACAGTGGCATTTGCCTCTTAGGAGGGGAAGATCCAGGTTTGTGGAACCTGAAAATTATACTTTTGAGGCTCTCTTTACAGAAAATAAAACTATAAATACAAATTTGATAGGTTAGCTCTTGGGACCTTGGAAAGGATCTGTATGAGGGAGGGGCCCTGAAACTTAAGTTTCATCAGCTTTGTGGCAAATCTGCCTCAAATAGCAATCGAATTTTCCAAGTTTCATTAAACTGTACAGATCTAAAGAACTAACTCATATTCTTTCCCCTCAAAATCTGCCGATATTTGGCATATGGCAGCACCCACATTTTTGAAATCTAGAAGTACTAAGGGTCATCCTCTACTTGGCTCTCTCTAACACACCAAATCCAACCAAGGCCAAGTTCGGTGACTTTTATCTCATGAAGAGCTCAGGTATCTGTCTCCTCCCCCTCACTGTCCCCACTTCACACCTGCCCATTCAACGAGCTAGTCTTGTCACCTTCAACCCCACCTTCACGTTGTTTCCAAAAAAGGAAAAATTACGTTCTAAAATGTAAATCTAATAAGATTACTCACCTGCTTAAAACCTCTCGGTAGCTCTCCATGATCTCTCAAAAACCTTTATAATGATGTGCTAAGTCTTTCATGATCAATCTTTGCAACTTATTCTCATTCCAACTTTTCTTCACGAACTTTCTAGAATGACCTTTCTGGCCTCAAAACACAATGTCAAACTGTGTTTAGAATTTTCTCAGTGTCTCTCTCCATAGAAGAAATATTTAAAACTTCTTTGCACAGTGTACAAGAACCTCCATAAGCTGGTTCTTACTAATTCGTTCAGCCTCATCTCTCTCCAAGTCTCCAAACACACCATATTCTCTCAGGCTGCCTTGACCTGCAGCCACTATGTACGCTGCCTGGCGCACCTTCGTCTTTCTGGTCCACCTGGCTAACTACTTCATTATAATTCCATCTTCCCTGAGTTCTTTGGCTTATACCAGGTGTGATTTTTCTTCTACATTTTGTCTAGTTCTCCAATAAAGAGATTACGTTTTTATCTACACTGGTTTACTTTAAAATCTGTCCCCTTTCTATAATCTAGATTTAAGCTCCTTTAGGAAAAAACATACTTTTAATTTTTAAATTCCTCTCTCTCTGTTATTATTCCATGTACAGTAACATACAATATATACTTCTTGAATGAATGAATGAGTGAATTAATGGGTTTGAATGTGAAAAAGTACGCATAGATGAACCACTCATAACAAAGACATTTCTGTGCAACAAAAAGATATTCTGTTTCCTGCATATTAAAATAATGAGCTCTGTCATTTGGGTATGAGATTTGGCATATATACAGTCCTTCTAGGTATGAGATTTGTCATGTATACAGTCCTTTTAAGTCACAGTCTTCCATTTGTTCTAGAAGAAGCCACGTTAGTGCTGAAGCCCTAATCAAGCATGTCCCTTCATTATGTTAGTATTGGTTTAACACATAACAGTCTTTGAAGTCCATGCAAATGAAAAATATTTCACCATCCCTTGACATTACTATTTTCTTTTTTTCTAAGGTTGGGGAAGGAAGAAAGGGGAGTGGGTTCTATATTCAACTAACCTGACTATCTAGGGCTTGGTCAGCCTTCTCTCTTGGTTTCTCTGTTACATTTAAAGGACTTTGATCTGTCTCCATGCTGGTGTAGCCTTTACTCTGACCAGTCCTATATCCTCATTTCCAACAACATGTTTCTTCCATTTTAGATGTGTTCCTGCCTCCTTCCTATTGTGGTCTTCATCTTTCCACTATAGTATCTCATCTTAACATAAAAATCTTCCCTAACATACAGACCTCCTTGTACACTATAATTGGTGCTTCTTTAGCATTTGTGTGAGTGCTATAACCTGCAGCTGAGACTCTGGCTACCTACATTAAACCAGAAATAACACAGTGGCCAAGTGAGCACAGGACAAGGAAGGAGGTTGAGGCAGATCTTCTGAAAGTGGGGTCTTCATTGCAGGTGTAAGAATCACATGAGGTTCTTGTTGAACATTCAGATCCTTGGATCGTATTAAATCAGAATCTGACTAGCCCATGAAATTCTTAAGCAGACAGAAATTTGAAAATGTGTGCATCATGATAATTTTTAAAGTGTCATACTTCATTTAACATGTCTTCTGGTTAAGCAGAATTTGGAAAACAATGATAATCATGAAGGTGGTTTATAAACCTGCAGGTTAGTGAATTTTGTTAGATTGTTAAGTTTCTTGTAGGAATAGCAAAATCCTTAGCCTCATCCAAGCTCAACAACATTATAGGAGCTCAGAAAATAGCCATTAAATTAACTTGTATTTTGAATCAGTAACTTTAAAAAATGAAAAACTCAGATAGGACACTGCTATTTAGACATTAGACTTTATTCTGGCAAATCCTATAGTCAATTAATGTTGTCTAAGAACAGAGAAATTCCATCATGTCTAAGGAACAGAGAAATTCCATCAATTTCTAGCCCTAAGATTAATTGCCTGGGTGGTCTGGTCAACTTTATAGCATTTCCTTGCCTCAAAGTTTTCAGCTTTCAAGTGGGAAGCATACCTATGGAAATTCCTATTTCATGTGTGCTATAAATAGTACATATGTTATGATATGGGAAAACAGTTTGGAAAAAACACAGCTTTTCTTCAAATACATTTTATAATAAAATCTGCACCAAAGTATTTTTTAATTTTTACTCAGTAGTATTTAGTTAAATGGTTGCTTGTTTAAAATCTTTTCTCCCTATTTAGGCCTCTTAATAACTATTTACTTAATGAGTGAATGATGTGATGTTGGACCCATTTCCTGCAAAATATTCAGCTGTTCTCATGGCACCCAAGACTTTTAAACCAATAATTTGAGAATTAAGTCATATTATTATTCAATTACTGTATAGTTTTAGAAAAAAATACTTTTAATTTATCAGTGTGTTGATAATTTATCATGACAGTAGCAACATTTAAAAAATATCATCCACCTTCATTGGATTTAGTATTAAACTTATAATCTTGTGGTGAGTCTACTAATGTGTATATAGACACCATCCTATAGTTCTTAAAATTTCCATTTTTATCTTATATTTTATTTTCTTTGGGTAATTTTGTTGTCCTTTCTTCCTTATGTTCCCCATAATTTCCTAGGCCAAGGCTGAGGAAGATCTGATGTTATGCCTTCTGTTTGATGAGGACCACAGTTTGATCTGTTTGTGGAGTCTAGACATTTTTCCATCTCCTTCACATTCCCAAGGCGTCTGGATGGGAAAGGGAAGGGAGGAAAAGGAGTAGTTGGAAGGAGGGGGAAGCACAGATATAGCTTCCATGTAGTTTCTACTCTGCCCGGTTCCCTTGTTGATTGAAGCATGCTGCTTTCTAGCCTCATCTTGCAGGATGAGGAAGGGAGGAAGTTGTCAGGCAATGTCCATTCTTGCCTCTTCCTGGGGAACCATTGGAAGTGGTACACCTCAGGGCTTTGGATCCCCCCTCAACCCCATCAGTGAGGGTGACTTGATCAATAAGGAAGTGCCATGGGCAATGGAGAAGCTGTCCTACTTCTAATCTGCTTCGGACTGAGAGAATAAAAAAAGGAAACTAACCTGTCTCAATGTTCTGCTATTAAATAGATACTCTGCTAAGACACTGACATATTTTTGCTACATCTCTGTGAAGTGGCTATTGTTACTTCTTCATTGGTAAAAAGATAATTAAGCTCAAACTTTAATCAGCTTGCTTAAGTCAAACAGCTACTAAGAAATGGAACTATAATTAAACTAAATGTGAGAACTGGACTCAAATTCCATGTTAATGACTTTAAATCCACATTGATACACACACTCCTCAAAGCGGCCCAAGGAAACCAACTTTTAGAATTGTGCATATATTACATGTGAAGAGGTACTGACCAAGGTCCAAGGGGATTATCCTTTGAATAAAGCTCACACACAAAACCAAACCAAACCAAACCCAACCCAACCCAGAGCTTTCAAGGTGAGTGGCCTTTGGGTTATTTGATGTTTTCTATTTCAGGGAAGTCATGATACTAAGTCCAGATAATGCTTTTGTTTTATACTTAGTTAAGTATTATTAAACTTGTTTTTGACTGCACCTTGTGGATATTGCAGAGTATGTTTACCTAACTACCCACCTAAAAAAATTATACTCCATCACTGTATTGTTAAGGATGAATTCAATTTCAAAATCTGCTCCAGGTTTTGAAAGAAGCAGACACTTCTTTTGTTTCCAGTCTCCTGATTCCTGTGCTTATCAGTACTATATAGTTAGCAATACATACTTAATGATTAATATAAGGCAAGAATAGCATTGATGCAAAGAAAGAAAATATTTAACCCTACATGTATTTAAGTCCTACACAAAGAAAACTATGCAATACGTAGTGCTATGCAATTTAGAATATGTTTAGGGATGACCCTTGAGAAAATTATAAAGGGATGAAGCTTGTTTTCAACATCCTTAGCTCCTACTTTCGGAATTCTTTGTAGCATTCTATAATACGTATTATTATTCTTAATGACCGCACATTTAAACAGCCAAATAAATGAGTCTTTAATTGTTGAAATGCATCAAATAGAAGAATATTTGTGGGGGCTTGTTGATTTGTTCTGAAATCACAGCATTCTGTACTATTTGTAAGAAAGGGTCACCCCTCAGCTTTACAGAGTCCTAGAGGTAAGGTCTCACAATATAAACTGAGATCCTAGGTAGAAACATTGAAACAATTCTTTGAAAAATGAAACTAGGCTAACAGGATGACTGGTGTTCACTTCCAGCAGAGGTAGAGACAAAGACCCCTCCCATGTTGGTTCTGATTGTCAAAAACACTCAGAGTTATCTATTTATAGTTGCCATCCAAAATGCATGAAGAGAAACGCCTGCTTTTCTCCAAATTTTTTTCCTTCCTATCAAGATAAAAACAGAAATCTTAGTTCAAGTTCTTCTATTAATATTCCAGAATAAGCAGGCAGAATTGTGAAAAGTTCTATAAACCTTTAAATTGCCATTAGCTAATCAGAATCATTGTTCAGTGACCATTTTTATTAAATGACCAGTGAATCAGAATGTTCATACTGCTTTTCAATTAAAATGTAGAATAGCCAGAACTGACTCAATAGCACACAGAGCAGCAGCAGAATGACCCAGTGAAACTGCCTTTACCCAGAAGTAATTGACCACTTAAGCACTTAAGTTAACTTCTTGATGTAGCCTGTTATTTCTGCTAATGTCATTTCTAAAGGCTTTTCCTACAGAAAAGAGCACTCATAAACAATATATCCTGTAATAAGGTGTTCAAGATAAAAACTGCTCATGATTTTAAAAATTCCGTCAAAGCATAATGCTATTCTTTTTCCTTGTCATTTGTTAGGGATTCATGCAATATCCTAGGGTGACTGAGTGAAGAAGGGTTATAGAAAAATAGAGGTGACATGGATAGCTCAGGTATGACCAGTAAAGGATAGGACTAGTAAAATTTATTTTGAATTTAAATGTACTTATACATGTGCTCAGACACACACAGACATATACAACTATTTGAAAGATCAAAGCAATTGATGGCAAAATGAAAAATTTAGTCCTTAAATTAACACAAACATGGCAGTAGATAATGTTTGGCTATTGCTTTCTCTCACAGAATTAATAGGGTTGTTCTTTTAGTTTTATTTTTGTTGTTGTTGTTCCATGAACAGTAGAAAGAGCTTAATTACACCAAGGTAGGACGGACTAGCTACTAAAGAGTTAAGTTTTCCATAAGAAGAGAAACACAGTTAAGTACTACATCACAAATTACCATTTTTATGTCACCACCCCACCATGACTTTAGCACTAAGCCTGCTACATCTTCACACTCTCATTAGGATATAATGCATATTCATGGTCCTGATTATATAGCCACTTTTTTGACTTGTTTTAATTGTGCATGAAGACACTGTGACAGGAGACCTGACCTTTTCAAGATCATTTTCTCTCCATTGCTTTTCACAAAGCTATTAACTTGTCTCCTTCCCAAAGATTGCAATAATTTATTTCCCATTAATAAAAAATTCCTGATGCCATGCTAATTAAAATTTATTCAGCAAATAGAATTCTTAGGATTATTTTCTAATGGCTTTAAATACTTCCAGCCTAGGAAGAAAAATAATATTAAGGGGTACAGGCTGAGTGGATAATTGCATACATTGAAGAAAAATGAATATACAACCAATGCTGTAGCTTACTTCACATCAATTACCCAGAGGAGTTGCTTTACTATTTTCAAAAGATATATTAAATAATTTATTTCAGGGGTATCATTATGGTCTTGAAATTATCCCAATTGAATGAAAAGCTCAGCAACTTCCATCTACGAACAACACATGTTGGTATAAGAAATTCAGACCAAGTTAAAAAATTGTGTGTAGGTGTAAATGAGATTATTTAAGGGGGTCACTTAGCTAAAGTGGCAACTGAAGTGCAATAAGTGTGAATAAGGGAAAAATGAAATGAAAGGAAATGAATTTCTTTTCTTACTAAGTGGCACCTCTCTTTCTCTTTGTGATCAAGAGTACCCTGTGAGAAAACCAAATTTCCAGAGCATGTTGTTTTTGAATCTCATTCTGAGAGAAGTTAAGTATATCTTCTTCATGTTATGCACTTTTTCTCTTTTAACGTGATGAAAATTGTGTGTTAAAATGTTTATATGCAAAATGTTTTAGACCTAAAGTGCTGTGGGTAGCACATTATATTTATTGTCAACCTATTTGTTCCATATAAAAATAATATCAGTGCCTAAAGGATGTCAGTTCTACTTTGAGCCATCATAAACATAACTCTTTCTGGTTTTTGACATACCAATTGCATTGGACAAGTGGGATTAGAAAGCCCAAGAGAACTTTGTGTGCTTATAATTTTCCAATGGAAACAAAGCTCCTTGAGTATTTTCTTCATAGTCTGGGAAATTAGAAAAGGAAGGAGTGGATGGGCAATCTAGTTAACCTGCCAACTGGGGCAATTTTCCCCCTTAAATAGAAGGCTTCATTGTCCCATCCAATATAATTTTAAAGACTTTTTCCCCTGTTCTCATTCACAGTCCAAAAGGAAAAAGAAAGTTAGGGGAAGAACTGTTATTTTGATGCTGCAGAGTGTGCAGTGAGCTTTTACACATATTATTTCACTGGACCCTCAATATTATTCTTCGAGCCAGTTAGGATAATTTTTCACACCTTGTTTTACAGATAAAGAAACTGAAAGCACAAATGAAATCATGTGTTCAAGATTTTTGGCTAATAAATTAAGGAACCAGGGCTCAACCCAAGATTCCGTGGCCCTTCTTAAGTTCCTGCCAAATTAACTCAAATAAGCTAGCCTTATCAGCCTCTGCAGCAGTGGTTGTCAACTGGGAACAATATTGCTCTCCAGAGAATATTCCACAATATCTGAAGTCATTTTTGGTTGTCACAATTACTGTGTGTTTGTTGGAGGGTGCATTTGGCATTTAGCAGCATCCTACAATGCACAGGACAGGCTCCACAGCTCAGTATTATTTGATTCAAAATATAAGAGTGTGATTGTTGAGAAATCCTGGTTTATAAATATGAGTTTAAAAAGAAATGAAATAGAGGTAAACAACTTTTGAAATAAAATTCTTTACAGATGGATTTTTAGTTTGATTGGAAAATGTGATAAAGACTGTAAAACAATGGAAATAAAAGTAGGAGAAAACCAGAAAGCAAAGAAACAGAGCCAGAATATAAGGCAAAATAGTCCTTAAGAGAAAATTAATCCTGGGAGGAAAAAAATAAAGGAGTAAAAAGGAAATGTTTAGATTAAAGATCAGTGAAGGTCCTAGAACAGAAAGCAGATAAAAAAATTCTAAAATTTGTACAGAAATAAAGACCAAAGATGATGTGAATGACTGGGCATCCAGAAAATTATACTGACACGAGAATGGAGACACTTGATAAAGTCCTGGAGAAGTCCAGTGACAGGAAGTACTATTAGATGGACCAATCTGAGAAGTACATAGAAGAAGAAGAAAAGGACTAGGAAATACTCTTTAATGCAAGATACAGCATCAGTGTTTCAAGTGCCTAATGCTTGAGGGATAAAAAGAAAGAAAGAGAGCAGCTAACTGGGCTACCAATAAAGGTAAGGGTGGAATACTAGCGAAATAGGAGTTTAAACTCAGCACAGAGCATTCTTGCTGTGGGAGTTCATCTTCCTTGTTCTGAAATCTTCATATAATGCGTACTGTAATCAATTTGGTTAGAGGAGTATATTTTACCTTGTTTAGTCATTTAAAAAAAATTAAAAATACCTCATTTTAGAATATGTTAGAGGATATTCTAATGCTTTGTGAAATTTAAGGCAGACCTGGAATTTCCAATCCTACTAGGAATTTAAAATTAACAAGATTCAATAAAATCATGGTGGGTTGGGTTGTGTGTGTGTGTGAAACATGACAGATCCAGTCTGTTGAAAATAAAGATTCTCAACAATGTATATCTCTTTGGGGCTCCTGGAACTAATTCCAAAGCACACTTATGTGTGTTTGTGTTTTGTGTGGGGAGGAGCTGGGCTTCCCCATACCAACAAGCAATTCTCAGACAGCAGCAGGGTGTCTGAGAATTCAACTCAATTCTGACACTATCTACCCGAGAGCATCAGATTCCTAGGTTAAGGGCTCAGTCCTACAAGACTCCCCTTCCCCCTTCATCCCCACCAAGCCCATTTCAAATGCCAGTCAGAAGTCCAAGTTGTTACCTGTGCTTCTGACAGACTAGCTACAAACTGGAATTTCCCATTACCTCTTCCTTAGGTTTTATTAATTTCCTAGAGTGGCTAACAGAGCTGAGAGAAACATCTTACTTACTAAATCACCAGTTTATTATAAGTGGATATAACTCAGGAAAAGCTAGATGAAAAAGAGGCACGGAAACAAGGTGTGGGGAAAGGGTGTGGAGCTTCTGTGCCCTCTTTAGGTGCCAGTCTCTCAGCATCTCTAGGTGTTCACCAACCAACAAGCTCTCTGAGCCTCCTTCTTTTTGGGGTTTTTAGTGGAAGCTTCTTACATAGGCATAATTGACTAAACCATTGGCCAATAGTGATTGAATTTAATCTCCAGGTCTTCTCCCTTCCCCAGAAGTCAGAGGTCACAGGGTTGGCTGTCCTGGCAACCAGCTCCCATCCTAAGGTACTTTCCAAAAGTCACCATTACCACAACAAAAGACACTTTATTGCTCTTGTCACTTAGGAAATTCCAAGAGTTTTAGGAGCTCTGTGCCAGAAATTGGAACAAAGACCAAATATATATTTCTTATTATAGATCACAATATCAGAACAGTCTCAGCTGAATTTCCTTGCCTTTTAGCCATCTTGTTGAAACTATGAGAGAAGACTGATGAAAGACAGGCAGTTTAGGATCAAACAAACTGAGAAAAGGCTGTGAAGCCCATCCCTAGCTCTTACTGGCTTATGTAGTGCAAACATTCCCAAACTTTTCAAACATCAGTTTCCTATTTGGTAAACTAGGAATAACAACAACTATTTCCCAGAGTGGTATTAAAAATATTTCACAATTAGTATAGTATGGATCCTGATCAAACAAAATGGGTACACTGACCAATCAGAATGGACATAGCTGTAAACAACCAATATGACCAGACTAATCACTGACTATCAGTCCTGCCTTGCTTACAAAGTCCTGGGGAGACATATAATTTTGTTTGTTCATTTACTCATCTACTTATTACATATTTATTATACATGTACCAGGTTCCAGATGCTCTATTGGTACAGGGAAAATAGAGATAGATAAATACTATTTTCATGAAAGAATCAAAGTCTAGTGAGAGAAATAAGCATATAAATTAAAAATATAACTGCATATATATGAGGAATTATTAATATTGAGCTTTATTCAATTATCACTTGCTTTTGGGTTCCACTCACATCCATGTCTCCAGCCTTAACTTTTCCTTGATGTTTAGTCCTGCCATCATTGGGTCTTTCCTATCATTCAGGTCCTATATCTAGTCCTCAGTCAATCCTGTTGACATTTCCCTGTTTAATTTCCCCCCATTCTTTTCCAGGCCCACACTAACTCAAACCTTACTACTTCCTGCCTGACCCCCATTCTAGGCTCTCTGCTTTTGCTCCTACTATATATATTCCCAATTCTTAACATTTTTCAACTACCAATGTGTACATTTTATTTATTCTTCAAGACCCTATCATATCACTGTGTTCTGTTTTCTCTGAGTTATTACTTTCAGAAATTAACTCATCATGTATTTTCTTACATGGTTATGTGTCTCCTTGTCCTCCCTTCCCTTCTGACCCACCCTGACTATTAGCTACATGAGCAAAAACTTGACACATAGTAGACATTCAGTAAGTATGTGGTGAATGAATGAACGAATGAGTGAAAGAATAAATGATTTGCCATGTTCTTCCCACCCCTCAGACACAACTGCCTGAATTCCTACACAATTGTATCTGTGTTTGTCTAGCTCTGGATTCTCACAGTTTAGAGTCTCTATTATCTTACCAATCATTACTTCTAATAGTTCTTGGAACTCTTGCACAAATAGTTCTTCATATAACTAAAAATTATAATTTTGCTTGACCATGAGTCTTTCTATTGACATCCTCTCAATATCATTGCTAAAACAAAACTCTGTGTCTTTTAAATATTTATAGCTTTGACATTAAAAAGAAACAGTATTAGTCCATTAGAGCAACCTACCAAAAACTCATTTTCTTCTGCACTTAGATGAAAGTAAATTAAAGAATGTAGATTAAAACTCAAAGTATGTAAACCCACTGTTTCTCATTTGCTGTGTTAATGAAGGCTGCAGGAAGACATTGCTGACTTCATTAGCCTGTGTTTTCATTTTCTGTTTCTCTCTCCTCTCAGTCCTTGTGTTCTACGTCACCCGTCTGAGCCTTTGACACCTTTCTCGGATAAAATATGGATCTTATTCAAACATAAACTGTTCAAAACACTTGTGTTAATCGTAGTACATTGACAGAGAACCATTGTAAAGGCTCAGAGTAACCTGTATTATTTTTAAATTTTTTTCTGAATAATAAAATATATGTTTATTTTTAGCAAACTTGGACAACACAAACAGGGAAACACACTAGACAGTATATATTAAGTACCAAATTAGTGGTGCTGACAATGATTGATTGATCACTCTAGTGATTGATTTCTGAATGAATTGGATAAGAAATGATAGTATAACACTCAGAGGAAAGGAAACCCTGACCTGTATTATCCTGAAGGAGACACCTCTGCCTTCAGAAATCTTAATTTACTTACATTTTAATCACATTTCAAAAGAATTCCCTGTTTAGCTCCCTTTCTTACTCCTCACTTTCCCATAGTATTTGACTCATTGCAAAAGTTTATATTAGTGTTAAATGAAGTCCTCCTTATTACAGAAGCTGATATGAAAAAAATACTGCAACGACTTAGCAGACATGTTTGGGGAATTTTTTTCAGCAAAGAGAGAGCTACCATCAGCCATTTTTGCTGAAAGTGATTTAGCAATCATTATTTAGGGGATAGCCATAGGATATTTATTTTTTCCAGAAAGGCTCTTAAGGTTGCCTTAATTTATGTGGTCATTTAAAAGTATTGATTATTGCCTAGTGGCATTGGAGATATGGATGCTGAAATCAGGACTGAGTTATGGATTAGATAGTTGAAAATTTATGCTGTGGATGCATATCTGCTTAATTAAACAGAAGTCATATTCTCTTAAGTGAGACACTCAGCTTTGCCTATCAAACAAGAATATAGAACAAAGATATTTGCTTATGAAGAGTTAAGGCAAACTATTATGACAAGCCTGTAGCTATTGGTCAGCCTCAAGCTCAGAAACACCCCATGTCATTTGATGTACCCAGCTGAGTTACTATTGTTTGAGTTCCACTTTTACTTCTGCTGGGAATTGTCTTAGCACTTCCTGATGTACCTGAATAATGAGGTTGTTGCACCTGCGAAATAATTATCACACAAGCCACCATCACCCAGGGGATGTTAAGTGCAGCATATGTGCCAACTCATTGTGTACTGGTGGGCTGTCTTCCTCCTTATACCTTTCCTGCTTCTTCTCTTTAGTGCAAACATGCTATTTAATCAAATGAGACTAACTTGGCAAACAGCATAAAATTCATCTGCACCTTCTTCAAATCACCACTGAAAACAAATTTCCCATCTCCAATTTTATGTCTGAGGTGTGGAATGAATATAAGACAGTCATATTTATGGTCACCAAAGCTGCTCTGCTAAAGAAGAAGGGATATAAAAAACTGATGGGTATGCACATGGGTCAAATCTTATTATTTGGAAAGAGAATCAACAAATAATAAAATCATTTTTCTTTCTCATTGAGAAAATGCCAATTTAGTTTAAGATAGCATGATATAAAAACTTTCCTTTAGGTCCCATGAAAATCTTCCACATACAAAATACATGTGCATATTGGGATTTTTTTGGACACCAAGACATGGAAAACTACAATTTAAACTTAATTTTCACATGTATGCACATAGAAAATAGAGATGTTTCGTGTTCACAGTGATGACTTTAGTACCTTTACAATAATTTCAATAAATACGTGCAGTAGAATTTGATAGTGGTGAATGTTAACCCATTCTGAATTTCTGAAAATCAACTCAGAATAGTACATCAATGTTTTATGTGATCAGTGGTTTAGATCTCTGAGTATTAAGTGTCTGGACTAGCTCTCTCATCCCCCCTTATAACCTTCTTCTTGTTGGAAGGGTTGGAAAGTTAAAAACTACATTTCTTATGCTGTCTCACAACCATGGTTCTGATTTCAAATCAGTTTCTACACGTTGTACTCAATAAGAGACTTGGGGGTAGACGTGAGGGAAGGGCCACCTTCTGATACTTCTAGGTCAGTGGTTTTCCAAGTTTGGTCCCTGACCAGCAGCAGTATTGTGACTTGGGAACTTGTTAGAAGTGTAAATTCTTGACCCCACCCTCAACTTACTGAGTTAGAAATTGTTGAGGTAGGTCCAGCAATCTGTATTTTAACAAGATTTCCATTTGATTTTGATGTACATTGAAGTTTGAAAATCACTGCTAGGCTACTGGTAGCTGATTAACAAGATAGTGGACACTTGAGGATTCCTTGTACAGCAGTCTATTCTCCAGATTCCTGAGTGTTGAGGTGCAATTGAGCAGACACATCTTCCTGATCTGACTTCCTAATTGAAAAGATGGACGTCCATTCTCCAATTTCTCTGAAATGAGAGGCAATTATTTCCCTCACATTGGTGTCTTGTGTTTAGCAGAGTTTCTGAGGCAGCCTCCAAGACAGGAGCTGCCCTAGTGAATCACCTGTATTGTTCCAGAAATCTGAGGAAGACCAACCTAAAACTTGCTTCTTCTAACCTTCCTGTACTCTCATAAGCATCTACCTATGTTACATACTTTCTTCTTAAAATATCTAGGGTGAGATCTCTTTCCTACACTGGACCATGGTTGAGCCATTCACTGAGGCAGTTTTGAAACATGGATGCCAAATTCTTTGCACATTTTTTCATTGAAAGGTGGAATCTCCCTTTGAACTTGGGGTCTATGATTGCTTGACCAATAGCACACGGTAGAAGTGACACAATGCTAAGGTTTTAAGAAATTGACAGCTTCCATTCCTTGTCTATTGGGACACTGGTTCTTGTAACGCAGACACCAGCCTGTGAGGAAGCCAGACAATAACCAGCACTGAATTATCAACCATATAAGTGAGACATCTTGGGTGAGGATTCTCCAGCTTCAGGCAAGCAGGCCCAGCTGATGGCACACGGAGCAAAGATGAACCTTCCCTTCTGAGCTCTGCCCAGATGGAAGACTCAGGAGCTTGGGGAAAAAAAAAAGATTATAAAGTTTAAAAAAAAGTTTTAAAAAGACTTTTAAAAAGTTACTATAAAGTTTATACTAAATATAATCTTGCCAGTCTGATATTCCTTGATTTGCCTTTCTACTATCCCTAATTCCAGGGTTTTGTTGTGGACATTACTCTTAAATAAGGCAAAACTAATTAAACCTGGACACTGATCCCTCTTATATAAAGACATCAGAAGACTCTGCTGCTGTTTTAAGCCACTAGGTTTGTCATGGTCTGTTATGCACAAATAGCTATCTGGAAAAGCAATAGCTTATCTCTAAGCCAGAATATTAGTAGAATTAGAACAAGGATGTCAAATCTAGGCCAGGGTGTTTTCATAGTTTGGGTTCCCCTAAAGCAGATCCAGATGTGAGGTGGTTGGGGTATGACATTACAAACAAGATAGGAGGGGATCTCAAAGAGGCCCTTCCATAGCTCTTATATCACATCACAGAGCTAGTTCTAATATTTTCTCTAAGTCTAGTTGTATGAAATTAGCATGTTTTCTGCCATGGAGGCACCTGTGTACTAGAGACAATGTATGATTTTCTCTGTATATATTTTCAAGAAATCATCATTTCCCTCTTTTCCAGATGAAAAAACAGAAGTGCAGAAAGGTTAGGCAATACTCACAACATCATATATTTAATAAGTGAATGAAATGATAAGGCACACGACCCCGACCCTGGTCTCTCTGAATCCTAAGTAATATTCAATCATATACAACATAGTGAAGCAGAAACTTGGCTATTCTTATTGAAACTGTAGATCTTAGAGAAATCAGGCAAATTAGATAATTCAAGATTATAATAATTAAAACAAATTATGTTTATAAAGTATTATTATTTTAAATCATTCACACAATGTTTTATTTGATCTTCACAAAAACTTTATGAGATAAATAGGGCAGGGATTTGGCTTCATGTATTTTTTTATAGTTTAGAATATTAAGACTCAGAATGTATTAGTGATTTGTTCAAATCAATGTTTGACCTGAGTCATCTATTTTGGTTGTGAACATGGAGCAAATTTCCTGGGTAATTCCTAATTTTCCACCACAAAGTTATAACAAATAGGTCATTTTAGTACCCTTAATTAACAATTCATTGTTCTATGTTTTAATGACCTTTTCCTTTAAAAATTTTAAATTCCATTATGTATATCTTTATTCACTGAAATGAAGAACTAAATATAGTAATAATAATTTTGAACTCTTCATTTCTTAAATTAAAAAAAAATCATGGAAACATAGAACTTCAAGATTTGAAAAATACCTTTAAGAAAAATTTTTAAAATGTCCCTTCTTACAAATAAAGAAACAATAAACACTCTGAGAAGTGAAGTGACTTTTCTAAGGTCATGGCTAGTTTATGCAGAGTGAGGTCTAGGACCCACACTTTCTGACTGTGCCCCTCAAGACAGTACATACACATGCTGTCTTCTTAACTGTTGTGCACAAAAGTGCCTGTCACAGTGTGGGGTCTTTATGTTTATTGAATAAATAAACAGTATCAGAACCGACTCTGTTTCTATGATAAGCCACTTGAAGGCAGGGATTATGGTTTATTGACTTTGTATTTCCTACAATGCCTAAGGACAAATTTTAAGCTCAAATCAAATACCCAAAAAGATTGGTTGAATTTGATTTGGAAACAAGGATGACAGCCTCAGATGTGTGGTGTACAATACTAAGCCATTTTCTCTCTTCTTCCCTCAAGAAATTTGCATTTTAATGTATGCTCTTTCCACAAGCACTTTCAGTTGTCACAAAATAGTGACAACTAATGTTTGTATGTCTCCTTCCAAAGTTATTTCCCCTACATGCTTTTATTTGATTCTGTCACAACCAAGGGAAGGTTTATATGGGGAGACAGTACGTTATAGAGAGGTTAATGGATTTGTTCAAAGCTATACAGAGAATACATGTAAAGCAGGGGATTTGAATTTAGGCTTTGTGTTCCAGAAGTCATGCTCCTTTCAGGTCCTGTCTTGAACCAAAGGACCACCTAGAAGATCACTCATTGAGGATAATGGATGAAGAAATAAGAGGTCATGTCTGAAAAATAGTTTTACCAAACAAATTCTGTAACCTTAGACAACCTTTAATGTTTCTAATTTGTTTGTGGAAAAATCTCACTTAAGACAATCCCAGGAGGAAGAAGAAAGGTGTGGAATAGACACTTTCTCCCTTTTTATGTAATAAATACCACCGTTTGTTTCTAAACACTCTAGTGCAAGATGAGAAATACTAAGTCCCCTTAAGTGCCCTGACATTTCAAAGTATGTTATTATTGAATACAGATATTCAATTCAATTTGAAACAGGAGATAATAGTTTATGTAGGTATTAGATTCCAACCAAATGCTTTTATAACAAAATAAAAATGTGAGAACACTACTTCACAGTTTGTGTTGCAAGAGTATTGCTTTCATTTCTTCCAGAGAATAAGTATGTGCATGTCCATGCGCCATCTACTATGCGTTATCACTTTATTTGCAGGAGACATCTCTTTTGTTCACAGTGTTACTCTGAAAAAGAGAGGACATATCTGTTGACCAGTCTGATATTCCAATAGAGAAGGGCTGTCATTAAAATCTTGCATAATATCAAGTGGGAAAGCAGACTTATACTGCAATTACTTTCCTATTAGCTGCTGCCCATTGCTCCTGACAGGTATAAATTAGATCTCGCTGGGTTGCCTACAGATTAATGAGTTCCCAAATTGGCATTCAATTGTTTGGGAGTGAAAGGTAGAAAAGGGAGGTAGATGCAAAATCTTTATACACCTCTGATTAGGGAATATTTGCTTTCATTTCATATTTTTCTTCCTTCCTCGGTATCGCTTGGGTGATAACTGACACGTCTATCTGAGGATTGCTTTCTGAGTAGCAGAAACTTGCAGCTGAGGCGAGGCCAGAATTAATAATTTGCGTGAGCAAACACACAGCTGCTGTTTGTGGAGAGAGATTCTATTAACGAACAGTGAATTCTCATAATTAGCCGAGCGGTTTCTGCAGCTGCCCGCCTGACCCCCAGACTACACAAATTGTGGGTGGTGTTCGGCCTCGAAATCAATCTTACCTAATTACTATAAGCATGTTCCTCCAGTCCTAATGACTGAAAAAAATTGGACATTTCTTACTCATTCAAATGCTCTTATTAGATTTTCCTTTGTACCTAAATTTATATTTGTCTATTAGCATTTCTAAGAGTGTACAGGTGTAGTTACAAATCAGACACAGAGAAGTATAATTCGTGTTCCTGCAGGCATGCACCCGCCAATGTCTGCTCTGCAAACAGAAGCAAGATTTGTGCTCCCTGAAAGCATCATCTCCCAAACAGCATTTAGAGAACATTCTGTGGGTTGGTAGTCATTCAGAGCCCTGTTTCTCTTCTATCCCCTGGGTCCCTTTCACTCATCTGCCACTCCTCTCTTCCCCCCATCCAACTCCTCCAAACTCTAGTCAGTTAAAAAGGAAGAGATTATGCATGCCATGGGTAAGCCCCAGCCTCATGGGAGCCAGGTTTCTCCTTGTCATTCTGTCACCCTGAAATCAAACCAACTTATTTGACATTGATTTGCTTAACAAGGGTGTGGCTGAGTGTCCCACTCTCAGTATTGCCCACCCACATTGCAGCAACTTCCAAGACATGCACACTATTAGTTTGTTCAGGTAACTCACTACTTTTTCTTTGCAGAAGCAAACTTTGGACAAAGCCTCCCTGCTCTCTGGAACATGTTGCTGGTCTTCCATCCACATTACCTGAGCACTGGGGGTTGTGTCTGCTGATACAATGAGAACATGTGCCCATAACCCAGATATATTTCAGCTACATCACTTTTCACTGAACCTTAAGAAATGTAAAAGTGCTTATTCTGAATTAAGGTTATTACATTAGGCAGTGTAGTGCACAGTTTGGACCTTATCCTCCATTCTACACTTAGAAAACAGAGTTGAAATTTTTTCCTTCCTGAACAATATCATCCAGGTCTGAGATGAATGAAACTAGTGTGAGCACCACTGAAACTATAAGCTCTCTTTGGTCATGTCAGGTCGTTCAGTTGTTTTTCTCTTCCCTTTCCTTTCTTTTCCTCTCTCCCTCCATCCATCCCTTCCTCTTTTCCTTCCTTCCTTCCTTCCTTTATTAAGTGCCTATTTTCTGCTAAATATTGTGTTAGTTTTAGGTATTAGGTATACATTAATGGACAGGATCAATATGGTCCCTCACCTCATGGTGCTTCTACTTAAGAGGGGAAGACAGACAATAAGCAGGTAAATATATAGATATAGATATAGATATAATTACCAACTACAAGAGAGAGTACAGTGTTGTTTGAAGAGCATGAGTTCTAGAATCAGACTTTGTGGGTTCAAATCCTGGCTCTAAAATTTACTTGCTGTTTGACTGTGGACTAGTTATTAAACCTTTTTGTTCCTCAATTTCTTCATTTTACCATAATAAAAGTATGTATATTCATGATTAAAATGAGAAAAAACATATCTGCAAAAAACTTGGAACATGGTCTGGCATGTAGAAAGAACACAGTACATGTTAGATACTATTGTAATTGTCATGAAGGAACAAAACACGCTTCTACAAGAAATAATGGGGGAAGCTGCTTTAAATGGGTTGAGAAGGGTAGTCCTTTCACTGGAGCAGACATGAAGCAGAGAGATGCTGACCTTGCGGAGAGTAACAGGTGTTTTCTTGGCAGTGAAGTTATATATGCAAACACTAGGAGGTAGGACAAGCTTGTTGGGTTCCAGGAACTAAACAAAGGCCAGTGTGGCAAAGGATCCAACACTGGGTAGATCAGAATAGTTGAAAGACTAAATGCTCCAAAGAGTAAGCATAAGGAATGCTTTTAAATATCCTTTTGAGAAACCAATGCCACAATTCCATGATCATTATAAATTCTATTAGAATCTTTGGTCTTTAGATGAGAAACAACAGAATCCTCTAAAATGGTGCACTGAGAAAAATAGACATGACCTGATTAAGTAGGTTGTGAGTTTTTATTTTCTTCTTCATCAAGCCCTAAGTCCATTTGTCTTAACGGCAGCTACATAAAAAGAAAGTTCGTGTGATGAGTCTTTATTGAAATCAAGAGTTAAAAATCACATCAGAGCTCAAAGAGAAGAAACAGAAGGAATTTTTCAAATCAGACCTAGTGAACTCTGGTATATGGAAAATAGAACATTCCCTACCCCCAACCCCAAGTCACAGGCTAGCACTCACATTAAAGCCTGAATCTTTGGAGCAACCTTGACATAACTAGGCATAAGTGGATGTAGGAAGGGCTACCTTACATATCTCAGTTAAGGAAAAGGAGTTTTACATTCATGTGGCAGGATGAGAAATGAAGTGACACTGGCTGCTATTTACTCAGTTTGGAAACAATCAAGGGCTAACAAATGCTTTGCAAGGGAAAGGCCATGGTACCATAAGAACTTAATGCATCTCCCTCTGAGGCTTGGTGGTTTGAGGCACCAGGTGATGTTATTTCCTGTAGTCTTATGAACAGAAAAAAGTATATGTTAAAACAGACTGAAGCCATTCACCCAAAGTAATTAATTTAGCATTAAATATATAGACAGTATTATATAATATTTTAAAGTATATGAACATTCACAAATCATCAATTCATATTTGGTCATAAGCCAAGACTAGCTCTTTAAAGCATAAAAGTAAGATAAGGGAAAAATAGTCCCAAGACTTCCTCTGTCAGAGGTAATCTAGGATCCAAGTTGCATCACTGTCTGACTCCCTTCTACCAAGAGGGCTGGACATGAATGCAGGTGAATGACAATCAGGGCTACGATTGGATCCTGGGACATATGTTGACATAAGAGAAGTCATTTAAAGGGTTTTTATTGCAGGCTGTTGTACCTGGAACTTATGGCTAGGACCTGAGTTTCCAAGAATGATTCTTACTTGTGGTTCCTGCACTTGCAATGGAATCACTTGAAATGCACACAGTTAAAAAGCAGATTTATAGGCTCACTACTCACTGCCTAAACCATAACCTGAGGGGAGTTGGGGAGAAGGCTGGACCACAAATTTCCAGGGATTTTATTCTCACTAAAGTTTGAGGATACTGCTTAAGTTCAGAGGATTAGATTCGTAAGATTTACTCCAGAAAAATGGAAGAAATTCATTTGCAAATTTAAGGGCGAGTTGTATGTTACAGAAATTTTAAGTTTTATTTTAAAGAAAATATTTACATTTTCCAAATTCAAATTTTAAACTCACCTTGTGTCTGTGATTCACAGAGTAACCATTATTCTGGATAAAAATCATTGAGCTGACAATATCAAATGTAGTGAAGATGTGGAGCAACAGGAACTCTCATTCATTGGTCATGGGAACACAAAATGGTACAATCACTTAGGAAGTTTGGTGTTTCTTAACAAACCTATCATACTCTTACCATAAGATCCAGCTATCACAGTCCTTGGAATTTACCCAAAGGAACTTAAAACTTATGTCCATACAAAAATCTGTACATGGATGTTTATAACAATTTTATTCATAAGTACCATAACTTGAAAGCAGCCAAAATGTCTTTCAGCAGGTGAATGGATTAATAAACTGAGGTATCTCTAGCAGATAATGGAATATTATTCAAATCTAAAAAAAAAATGAGATATGAAGCTATGAAAATATATGGAGGAATCCTAAATTTACATTAGTAATTGAAAGAAGCTAATGTGGAAAGCCTACATACTGTATGATTCAAACTATATGACATTCTGGAAAAGGCACAACTAGGGAGACAGTAAAAAGATCACTGGGTGCCAGGAGTTGGGGGAGAGAAAGGGATGAATAGGAGGAACACAGAGGATTTCACAGAGGGCAGTGAAAATACTCTGTATGATATAATGGTGGATGCATGTCGTTGTACATTTGTCCAAACCCATAGAATGTTACAACACCGAGAGTGAACCCTAATGTTAACTATGGACTTTGGATGATGATGTGTCAATGTAGGTTCATCAGTTGTAACAAATATACCCCCACCAAATATATGGTGGGGGATGATCATGGTGGGGGAGGCTATGCCTGTGTGCGGCAGGGGATATGTGGGAAATCTTTTAAATTTCTGCTCAATTTTGCTGTGAACATAAAACTTTTCTAATTTTTTTTTAAAATAAGTAAATACATCTAAAAAAATCATTGAGCAGTACAGAAAAAAATATAGGGTCTTTGGTACTTTAGATACCACATTAGGTGCTAACTAATGCCATGGGCTCTGATGCCAGCTTCTAATACCATACCTTGCACCAAGTGGTCCTCAGCAATTACTGGTTAAATTGATACTGAGTGGTCAAATCTGTGATAATTCAACACCTGAAATAGAAGCTGGATATTTTATTGCTTTATTTATTTTTTAAATTGGAAAAGAGCTGTGTAAGCTGGGATGCTTTCCCACAAACTGAGTATATTCTTGGTCAAGTCATTCATCCTGAGCCTGAATTTCCCTATTTTAAATTAAAGAAGATGATACCCTCAACAAGTGCTGGGAGCAGGAAATAAAATAATTTTTCTAAATGTGTTTGGCTGAAAAAATATAAATGCATCTAGTGCACAGTTAATAAAATTTATACATATTTGGTGGTTGATTCCTTTACAAGAACCAGCTTGGTTTAATTAGGAGCAGAAGTATGTGTTCTTAATACTTTCCCCAACATATTAACTGGTCAGCATGAACTTTTGGAAGATGGTTCAGATTTACCATATCTAAAGTTGAGGGGGATTATGAACCCCTTAATGTTTCTTTCATAATGTATTTAACTATTAAGGGGTAAGAGAGGGAAATCTGGTAAAAGCTATGAGCTCTCTTCCCAGGAAATGTATGTGGACATTTCAGGTGACTCATATATAGATTCCGCTTGAAATCCATCCAGGGAACCTCGGTTAAGAAGACCTGCATTAAAATGTAAATGTACTCTTTGAGAAGGGTTTCTTTTATTCATCAATTCATTCATTCCACCAACATTTATTAACACCTCTTTTGTACTGGATATAATAAATTCTTTTATTTTTTAACAACTTTATTGGAGTATAATTGCTTTACAATGTTGTGTTAGTTTCTGCTGTATAAAAAAGTGAATCAGCTGTATGTATACATATATCCCCATGTCCCCTCCCTCTTGAGTCTCCCTCACACCCTCCCTATCCCACCCCTCTAGGAGATCACAAAGCACCGAGCTGATCTCCCTGTGCTATGCAGCTGCTTCCCACTAGCTATCTATTTTATATTTGGTAGTGTATATATGTCCATGCCACTGTCTCACTTCGTCGCAGGTTACCCTTCCACTCCCCGTTTCCTCAAGCCCATTCTCTACATCTGCATCTTTATTCCTGTCCTGCCCCTAGGTTCTTCAGAACCATTATTTTTTTGATTCCATATATATGTATTAGCATACAGTATTCATTTTTCTCTTTCTGACTTACCTCACTCTGTACGACAGACTCTAGATCCATCCACCTCACTACAAATAACTCAATTTCATTTCTTTTTATTGCTTAGTAATATTCCATTGTATATATGTGTCACATCTTCTTTATCCATTCATCTGTTGATGGATACCTAGGTTGTTTCCATGTCCAGGCTATTGTAAATAGTGCTGCAATTAACATTGTAGTGGTACATGACTCTTTTTGAATTAAGGTTTTCTCATGGTATGTGCCCAGTAGTGGGATTGCTGTGTCATATGGTAGTTCTAAGGAACCTCCATACTGTTCTCCATACTGGCTGTATCAATTTACATTCCCACAAACAATGCAAGAGGGTTCCCTTTTCTCCACACCCTCTCCAGCATTTATTGTTGGTTTGTAGATCTTCTGACGATGGCCATTTTGACCTGTGTGAGGTGATACCTCATTGTAGTTTTGTGTTTTTTTTGTTTTTTTTGCGGTACGCAGGCCTCTCACCGTTGTGGCCTGCACAGGCTCCGGACGTGCAGGCCCAGTGGCCATGACTCAAGGGCCCAGCTGCTCCACGGCATGTGGGATCCTCCCGGACCGGGGCATGAACCCATGTCCCCTGCATCGGCAGGTGGACTCTCAACCACTGCGCCACCAGGGAAGCCCCTCTCATTGTAGTTTTGATTTGCATTTCTCTAATGATTAGTGATGTTGAGCATCCTTTCATGTATTTGTTGGCAATTTGTATATCTTCTTTGGAGAAATGTTTACCTAGGTCTTCAGCCCATTTTTGGATTGGGTTGTTTGTTTTTTGGATATTGAGCTGCATGAACTGCTTGTATATTTTGGAGATTAATCGTTTGTCTGTTGCTTCATTTGCAAATATTTTCTCCCATTCTGAGGGTTGTCTTTTCATCTTGCTTATGGTTTCCTTTGCTGTGCAAAAGCTTTTAAGTTTCATTAGGTCCCATTTGTTTATTTTTGTTTTTATCTCCATTTCTCTAGGAGATGGGTCAAAAAGGATCTTGCTGTGCTTTATGTCATAGAGTGTTCTGCCTCTGCTTTTCTCTAAGAGTTTTATAGCGTTTGGCCTTACATTTAGGTCTTTAATCCATTTTGAGTTTATTTTTGTGCATGGTGTTAGGGAGTGCTCTAATTCCATTCTTTTACATGTAGCTGTCCAGTTTTCCCAGCACCACTTATTGAAGAGGCTGTCTTTTCTCCATTGTATATTCTTCTCTCCTTTAACAAAGATAAGGCAACCATATGTGCGTGGGTTTATCTCTGGGCTTCTAACTTGTTCCATTGATCTATATTTCTGTTTCCGTGTCAGTACCATGCTGTCTTGATTACTGTAGCTTTGTAGTATAGTCTGAAGTCAGGGAGCCTGATTCCTCCAGCTCTGTTTTTCTTTCTCAAGATTGTCTGGCTTTTTGGGGTCTTTTGTGTTTCCATACAAACTGATTTTTTTTTTTTTTTGCTCTAGTTTTGTAAAAATGTGAGTGATAGTTTGATAGGGATTGCACTGAATCTGTAGATTGCTTTGAGTAATACAGTCATTTCCACAATGTTGATTCTCCCAATCCAAGAACATAGTATATTTCTGCATCGGTTTGTATCATCTTTAATTTCTTTCATCAGTGTCTTATAGTTTTCTGCATACAGGTCTTTTACCTCCGTAGGTAGGATTATTCCTAAGTATTTTACTTTTTTTGTTGCAATGATAAATGGGAGTGTTTCCTTAATTTCCCCTTCAGATTTTTCATCATTAGTGTATAGGAATGTAAGAGATTTCTGTGCATTAATTTTGTATCCTGCTACTTTACCAAATTCATTGATTAGCTCTAGCAGTTTTCACGTAGCATCTTTATGATTCTCTATATATAGTATCATGTCATCTGCAAACAGTGACAGCTTTACTTCTTCTTTTCCAATTTGGATTCCTTTTATTTCTTTTTCTTCTCTGATTGCTGTGGCTAAAAATTCCAAAACTATGTTGAATAATAGTGGTGAGAGTGGGCAACCTTGTTTTGTTTCTGATCTTAGTGGAAATGGTTTCAGTTTTTCACCATTGAGAACGATGTTGGCTGTGGGTTTGTCATATATGGTCTTTATTATGTTGAGGTAAGTTCCCTCTATGGCTACCTTCTGTAGAGTTTTGATCATAAATGGGTGTTGAATTTTGTCAAAAGCTTTTTCTGCATCTATTGAGATTATCATATCGTTTTTATCCTTCAGTTTGTTAATATGGTGTATCACATTGATTGATTTGCATATATTGAAGACTCCTTGCATTCCTGAGATAAACCTCACTTGATCATGGTGTATGATCCTTGTAATGTGCTGTTGGATTGTATTTGCTAGTATTTTGTTGAGGATTTTTGAATCTGTGTTCATCAGTGATACTGGTCTATAGTTTTCTTTTTTTGTGACATCTTTGTCTGCTTTTGGTATCAAGGTGATGGTGACTTCATAGAATGAGTTTGGGAGTGTTCCTCCCTCTGCTATATTTTGGAAGAGTTTGAGAAGGATAGGTATTAGCTCTTCTCTAAATATTTGATGGAATTCACCTGTGAAGCCATCTGATCCTGGGCTTTTGGTTGTTGGAAGACTTTTAATCAAAATTTCAATTTCAGTGCTTGTGATTGGTCTGTTTATATTTTTTATTTCTTCCTGGTTCAGTCTCAGAAGGTTGTGCTTTTCTAAGAATTTGTCCATTTCTTCCAGGTTGCCCATTTTATTGGCATATAGTTGCTTGTAGTAATCTCTCATGATCCTTTGTATTTCTGCAGCATCAGTTGTTACTTCTCATTTTTCATTTCTAATTCTGTTGATTTGAGTCTTCTCCCTTTTTTTCTTGATAAGTCTGGCTAAAGATTTATCAATTTTGTTTATCTTCTCAAAGAACCAGCCTTTAGTTTTATTGATCTTCCTATTGTTTTCTTTATTTCTTTTTCATTTATTTCTGATATGATTTTTATGATTTCTTTCCTTCTGCTAACTTTGGGGTTTTCTCTTCTTCCTCTAATTTCTTTAGGTGTCTGGTTAAGTTTTTTATTTGAGATGTTTCTTGAGGTAGGACTGTATTGCTATAAACTTCCCTCTTAGAACTGATTTTGCTGCATCCTATATGTTTTGGGTCATCGTGTTTTCATTGTCATTTGTTTCTAGGTATTTTTTGATTTTCTCTTTGATTTCTTCAGTAATCTCTTGGTTATTCAGTAGTGTATTCTTTAGCTTCCATGTGTTTGTATTTTTTACAGATTTTTTTCCCTGTGATTGATATCTAGTCTCAAAGCATTGTGGTCAGAAAAGATACTTGATATAATTTCAAGTTTATTTAATTTACCAAGGCTTGATTTGTGACCCAAGATATGATCTATCCCAGAGAATGTTCCATGAGTACTTGAGAAGAATGTGTATTCTGTTGTTTTTGGATAGAAAGTCCTATAAGTATCAATTAAGTCCATTTTGTTTAATGTGTCATTTAATGCATGTGTTTCCTTATTTATGTGCATTTTGGTTGATCTGTGCATTGGTGAAAATAGGGTGTTAAAGTTCTCTACTACTATTGTGTTACTGTCGATTTCCCCTTTTATGGCTGTTAACATTTGCCTTATGTATTGAGGTGCTCTTATGTTGGGCGCATAAATATTTGCAATTTTTATATTTTCTTCTTGGATTGATCCCTTGATCATTTTGTAGTGTCCTTCTTTGTCTCCTTTAATAAGCCTTGTTTGAAAGTGTATTTTTTCTGATATGAGAATTGCTATTCCAGCTTTCTTTTGATTTCTACTTGCATGGAATATCTATTTCCATCCCCTCACTTTCAGTCTGTATCTGTCCCTAGGTCTGAAGTGGGTCTCTTGTAGATTAGCATATACACCAGTCTCATTTTTGTATACATTCAACCAGTCTATACCTTTTTGTTGGAGCCTGTAATCCATTTACATTAAAGGTAATTATCGATATGTATGTTCCTATTACCATTTTCTTAATTGGTTTGGGTTTATTATTGTAAGTCTTTTCCTTCTCTTGTGTTTCCTTCCTAGAGAAGTTCCTTTAGTATTTGTTGTAAAGCTGGTTTAGTGGTGCTGAATTCTCTTAGCTTTTGCTTCTCTGTAAAGGTTTTATTTTCTCTGTGGTATCTGAATGAGATCCTTGCTGGGTAGAGCAATCATGGTTGTAGTTTTTTCCCTTTCATCCCTTTAAATATGTCCTGCCACTCCCTCCTGGTTTGTAGAGTTTCTGGTGAAAAATCAGCTGTTAACCTTCTGGGGATTCCCTTGTATGTTATTTGTTGGTTTTCCCTTGCTGCTTTTAATAGTTTTTCTTTTTATTTAATTGTTGATAGTTTGATTGATATGTGTCTTTGCATGTTTCTCCTTGGATTTATCCTGTATGGGACTCCCTGCACTTTGTGCACTTGATTTACTATTTCCTTACCCATGTGAGAGAAGTTTTGAACTATAATCTCTTCAAATATTTTCTCAGACCCTTTCTTTTTCTCTTCTTCTTCTGGGACCCCTATAATTTGAATGTTGGTGTGTTTAATACCCCAGAGGTCTCTGAGACTGCCCTCAATTCTTTTTTCTTTATTCTGCTCTGTTGTAGTTATTTCCACTATTTTATCTTCCAGGTCACTTATCTGTTCTTCTGCCTCAATTATTCTGCTCTTTGTTCCTTTTAGAGAATTTTACATTTCATTTATTGTGTTGTTCATCATTATTTGTTTGCTCTTTAGTTCTTCTAGGTCCTTGTTAAACGTTTCTTGCATTTTCTCCATTCTATTTCCAAGATTTTGGATCATCTTTACTATCATTACTCTGAATTCTTTTTCAGGTAGACTACCTATTTCCTCTTCATTTGTTTGGTCTGGTAGTTTTTTTTTACCTTGCTTTTACCTTGCTGCATATTTCTCTGTCTTCCCATTTTGGTTAACTTACTCTGTTTGGGGTCTCCTTTTCGCAGGCTCCAGGTTCATAGTTCCTGTTGTATTCAGAGTCTGCCCCAGTGGGTAATGTAGGTTCAGTTAGTTGTGTAGGCTTCCTGGTGGAGGGGATTGGTGCTTGTGTTCTGGTGGGTGTGGCTGGATCCTGTCTTTTGGTGGGCAGGGCTGCATCTGATGGTGTGTTTTGGGGTGTCCATGAACTTAGTATAATTTTAGGCATCCTCTCTGCTAGTGGATGGTATTGTGTTCATGTCTTGTTAGTTGTTTGGCACAGGGTGTTCAGCACTGGGGCTTGCTGGTCATTGGGTGGATCTAGTCTTAGCGTTGAGATGGAGATCTTTGGGAGAGCTCTCACTGATTCATATTACGTGGGGCTGGGAGGTCTCTGGTGGACGAAAGTCCTGAACTCGTCTCTTGCACCTCAGAGGCTCAGGCCTGGCAACCAGCCAGAGCACCATAACCCTGTCAGCCACACAGCTCAGAAGAAAAGGGAGAAAAAAAAATAAAATTGAAAATAAAATAAAATAATTAAATTTAAAAAATTATTAAAATTAAAAATATTTTAAAAGTAATTAAAAAAAAAGAATATAGCAACCAAACCAATAAACAAATCCACCAGTGATTTGAAGTGCTAAAAACTATACTAATATAAATATAAAAAATAAGTCAGTCGCATACAGCAAACCCCAAGTCTGCAGTTGCTCCCAAAATCCGCCACCTCAATTTTGGGTGGATTCATTGTCTATTCACGTATTTCATAGATGCAGGGTACTGCAAGTTGATTGTGGTGATTTAATCCGTTACTCCTGAGGCTGCACAGAGAAATTTCCCTTTCTCTGCTTTGTTTGCACAGCTCCTGGGGTTCAGCTTTGGTTTTGGCCCCATCTCTGTGTGTAGGTTGCCCTCAGGCTTCTGTTCCCACCCAGACAGGAAGGGGTTAAAGCAGTGGCTGATTAGTGGGCTCTGGCTCACTCGTGCTGGGGTGGAGGGGGTGAGGGGAGTGGTACAGTAATTATAATCGGAATGCGGGGCGAGCCTGCGGCAGCTGACGCCAGCATAACGTTGCAACAGCCTGAGGCATGCCGTGTGTTCTCCCGGGGAACTTGTCCCTGGATCATGGGACCCTGGCAGTGGCAGGCTGCACAGGCTCCCGGGGGTGGTTGCGGGGAGCGTGGGGGGGGGGCAAGCGCATAGTGACCTGTGCTTGCACATAGGATTCTTTGTGGCTGCAGCAGCAGCATTAGCGCTTCATGCCGGTCTCTGGTGTCTGAGCTGATAGCCGTGGCTCGCGCCCATCTCTGGAGCTCATTTAGGCAGTACTCTGCCTTCTGTGGGTTCATGGGGAAGGAATCTCCTCTCCTCGTGCACCCAAAACAATGGTCTCTTGCCTCTTTTGCAGGTTCAGACTTTTTCCTGGACTCCCTCCCAGTTTGCTGTGGCGCACTAGCCCCCTTCAGGCTGTGTTCACACAGCCAACCCCAGTTCTCTCCCTGAGATCTGACCTCCGAATCCTGAGCCTCAGCTGCCAGCCCCCAACTGCCTTGGCCGGTGAACAGACCAGGCTTTCAGGCTGTTGAGTGCTGGTTGGCACTGATCCTCTGTGTGGGAATCTCTCTGCCTTGTCCTCTGCACCCCTGTTGCTGCTCTCTCCTCCATGGCTCTGAAGCTTCCTCCCACCCACCCCCGACCGCACCCCCCCCACCCCCTCTTCGGCAATGTAGGGGCTTCCTAGTGCGTGGAAACTTCTCCTCCTTCACAGCTCCCTCCTAGAAGTGCAAATTCCATCCCTATTCTTTTGCCTCTGTTTTTTCTTTTTTCTTTTGCCCTACCCAGGTACATGGGGGAGTTTCTTGCCTTTTGGGAAGTCTGAGTCTTCTGCCAGTGTTCAGTAGGTGTTCTGTAGGAATTTTTCCACATGTAGATGCATTTTTGATATATTTGTGGGGAGGAAGGTGATCTCCACATCTTACTCCTCCACCATCTTGAAGGCACTCCCTCTAAATTCTTAAAAAACACTAAGGCATGGCCCCATCTTCCAGGAATTTACAGTTTAGTGGTAAAGAAAGAAGATAATGTCTTAGTGAATGGAGAAGTACTGGAAGAGGAAAAGATAAGAGGAGTATGAGGGTTCTGACAAATTAGGAAAGGCTTCTAGAGAGGCTAATCCATATATGTCCAACCATTTTATTATTTTTTTTTTTTTTGCGGTACGCGGTCCTCTCAGTGTTGTGGCCTCTCCCGTTGCAGAGCACAGGCTCCAGACGCACAGGCTCAGCGGCCATGGCTCACGGGCCCAGCCGCTCCGCGGCACGTGGGATCCTCCCGGATCGGGGCACGAACCCATGTGCCCTGCAACGGCAGGCGGACCCTCAACCACTGCACCACCAGGGAAGCCCCATCCATATTTTTAATGGGTAAACAGAAGTTGGCAAGACGGGCGTGGAGAAGATTAGGGTTTGGTAAAGAAGGATATTCCAGGGAGAGAAAGGAGTATATACAGAAAGCAAGGTCAAGGTTATACTGCCAGGAGGGCTGGGTGGGCAGAAGGGTGAGACCAGGCTGGAGAAACTAGTGGAGGACAGATCATTAAGGGACTGTTTGACACGCCAAGAATTCTTGACTCTACCTGGAAGGCTTGAGAATGCACCAAGGAGGATTTTAAGCAGGAAGCAATTTAGGTTTGCATTAAAAAAATACTACAGCATCTTTGTGAAATATAGATTGAAACAAACAAGATGAGTAGTAAGGCAACAAGCTTGGGGGACATTACAAGTTATCCAAGAGAAGGATGATGAAGATTGGAACTAAGTCTGTGGGAATGAGGTCAGAGTGAAGGGGATGTATTCTAGATAGGTTAAAATGGGGGAACCCAGCAATCTAGATCAGTTTATTGGCTGTAAACTCAGAGAGTTGTAAAAATTTAAAAGGACTCAAGTTTAAGACTTGGGTTGGGGGCCAAAGGGTAAATGCGTTCACTGAGATCAGAAAACAGAGGAGGAACAGCAGGTTGGGGATGCAGTGGGAAAAGATAATGAATTTAAAGTGTCTGTGAGAGTCATAAGTAGAGATGTATATATAGACATCTGGAGAGTCCAGAGCAAGACATAGGCTACAACTAGAAAATTAGGAGACATTAGTAAATTGTGAAAATGGAAGTCACAAGAGGGGCTAAAGTGGTATGCAAATTAAGAGCTATGAGGAGAGAAGAGGATCAAAGACAGAAACTTGGGGAATAGCTTCATGTATGGTGTGGTCTAAGAAGGGAAAACCCGCAAGGGTATTAAAGCCAGGCATATAAAAGGAACACCAGGTTTCATGGTAGATAAAGGAGAAGTTTCAAGAATGAGTGTGGTCAACAGAACAAATGCTTCAGAGATCTAACATAAGATATAGACTAACGGTGTTCACCGATTTTCAAAAACGAGAGGCCATTGGTAATCTTAAATGAGGAGAAAAATATATTGACAGCTTTCAAAGCACAGAGAATCAATGCAAGGTGTATGACACATGACAAGGGCAGTGTCTGACACATAGTAAATGCCTTTACATCAGTATATTCCTCTAAGAAATTTTAGATCTTTGACATTTCTTGAAGTAATTTATTCTAATTATTATTCCTAGAGTTTCATTATTTTATTTTAGTAATTATCATATCCATATGATTTTTAATCATCAGATATTTTAGACCCTAGTCTTTGGAAAAAGATTATACATTTTTTTAACACACTTATGACCTTTAGAGACAGGCAAGGTGATTTTTAATAGTTTTCCTCTGTGTTTTTTATTAAATTGTTATGGAAATTCTTTTTCTAAACTGTGTAACCAGAATTTTCAATTAAGGAGTACAAGAAGCTAAATTATGTGGTAAATGAATTATGAAATGTCATTTTTGGTTATATTTAAAAAAAATCAGCATTTAAGATGTCTTTGATGGAGATTAAACAAAGGATAGCAGCATTTATTTAATAAATTTGATGTTTTGAACATCAAAAATTGGAGTTTCTTTTTAACTCCAGATTGACATAGAGAATGATATTAAAGTTTACTAAGTTACTTTCAAGTTAAGAGAGAATTATCCAGGGCACTAAGGCCAAAATGAAGTATTATTTCAGATATAACAAAAGGCCCAAAATAAAAATTAGAAAAGTATTAAATATAAGGTTTATAATTAAAAGGAATTATAAATATCATTTTGTTTCACAGTATCGCTCACAGTACTAATGTAAAGGTCATGACAGGTCACTAATTTTTCCCCCTGAAGTGTGGTTCAAAGATTGCCAACAGGAAACTCAGTTTTAAAGTCATATTTATTGGGTTTTACATCTTTTATTACGGAGTGTGTATGTGTGTGTATGGGCATCTTTGTTTACATATAACAGCTGTAGTTATTCTGGGTACCCTCCTATTTTCTCTCATCACAAGTCCCCAACTTTTACTCTCTGGAGCTGATGGACCAAGGTGATAGGAAGTTCTCAAGAAAAAAATTAAGCCTGGCTGAACATTACAAAAAACTGGGGAGCTTTTAAAATGCTGTTGCCTGGGCCCCAACCTTAGAAATTGATACATTTTATCTAGAGTAAGCCTTGGGCATTGAAATTTTTTGAAAGCTCTCTAGATGATTCTAATATGCAGTAGGGTTAAGGACCACTGTGACAGAGGTTTCTTGCACCCGTTCCTCAAAGAGAAAGAATCTGTCCCACAGTGACATCAGTCAGATGGAGATATAGGCAAGAATACTAGGTGAACTTCAGTTTGTATTGATGCAGCAAACATACTTCAGAGGTGTCCAATCCCTTTGCACTTTTAGCTTTAAAAATTCTTTCAATTTCAAGATACAAAATAGGAAAAGGTAGGCTACCTAGATGAACTTTTGCTTTCATTTTAAAAAGTATTAGTGTCAGTTTGTCAAAAATCTTTAAGTAAAGATTCTTGGTCAATAATAAAATCCTAGACTGTGTGTGTGTGTGTGCGCGCGCGCACGTGCATGTGCATGTGTGTTTTGCATATTCCTATAAAGACTATTATGGTACAAATTTTCTCTGCATTGTTTCTGCAAGATGATTTTTGTCAGTGAATTTAATATCGAGGGGTTAGCATTAAGCTACTGTTTCTTAGTTAAAATGAACTGTTCTGGCTTTTAAGTTTTTCACTCTTGAGATAATGATATGACAAAGAACCCAGTGAGAAAAAATGAATATCCAATGGAGGTTGATTTGTGTCCATTTGAAAGAATGGGTTGGGAAACAACAATTGTTTTTTTCACATCTGAAAAGGAAGCATTTTGCTCATCATTCTTTTCCCAGGAGTTTTCTCATACAGAGGAAAGGGCATCGTGTGCTTTTGGGCTGGCAAGGATAGCTTCTCCAGGTTACATTAGCCAGTGACTCCTCTATGAGTTAGGAGAGGAAACATTTTCCTCATCTCTCTTTTTCAGTGTTAACCAAAGTACCAGAAAGCCCTTACTTTTCACACTTGAGGCTAAGTTCCTCATGTTTCAGGAACCCTTTAGGGGGTCCAGTGTGAGGATATATATTATTCACAGTAAAAATATCTATAATGCAAACATCCACCGATTAACCTAAGAGTCATTTGTTGGGCTAGTTGTGGATGTTTGCTTTGCAGATTTGTACACTGGGCAGACATTCGTGCATGAAAATCAGTTCTCTGTGATGTTTCATGGCAAGGAAAAGAACATATTTTCCCTGACCATGAGAAGATGGATGCTAGCTTTTATGTGCATGTTGCTTTAGGCTTCAGGGCAGTCTAGAATTTCACAAGACCTGTGAAATCCTTTTTTCTTCACTCTCTCTCTATTCATGGGAAATAATTCATTGAGGCCCCATCTGATAGCCTTTCTTTCAGTGGGGGTGCTAAAACCATTGGTATTTGATGATGGGACACTTTGCCTTGGGCCAGAGTATTTTAATCATGTGGACAGACCAACATTTATGATTCATTTCCTTCCATTTCAATTCCAAGAAAAGAAAGGCAAAAGCAAGGTAGGAGATTTCCCCTATGTATATCCCAATTTCTAAAATTGCTGGTTTCCTTTGTTCTAAATTGTATAACAAGAATTATAAGGACTTGTTTAAACCTCCCCCAAACAAGTTATGGTTCTATCTCATTTATGGACCCATTGGATGAGCAAATGAATTTGTATTAGTATAGTGGCAATGTTCTTTTTTCTTTTTCATCTTCAATACAGACATGTCCTCCCACCAATAATATGTTTCAACAAATGTTATGTTGATTTTATCTCCTGCTTAAATGAAATCAGATACAATTAAAAAAATATTTTTTAGATTTCATAAGATGTATCCATAGCATGACTAAGGTTGGATTTGAAAAGAAAGATATTTAAATAAAAACTGGTCTGAGCACTCTGAGCTATTAGACATGTCATAATCCCCCTGGATGTCTGAAATAGGTTTAAATGAGTTAGCACCCACTTAAACTCTTGGTACGTGGAGCATGAATCTTTGAGACCCACATGTGATTACACATGAAAAAACAAAATGCTATTTCAGAGGGAAGAATCACAACCATCAAAAAGCTTTTAGACATCAAATAGCTCTTAAAAATCAACAATTTGATGAGTTAAATCAAAATGAATTAGAAACATATGGATTAAACTTCTCTTACTGAACACAAGAGTTTAAAAGGAAAAGAGAACTTGGAAAATGTGTTTTGAGTTTCCTCAAACCCAAAATGTTTGAAAAATAATTTAAAGCAATCATTGGAATCAAATGTGCTTGACTTCTCCCAATCTTGAGTACACCCACTTACTGAGTCTACAGTGATAGCATTTCATTTTTAAAATGAATAACAAATACTGAGGGAGATTCAACTCCTCCTGGATTTTCCCACAACATCTGAACAATTGGGTTGAAAATTGTCCAGCCAGTACTTTTTTATAATGACAAAGAATTATTTTGAAATTTCTACAGAATATAACTCATACTTTTTAAAAACATTTTTTATTTTCAGTGTGGAATTAGCAGAAAAGGAGAATTAAATTTTGCTGAATGGTTATACATACAGCTCAGTTTTCTGTGGACTGATAATCAACCAGCTTTTTAAAGGATCCTGTGCTCAGATTGCTTGCATAAGTACTCAAGGCAATATATATAATTTTACATGCTGGGGTATGCTGTATATCACATTGAACACGAAGTTTCTGGGTGAAAATCACATTTTTGATGTCGTTTTGAGAATTTGTTGATTTCTAAATTAGTTACTAAAATAACCATGCAAGATTATTAAAACTGTATTTGGTGCTTGCTCACTATTCAGTCATTGACTGGATTCTCATCTGTACTGAACTAGGACAGAAACTGAGTTTTTTTTTGTCTTCCTATAGCAACATTACTGAACTCATTGACCCACTGAAAACTTCACATTGTTTACCTTTATAATAATCATGAATGCTATTGATGGTTTTGTAACAGTCAAAGGGAAATTTTGTACTTACATTATGTATCTTATTAGAAGAACCATTGGATTGTCTTTATCCAAAACAAAGACATGTATGGCCATACTTCTTTTCAAAGCCTTCCATTACCTTGATACAACCTATATACTAAAATGTACCATGAATACACAATTAGACCACAAGGTAACATGGCATGTTGGGTAGTTGTTAAAAGCATGGGTGCTGTGTCAAATTCAAATTCCAAATTGAATCCTGGTTCCATCACTTGCTAGCTGTGTGGCTTGTGGAGTGACATCCCTAACCTTTTCATGCTTTGTTTATTTAATCTATAAAATGGGGATAATAATAGTATTGATCTCATGGGGGTTGCTGTATCAAGTGAGATAGTGCATGAAAAGTTCATGAGTTGTGCTTAGTAGGTAGCTATGAAATCAGTAGAAGTTAGCTTTTAAAACTATTAATAATGAAAGGAGCCTGGATTGTAGAAATTAAATGAGCTAATATACATGAGAAATCTAGACATTTAAGTTCTAAATTACTATATTAAAAATAATAAATATTTCCTTAGAATTAACTAGAAGCATTGTTTCATACTTGAGGGGGCAGAGGAGAAGGGATGTAAGAAAGAACAAATAAGAGAGATTTCTGGTGTTATTGAACAAGTTCATGCATCCCTTCTAGACAACTTAATACGAGACACTTATCTGTAGAAAGGGTAATAGAATTCTCATGTAAATTTTAATAATTGCAGCAGTGATTACCTTTAGATCCTGAGTTCATTATGGGCTGAATAATTCCAGAGGCTCTCGTTAAATGGTCCATGGAATGAATCAGGCATGGAATTAACCTATCTTTAGTTCCCTAAAACCTATGTCCCATGAAGAGGTACTCATATTGCTTTGTGCCTATACATACTATACACTTGATCCTTTTGAAAAAAATTATTTAAAGGGGTTAAACCCAGAATTCTAGGTGAACTGACCTTTAAGTGATTAAAAATGAAAAGGAAAAATTCCAGCAGCAGAAATATTTTAAATGACTACCATCTTTCTCTTGTAGCTACTTTAACTGCAAATTGTTATTTGCTATGCCCTGTGGTTTAGATGCCAATTGCAAGGCGGCTGCACTGTCCCAGCCTGGGAATTCTCTGTAGGGGATTCTTCAGAAAAAGAGGCATTTTGTGCAATGGAAGGAAAAGTACTGGGTTAATAAACACTAAATATATCTTTCACCAAAGCTCCAGTGAAATTCAAATAGCATTTTAGTTAGTTAAAATGTCACTCTCTAATGGGGACACTGAATTGGGTTCACTTAATTTGTGAAACTATTCCTTTGCCATGTAATTTTTTTTTTTTTTTACCATGGAAGAAATGTACATTACTACTTTAGAAGTGTTGTCCTAGAAGCATCTTCATATAAATTCCTCTTTTAGAGACTTGCCATTTATGCATTCTGGAATATTCTTTTTCTAGTCCTACTTTGGGGGCTCTAAAAGGTTATAGATTCATGAATCTGAGGGTTTGCAGATCATCTCATCCAACCTCTCGGCCCATGCTTGAATCTTACACCAAACCAAATCTTTTATAACTTGAACTTCTTATTAGAGAACTCACCATATCCCAAGGTGGCCTATTTATCAGAGAGCTATACCTGTTAGAAAGCTCTTCATGTTCAGATGAAGTTGGTTTCTTTATAAAACTCACCAACTAACCTAATTATATTCATTGTTACCAAAATTCCCAGCCTGGGAATATAATATAATAAATATAATATAATATAATATAATATATATTACAGCTTGGATCTAATCCCCTTCCCACATCTCCAATACCTGTTCCCAATTCAGTTTAACTCACATACTGAGCACTTACTGTGTGCCAGAAGTCATTGTTTCTTTGAGGTCATTTCAGCTCTTTTACCATCTGGTTTACTCTTGGGATGCTCTAGCTCACCTCTGTCATTCCTAAAGGAGAGTGCTCTACAATGATATTCAAGGAGTAGTGTGACAAATGTATTATACAGGCCATATTCTCATCAATTCTGGGCTAACTTCTACATGGATCAATGAAAGATAAGTTTACATTAACCTTTATGGGAAGTCTTTTTTTTTTTTTTAAATTGAAGTATGGTTGACTTATAGGAGCAATCTTTATAGAGCTGACTCACAATAATATTGAAGCCATTCTAGCACAAAGCAGAGAAGCACAGATCTGGTGCCACCAACATCCACCTCACACACACACACACACACACACATTTTAGCATTGACCTCCTTTACAGATACAAGAACGTGCAAAGGCTGGGATGAATTCATTGATCCCAAAACTTGATTAGGAAACATTTTCTTCTTCCATTTACCTTATTTGTCTTTCCCCAACCGTATATTTCTATATAATTTTCCCCACAGCATCAAATGTAAGATTGTATACTTATTGCCATTGTCATCTTTTTAGATTTAGCCCATTGTTCTAATTATCAGATCTTTGGGATCTGTATTTTGTCATTTATTGTGTTCACTATACCTCCCAGATTTTTTTTTTTTTTACCAGTTTGATCTGCTTATTATTAATTAACAACCAAGCTTGTATATAGCCAACATTTAGCAATACAGTTGACCCTTGAACAACACAGGTTTGAACTGTGTGGATACAATTATACTCAGATTTTTTTCAATAAATATATGGCCGACTCTCCATATGTGCGGGTTTCACATCTGAGGATTCAACCAACCATGAAGCGAAATTTCTATCCATAGTTGGTTGAATTCGTGGATGCAAAACCCCTTGGATATGGAGGACTTACTGTACTAGACCATTTTACATAAGGGACTTGAGCATCCCAGGATTTTGATATAGCTGGGCATCCTGGAATCAATTTCCTGCAGATACCGAGAGAGGACTGTACTAGAGAATTGGCTCATATTCCATGTTCTAGGTCTGCCACCCTTTTGATGGCTTCAGAAAGAACAAGTTTCTTAGAATAATTAGTCCAAGTCTTTGAAACTACAATCTCTAGGAAATGTCAACACCTGGTTTTATTTCTTATAAATTTCTTATAAATTTCTTATAAATCACTTAAGGGCTTTCATACAAGTTAAATTGATATAAAACAAACAAATAAATATACTTGTGATAACATAGATAACTTACCAGTGAATGAAAACACCTCTTTCCTTTATATGAAAGACTTGGGCAGACATCCTTTATGTTATTTGTCATGAATTGTTATTTCTCACGAGCTTAAAGTAGGTAAAAACAGGACCACAAGGCAGCTCACAGTTTGAAGGACTTTATGCATAATTTCATATTAGATTGATTTTATGGAGGATAAGTATGGATCACAGTATCAACACAATTCATTTCCTTTGAGAATCAGGATAAAATAGACAAAAATGGAATTTAAAAAACTTATAAGCTTCAGAGAATTGATTAAGATTCTCCCATACCTGGTGATAGGGCCATTGAACCCCAAAAGACTCACACACCCCCTAATCACTAATCGTCTCCAGGCACTGATTTATTGGATTCTTTCTACCAGCTGTTTAGAGGGTACAGAAAATGCACCAGGCTTTGCTGGTGACCCCAATTGCTTTAATTCCTATGCATGCATATTTTAACATTATTACAGAAAGGTTTCATTTGCAATTTACAGGCTGAGTAGCAACGAGTCCATTTCAAAGAGGTCAGTGATTTCACCATTCATCCCAGTGATGGAATTATAGTTTAAACAGCTGGAGCACTGTCCCAGGAGGGACACTGGGGTATGGCTCCTTAACGGCAGAATAAATCCATCAGACATATTTCATGTGTCTGATAACATTAATAGATACCAGGGCTGTTTAAATATTTAATGAACTCACTCAGAGGCTGTTTACCAAGGGGAAAAAAAGAGCTATCAGAAGGGATGATCACATTCTTTTGATCTACAATGACAACAACAAAACCGAAATCTCAGCCAGTGATTTCCCTTCCTTGCTGCAAACTCCATCAGGGGAACCCTTTTGCTACATGACATGTTTCATTTCCACAGTGTGCCTGAGAGTGTTTTCAGTTTTGCAGTTCAAAAGTTAATCATTTCCATGTGGCTCACTACTTAATAGAGATGCCAGAAGTCATAGAATAGTTTTCAGTTGGGATGGAGAAAAAGGAGAGGAAAGATAATCAGAGACACATATAACAAGGGAATGGTGTGCCATGCACAGATCCCCAGAGGCCCTGGGTATGCTAATTAGAGGGCGTCTGCTAGGAAAGAAGGAGCAAGCCTAATATGTGGCTCCTGGCCCCCTTTGCTAATAGTCTTTAGGACAACTACTTGCCACACACTCCTTTCTGGGGATGAATAATGGCCATTATAAAAAAAATCACAGTCTGATATTTGGCATAAGTTTATTTTAGTCTGAGAGCAATTGCATTTTGGTTTACAAAATGCACTAAAAGTGGTTTGGCTAGGTGGAATAAGGATGGTTTTATTCTGTGGTTTCAGACGCCTGTTTGGTCATGCAAAAATGAAACAATAGCTAAGTTTCAAATGGTGGGAAATTGCTGGCATTAGGTCCTTACTGTCTGTTGGCACCAACAAACACTTATGTTGGAAAATGGTCTATTGCACACTTTCCAGAGCATTTTTTTCCTCAATTATATTGACTGTAACCCTAATCCAGTTCGCTTTATGTGATGCAGTCTATGCCTAAGCCTCATGTACACCATCTTGGTCTGTTTTAACACCTGAGAAACTCAGCCTAGATTAGAATAAATTAAGGGTGCCTCCTAGACCTGGTTGAAAATTTCTGGCCATTTGGCAATTTAAAGCTGAGTGTAGATAGTGAAAAAGTGGTGGCAATTTTCTTTGGGGACTAAGAGAGCACCTTGGCTTAATTAAAAATGGATACATTTTTGAACATCTCAAATGAATGCCATTAACATTATTTATACCGTTTTCTCTTAATTCTGTTTTGCTATAGGTTTGTAATTTGTAATAAGAGCATAAGAAAGCAGATGGTGGATTTCCTGAGTGCATAGTGTTGGTCTACTTTCTGAAGGGCTGTCATTCTCAGAAATGAAAGACTTATACTAGACCATACCTTTCCAAACAAATCATTTTCAACTATATAAATAGCATAATTAATCACAATGGAAATATAAAATGTTTAATCAGTAGCAGATGGACTGAAACAAAGAAATCTTATGTATAAGACTATTTGAAATGTTCAATGTTGCATACTTTTAATGTTTATAAAAATAGATTTTAAGGACCATGTTTTTATTTAAACTTTATTGTTTGAGTTTTGTTCCTTTTTTTTTTTTTTCCAAAAAGATTAAGCAGTCCATTTAGCTGCTCTTTTAGGAGAGCAGCTGAGTCACTACCTGGCATAAGAGAAAAGCTAGCTAAAATACACATTTACCAGGAAACAGTTTAAATTCTCCAAATTCTCCCTTTCATAGTAACCAATGGTAAAGTTTCCTCATGTCCTTGATAAAAAGTAACCTGGGAGAGACACTATGTGGGAAAATGCAGTTGGTGTACAAAAGGCAGAGATCTTTGGTGCTGATTATCATTTTAAATCTCTTAAGTGAGTACGTTTTAGAAAAGAGAAAATTCTGACGGTAAAGGAGCAGAGAACTCCTTTTGGAAATTGCGTCTGGTTTGGACTAAACTCTGCAGCAATAAAAGCTGAAACTAATTTCCAGATGGAATAAATTGGTTCCAGAGTTTCTGAAATTTTGGCCAGCAAGTTGCACAGCTGAAGTTAATCCTTGTTCAGAACTGTTACCAAAGGGATGGGAAGGGGGGCTGCTCTACGGGGATACATTTCCCAAGAGATCATAGGGTTGGCAGTTAGTGTGGTCGGGTTTTCTCCAACCATCCATTTCTTTGTGTTTCAAAGGGCGCTGGTTCAAATCAAGTCTCTGAACCTTATGTGACTCTACTCCTGTCCCCGTAGTTTGTCAGGCAGTTTGACAGACACAGTCTGTCAAGGTAATTCTTCCAGCAATGGAAAGTGTAACACTTTAGATATATGCATCCACCATGCATTCGTCACATTCTGAATCTACTGAAGTGGGACAATGGTATGGGGTCCTAAAAACTGACAGGTCTTTTCTTCCTAGAAAAAAAGGCAGAAGATATATTGCTTGAACACCTTAGAAAATAATTTTGAAACGTCCTCAAGTAGATGTAGGCTACACTTCCTTCTCATAACATCATCATGTCATAAAGGCCTAGAAGAGCATCTGATGCTCCTTGTCACAACAAGGTCACTGGGAGAGGGTGCCATTAACATCCTACAGTCAGTGTCACAGCAATGACAGGGGATGACCCCAAGGCACGGCCTTTTACCTTTCACCCAAATAAGGTCCCCCAAATGAAAACTTAATTAGTGAAATTAAAGTATATTTCTATTTGGAAAATTCTTGATGCCTAGGTGACCTAAGGATTTTTTAGAAAAATATTTAAAATGTTTCTTCATGATTTTCAATGGTTTAAATTCTCTACTTGTTCTACAAATCTTCTTGGATGATTTGGGGTGGTTAAAGTTTCTACTTTTCTTTTCCTTTCCACCCATGGGGAAAAATTCTGAAATACAAATTTCTTTCCCACAAATCTATATAGTTTCCTCACCTGGAATATCACATTTTCTTTTTATCTATTATAGTGATTTTTGGATTTAATTCTCTTGTACTTCTGCTCAGAAGGCAGTTTTGGGTGGGGTGTGCGTAGGATAGGAAAGATTGTATGAAGACCTCTCTCAGACAGCGGCATTGCCAGGCATTCCCAGCCCAAATCGGGAACCTGGAACTCAACCTCCACCTCAGCTCTGATGTCACATTGGTATCAGGTTCTGAATATTCCACTTCATAGCATCACTTGAATCTGCTCCTTCCTATCTCGTCCCACTGCTTTGGCCTTATATCAGGCTTTTACTCTCAGCAGAAGAATCATATTAACTTCTTGTCTGTTCTCCCTGCCTTCATGCTTGCTTTTCTTCTATCTATTATAGGGCTGTTAAATTAATTTTTCAAAAGCACAGATCTGAAACCTGTTAACCATTGTTCCCTACCATCTACAGTCTGAAACTCAAATTCCTACTTAGCAAAGCATATACATCCTTGCTCACCTCTACAATCTCAATTTTAGACATGTCTCACCTTAGTATATGACTTCTCCTAAAAATCCCTAGACTGCCCACCTGTAATCATTCTTCACCTTCACACCTTCTCACATATTATTTCATCTATCTGGACACTCTGTGCCCTTTTGTCAAACAAATGTTCCTTCTTTAACAAACCAAATGGATGATGCTCATTCCTGCTACACCTACATTTGAACAATCTAGAATGTCTGCAACTCTCTAAGCTTTCATTTCTTTATCTAGAAGAATTGTGAGGACAAAATGAGATGATATATAAATTCTTTAGCACAGTGCCTGAAGTAAAATAAGTGCTCAGCAAATTTAAGTTGCTATTACCTTGTAGATAGTTTTATGTATGGAGTTAACTGTATGCTCTCTTGTGGTTGGGGATTGTTGGTTGAACCTGTCTGCCTCTCTCTCTATAATGTGAGTCGTAGTGGTAAGCGAGCCACACAGAAAATGCTAAATATGTGTTGGGTGACTGCAGAGACGCTGACTTCTCTGAAACATATGCCACTACAGAACAGTCTGTCCTCCCTAGACATGCTTGATTCTGCACTTTCCTGATACACCTTTCATCAATCAAATATGTTTCAGTTTAATTTAGTAGATTATCTTCTTCTTTATGTCTTCTAAATGTGGGCATTAGCTAAAAATCTTCATTTTTAGCTCTGCCCTTCCCCAAAGCTGACTATTACTTGTCCCTCCAACCTGGTTTTCTTACCTTTAACCCCAAAACCATACTTCAGTCACCCAAAGATTGATACTCTTGCAATACTGGTTCCATTATATTTGATTACTTCATCAAAAGCCCTAATTGACTTCATCGTCCCCATCGCCTACTGAAAAAGTCCTATTTTCTTTACACAAGTATTCAGGCTCTTGTTTCCTGCAGTCCCCGCATCCAATTGCTCACCATGTCATGTATTGCTGATTTAATTGTGGTTCAGGTCCCCATCATTCCTTGTGTCATTGTGTCCACTTTTGCCCCTCTCAATCCATTCTCCATTACTAGACAGAGTTGTGTTTCTGATTACATGACCACTTAGTGTAAAATTTTTCAATGACTCTCTACTGCCCTCAGCATGTAAATTCAAACTCTTTAGCATGGCCCCAGAGGCCTGTTGTGATCTGATTACTGTTTACTGCTCCAGCTTCATCATCAATTACTCCACCACGTTGAAAACAATTGCAGAGCTTGTGACTCAGCCAGCTCTTCTCTCACTGTTTCTGGACCTTTGTATTAAGCTGGAGTCCTATCCTCCCCTCTCCCACCACCTCTTTGTTTGGTGAAGTCCCTTATATCCTTCTGGTTTTAGGTTTTTAACAAGAAGCCTTTTCTAGTTCATCAAACTAGAGTTAGGTACCTCTCCAGTGCTTTTCATGTTACTCTTTTAACCTCACATTAGCCAAACATGATACTTTTCTTCTTGTCTCTTTTGTCCTGGAAAGATGGCAAGTTTTGTGCAGTTAGAGGAGAGTGTTTTGTTTTTTTAAGAGTTGTGTCCGTAGTTCCTAGCTTAGTGCCTCATATATAGTAGGTACTCAAGTAAATACTTATTAAATGAATAAATTCCAAGCCATTCAGGGTCTGTCTTCATTCAGCCACATTCCTTAACCCAAGCTATAGTTACACTAGTCCCTTCCCATTCCCCAGTCACATCTTGCTTTTTCTTGCCTCTAAGACTTTGTTATAACCCTAAATAAGGAATCCTTATGTTTTCCCCCAACCTGCCTGGCAACACTCCTGTGTGGGTCCTAACCAAAAGTCAGGAAACACTCAAGTTCTTCTTCACCATTGAGATTACACTGAGGCTCTTACAACTGTACCCTTCTACAAACTTCCTGTTTTGTCTATTGTAATTCACTACCAGTTAGTAAATCATGCATTGTTATGGGTTCTAACTTGATTTTTGGTGGGGGAAAGACCTCAGGTGGAGAAGGTTGAATTAATCATACTTTTCTATGAATTTCCAATTTACCTCTCAAAAAAATGGCAAGGTTCTTAAAGGTAAGAGTTGTTTGTTTACTGCTAACATTCACAGCCCCAATACAATGCTAGACACATAGGAAATAACAAATATTTTTATATGAATGAAACAATTTGATTTTGAATCTATCATGAAAATGTACTACCTAACAGAAAAGGCACCGCAAAATATACATAAAATAAGCATAAGTGATTAAACTCTTACCAGTTGATAAAGAAGTGCTTGATCTAGGTTTAAACTAATGGCCACACTGTGGTTGAGACCAAATGACCTATGAATCTAGATTCTAAAGTGAAAAAAAAACTTCTTCTAACTTTAAATAGGGCATTAAACCCTTTGAAATCACTGAGACACCAGGGCCAAGAACCAGCTACACAAAGTTATAACATACTGAGATATACACAAGTAATTTTATATTGATTACAAATAATTGATGTTCCTCAATGTGGTTTATTTAAACCAAACAAATAAATTATTCATCAGAAGGATATAGAAGGATTCACTCCTTTCTTGTTCTCTCCTCCTTCCATCCTTCCACAAACACTTATGAATGATTACATTGGGCAAAGTGGTAAGTACATGGTAAAAAAAAAAATGCCTAGTGGCTTCTTGCTGATGGAGTTGTATTTCTGTGCCATGAATACAAACAGCAAGAGTAATTTGAAATGAGTTATTTGATATTAATGTTGTTTTTCAACTTAGGTATGATTTCTTCCATTTGCAATTGTTATTAATAAAGGAACATGTTCTGAGTTTAGCAGGAGTGATTCTATAGGAAATCCAATAATTCAAAGGAGAGTCTAAATTGTTCACTCTACATCTCCCAATTGTGTTAAAATAAGATGGCAATTTTTTATCTTGAAATGAGGTTTTATCCACACATCTATATCATTTGAATTCTATATACAGATACATATGAACATGATACAACTTATTTTTCATATTTAACAAATACAACATATTTCACTTGTTTTACCCTCATTATGAAACCCTGTGTCTCTCTCTGATCAGAGATTACTTCTTAGTGTATACATCTCAAGTGGTCTCTATATAAATAGTCAAATTAGTGAAAACATTCACCCCAACTCATTAACTTTAGCTATATTATTAGACAAAGCCATCCTGTATACTGGAGACTGTCATGTTAGTGTTCTAAGCAATTACGGTAAACTTGTCATGATTTTGGTGTAATGAAATAATGATATCATTGTACATGAGGTTGAGTTAGCAGAATTACATCTGTTAATTCCATTTACATGAATATTTTGATTTTTGATAGTAAAGGTGACAATATTAAAATAAACATGCTTATTTATTTTTTATTATTCTGTTTAGGAACAAACTTTATTTTTATCTCTCTTTACCCACCCATAAAGATGTTGCATCCAATATCCTCCTTGATTTAAAAAACTAACATAAAACAAAAATATTTTGAGGTTAAATAAGTTATTAAATGTTCTAGAGAGATAAATCTTATGACTTCAGTTTATTCCACAATTGTATCTCTCTTTAACCCAACTGTCTCTCGATTCTGTGATTCAAACTCACATCATGGGTCCAATTTGTGAAATCAATATATAATGACAGTAGATTGTGTCATGTCACTAAATCAACACTGATGCTGAACTTCTTCAGGATTTGAGACCAGCTCTTAAATACAAGAAATAAACACACTAAGGAAACAGCATATGGTGTTTCCATTGCAGATACAGAAGTCAGAAATTTTGCGGCTTCCATTAACTTTCAGCATAACCTGGAATAGAGCAAGAGATATAAGGATGTATTTTTAAAATCTGGATGACAAAATACACCCAACACTATGCAAAGAAACTAAAAGGCCCAGCTAAAAAAAAAACTTTACCCTTTGAGAGGTGGTAAAGCATTGAGGTTAAGGGCAGAGGCCTTCAAATCACTGCCATGCGTTAAATCCTACCTTTGTAACCTAATAACTGCTAACCTTGAGCAAGCTAGTTAATTGCATTTGTATCTCAATTGCATTTATAAAATGGATGTAATATAGTACTTAACTCACAGAGTGTGATGTTTGAATGAGTTAATACTTTATCTAATAGAATATGACTCATATTAACCAAATCAATGATACTGTAAACTATGACTTCCTAGAAGTTGTCAGACATATCCCAATTTTAGAGATGTTAATTGTAAACGGATGATAAAAACATGGTCCACACGAGCACCTGGAACAGTGTCTGGCAAACTGCTTATGTGTATCGAATATTAGCTGTTATTACTTGTAATGTTCAAGTAATAATCATACTAAGAATAATCAGTAAGATGTATTTGTGTTGTTTCCATTTTTCTTCTTCAAGAGAGGGATAATTGTGTCCTTCCACAAAATAAGGTCGTTGGAAAGATAAATATTTCATCTGATAATATTATCTGGCATTTTACTATTTAAAGGTGACTCAAGGGGAATGGTGGTTAGGAAAGGCCATACCTCCCAAAGCCACAAACTGCTGATGAGAACAGAGCCTTGTCTGGTGGGTGAAGGAACTATCCCTAAGTCAAATATAAGGTCCCACCTTTCCTACTAGAAACTCCAAAATACTTTCTGGGCTTCCATGTAAAAAATGAATGATACATTAGAATCTTCAAGAATAACAGTTTAGAAATTCAAAAATAACATAAAATAATATCAACTTACTGATGCAAGCAGCTTACTCTCTTTTATTCATGAAATTGAAACTTTATGGGCTATGAATATATACATACATATGTCTTCACCTATGTATTCTCAGACTAAAAACTTGGATGACTTTAATAAAGAATAAATAAACACCTGAACATAGTAAGTTCCTAAGTCTTTTTCTTAGGTAGAAAGCAATAAATATTGTTTACTTAACAAATGAATGAAGAAATGAAACAGCAAATTAGGTGAACAAATTAAAAATAAATAAATGAAGCAGTAAACTCAAATGGAATGGTCAAAAGAGGGATGTCACATTTCAGCTAAAACGACTTGTCATCTCACCCAGAACTGGGGTCACAACATTTTTAGACAGGAGAACATATTGCCTTACTGATTAACTCAGAAAAAAGGGGGTTCAACTAAGTCACTGAATGGCAAAGCAAAGAGAACACACTAAAATGGAGAGATTTGTTTCCCTGTCTCAAGGCAGTAAGGTCAGGTGTTTCCTTTGCTAATAGCCAGTGAACCAATGAACGACACATCATTAATGGATGTCTTAAGTTATGGGAAAGAATCAGGTTTCCTAAATGAATGTTCCTTCAATTCACTAAAAGGAAGTGATTGGCAACCTAGAACTGGAAGAGCTTTATATTAAAGAGCTTCCTTTACATCTTAAAATGGGCACCGACGGTTTAGTTGAAAAGGAAAGATGACTAAACTAAAGGAAAAGAAAGTAACATGTTCTCGGTGACAAGTTGGGGCAAATCTTCACTCATTACTGCTGTGTTTCCAACTCTGGAGACAAATAGAATTCCAAAGCCCCCCAAATTAAAACAAAAGTGTTACTGCAGTAAGATAGGAAATGGCAAGTGAGAAGATTCACTTGTGTAAGTTCAGTTATGTAAACACTTATATCTGTGGCTGAAAATTTACCAAGATTTGTCTAAAAGAAAGGTTTCTTGGGTTTCTACATGCTTAGTATTATCATAACACAGCTAGATGAAAAGCTGTGGAAACTCCCAGGGGTTGGAAAGGGATTTCTGACCTTCACATAGGATTTCTTGGTTGACTAAACATGTGATATTATTGTGGGATTTTTCTCTTAACACTTAAGTACCTGTCCCTATTATAGGCACAATAAAACTCATGAGAGCTATAACTGGGTACACAAAGCCCAATTTGTCATTCCATTTAATCACAACAGGGTTCTCATTGTGGTACACCAAGTCATGATCCCTTTGTCAACTCCCTTAGCGGAGAGAAAGTGAAAAATATCTTGGAGGATGCTATTTATTGCATTATAGGCTAACAGTGTTTGTCCTTCTTTGATAAAGAAACAACTTGCTTTCTGGTGTCATTGTTTCATCTTTCTCCATGTCCTGTACTGCTGATTCAACTGTAGTGATACTTATTGACTTCAAAAAGAGCTTAATAGTGCATGGAGAAAGACAGGAAATGGTGGGAATATCTGAGAGGACTTTACAAGGTCAAGTTTCCTTTCTGAAATTTCCTTATGCACATCTCAAACCGTTTTGTCTTTCTATTTCAGGAAGCAACGGATGTTTGGCCCCTTTCTTATCCACAACCCTCACTAAAGTCATTAAAATGCTTCATTTTAATTCTGCGTACAGTACAATTAGTACATGGGCTCTGCTAGTCTGTGCATACAATGCTTATTACCTTGCTTGGAAGCTCTCTCACCAAGGCTCTGTGGATGAAATCAGAATTTTGATGCTGACTCATAGTATCTTTTTCAGATGTAAAAGATACTTACGTTTACTAAGATGATGAAAACCAGAAACTAAGATGTTACTTTTCTTGATATAACATAAAATTCAGTGCCATCCATGATGCTTCTTATATCATCTCCTTTTCCTGATATTACTAATGTGATCATGTTGATAATGGTAGAGAGTGAATGGATTTGGGTTCTTGCTTTTCTTTAAGCCTTAGTATAAATCTTGTAAAAAACATATTCCATTTGTATCAGTGAGTATGCATACATACATAGTTTCTACGTATGCCAAAGCATCTTTCTGGATTTTCTGCACAGTCTATAATTAAGCATAGAAAGATACAGGTAAGTGCATGAGATGCATGTTTAATTAAAAGAGAAAATGCTGGTTAAGTATCAATTTGTATGACATTCAATTTACAAGGAGGATTCAGAAAGCTACTCTTTCTCACGTATTTCCTTTTATATGTATGTATATATTTACACACATGTATGTTTTCACACTGAAATCATATTCTCATTTCATATGCTAGAGTTGCTGCCACATGTACTGCCCCCATCCAAGAAAATGTTGATATATATTGAAAATCCCCATGAAAAATAAAATGCTTGCATAAATTCATGTAGGGCAAATAAGAAAGCAGCCAGAACCCGACAGGCTGAGTCAATGTATAGCTTGCATATGGAAACAATGACATGATTGTTTACTCACTGGTTTAATGATATTCACTTTCTCCTAATGGCAACGGTGGAAAATGTGAGTGCCAGATGCTGCGCCCAGAGTGGAGAAGAGAGAAGAGGGGAAGGTCTAGAATAAGGAATTTATCCTGACACCAGAATGTAGTGTAACTCTTCAGTTTATTAACGCTGTTTTTTTTTTTTTTTAGAAAAAAATACTTTGATGTCTGCAGCTTAAATTTCCATATTTTTATAACAGTTCAGCAACAAATTTACATATTTCCTGGAATCTGCAGATATAAAAGCGGTAAAACACTCCAGGCATTATTAGACAGTAGATTATAACCCATTACTATTGTTTCAATTAGCAATGTAAAAGTGACCTACAGTGTTCAGATGACCCACTAATGGATTTAAACGCTTTCAAATATTAATGCAGTTTTTCTAAAGATGAATCCCAAACCCATTATTCCTGGAACAACTATGAGCTGAAAAGCTGGCAATGATTGTGCATTATGTGGAAAGGCTCATGGTTAATTAAATGAATACCTAGCATTACACTATTCACTTTAGTGCTACAAAATTATTTCTCATTGATTTTTACATTCTGAGTCTGTGATTCAATTTACTTCTGCAATTTGTGTTGCTGTGTCAATAAAAGAGAGCTGCTTGAAGATGGAAGCATTAGAGACTGATAAATACATTAAGATCCAATGAAAACTGAAGTTTTCCTATTGTTTTCCTTTATTGAAATATCATTTGTAGCAGCACTTTGTTATGTATTATTAATACAATTTTTGTTTGCTTCCATCTGCTCTCTTCTCCCCTTTTCTATTCAGGAACTGGAATGCTAGCGATTGCTTGAGGGTGAGTAGCTAATTTTTCAGTAACAAGTTCTCTCACTATCAAGAACAAAAGCACCATCAACACAAATCTGTTATTTCATGTTAAATGAACTAGAAGGCTAGATTCTCCATCAAAGGCAGTATGGGGAGTTACTGTGTGTGTTTTAATTTCAAGGAGTAAATGACACTCTTGTTTGTTAAACCATGAAAGCTAAAAAAATAACAAATAGAACAAATAGTTCTAACCTCATTATCCCATTTATGCAATATAAATGTAATTTTTTATATTTATGAAGTGCACATTTTATTCAAAAACCTTGTTACACATATTATGATTGAATCTACACAAATCTTTTTGTGAATGACCCAGACTCAGTTCCGCTCAAGTCTAAAGTTGTATGCTGAGATTTGCTTTAAGTTTTCTTTACTCCAAAATGTTGCAAACTTCAGTGTCATAGTTCTTGGTGTCTAAAGAAATCTTAGATGTGTTATGTTCATTTGATTTAGACTCCTAACCTAGGAAGTGTTTGGTATGTACTGTAACTTTAACCTTTCCTGAGAAAAGTAGGTTTACCAGTCAAATGTAATAATCTATATCTTCTATCTAGGATCATCTTATTGGAGTTTATTTTGCCCAAACAAATTGTCTCCAGGAAGATGACCATTAAAACTTCATCTCATCGCATGTTTAAATTTTTCTGCACTCTGCATTAGACCCAATGAAGAATCAAATCTCAAAACTTTGTTATGTCCATTTCTAAAGGAGTAGTCTTCCATTGTCTACACCCTCCTTACAAATCCCACCTTCAGCCATACTTAGCTGACTTGCTGACAATTTTGAGTTTGACTGTTGATCTGATATAAAATGCACAACATGGCAAATTTTATAATGATAATTATTTTGGAAAAAGTTTTAAGAAAAATCATTCTATAGACATAAGAAAATTAACAAAAGACGAGTACAAATAACCAATAAATATAATAAAAATTGTAATTTCCTAATTAATCAGTGAATGCTGATTTAAAACAATTAGCTCTTTTTGCCTATCATTGGCAAATATTCAAATAAAGAATAATATTTAATATTTGTGAGGGAAAATGAATCATGCATACACCTATACCACCGGTGGGATGAACAATGATACAATTTTTCTAAAGGTAACCACCTTTACAGCCTATGTGTTTTTGAATTTTGAGAGTTTTGCATGCGTATTCACTCTAAATCTACTTTTGGGAATTTAACCTCAGGAAATAATTATGAATGTGTGCAAAGCTTTAGCTATATAAACTGTCCATCTAGACCCTATGAGCATTAATGAGAGTAGAAAAGTTGGAAGCATCCTAAATGTCTAAAATGAGGAATTAGTAATAAATTATGATGTATTAATACAATTGAATATCATTCAATAACCTAAAATAATATAATACTACTTAATGCTATGGATAGACATTTATAATATATTGTTGATTGAATAAGACACATCACACATACACACACACAAGCAAACACTCACAAGTGACCAAACTGTGTATAATGTATTTGATGTTTAAATAGTTGTTAGATATAGTTTCTTCAATAATTTTGAAGATATTCCAAATGATTAAAATTATTGTTTAGAGAAATTTTATTCTTATAAAAAAGTAACTTGTGTTCATTCTAGAGTAATTTAAAATGCCTTTAAACAAAACAAAACGAAAAAAACACTAAACATCTGTACATCCACATGTAGCTATATAGGAGAAAGAGTAAACTGGAAAGATAGATAACAAAATGTTGGACTTCCCTGGTGGCACAGTGGTTAAGAATCTGCCTGCCAATGCAGGGCACATGGGTTGGAGCCCTGGTCCGGGAAGATCTCACATGCCGTGGAGCAACTAAGCCCGTGCACCACAACTACTGAAGCCTGCGTGCCTAGAGCCCGTGGTCTGCAACAAGAGAAGCCACTACAATGAGAATACTGCGCACTGCAATGAAGAGTAGCCTCCACTCACTGCAACTAGAAAAAGCCCACACGCAGCAACAAAGACCCAAAGCAGCCAAAAATAAATAAATTTATTAAAAAAAAACTGTTAACAGAATTTATTTTTTAGCTATGTTATGAGTGGTTTCTTGCATTTTTAATTTGTATTTTAAAATATTTCTACAAGTAACATGGATAACATTTTTAATAGTTAAAAAATATGATTGAGAATTGTCTTTTGGTTATCCTACACAGAAACCAAGTGGAAAGAAGCATTTATAACTTTTATGGAAAGAGAGATGGAATAATCAAAAACAACCATTATAGAGAAAAAAATACTGATTTGCCTGTCAAAAAAAAACCTGGATTAGAATCCTAGCTCTCTGAGTTACCATGTGGGGGACCCTGGGCAACTCAACTTCTCTTAGCTTCACTTTCCTCTAAATATACTTGTATCCACCAAAGCAGCAATGGTCAAATGAGAAAAGAAAATTCCTGCCTAACTACATCTGAATATGGAGATGTCCTGACTTCTGAGAGGGCTGAAAATGGGCTTAAATATCACTGATCCCTTAGTCCTGTTCCAGCTCACTGGTTCATGCACTCTCTAGAGTCGTGCATATTTAAAAACCAATACGACTTTTACCTTGTGACATTTGCTCCAAAGGATATTCTGTCATTACAATGAAACATACCTTTTCAGAAGAGAACAGAGCAATAAGTATTATAGCAATGTTCATAATATTTTGGCCCCTGATAGTAAAACGTCATCCTTATTGCTGTGGCTTTTGTGTGAGCTACAAGAGTGCATGTGGTATTTCACTCACTACCGCCTTCCCTGTGTCGGCACGTAGTAGGTTCATATTGTCAAACGAATACTTAAAACACACTCAAATGAGAGTTTCAAAATTAGAGAACTGCATATTTACTGAATACTTATTCACCTCTATTACTGCAAAATTGAAACAAGTAACAAATGATTATCCAACACTTTGATAATTATTTAGCTGCTAAATAAAAACTGTGTAATACTTGAAAAGAATAGTTGCTGCTTTTGGAAGCTGGGCTCATCACATTCAGTAACCAGGAAACCAACTCCTTCCTTTGTCAAAGGCCTTAACCTCCCCCAAGACAAAGTTGCACAGCCTGAAACTGTCTCCTGGCTTGTGCCCCTCAGGCAGTCCCTGTGCTTGTGGATGTGTTGCTGGCTGGTGCAGAGGGCCAAGCACAGTCCTCTGGGCTATGTACATAACATTCTTTCTTAGGTAACTGGGCAACACGTTAAAAAAAAAAAATCTTTATAATAGAACCTTACAGTGTCCAGACTACTAAGTAACTACCATCAGTGAAGGTGGACTCTAAGGATGAACATACTTTTAAAAGCTGGTTTGGGTTCATGCCAGTTTTTAGTTTGATATATTTGCAAGAGAGGAAACCTTGGGGTCTCAGTACCTCAGTTTGCTCATCTTCAAAATGGGACTATTCACAACATATAAATCATAAGGTAGTTATGAAGGTGAATGAACTAATATATAGAGAGCACTTTAAACAGTGTAGGCAGAGAGGAATCTCTCAAAGACTAGTTCCTCCTATTATCTCTACTACTGTCTTAGTCCTGGAGATTGGAATCATGTTTCAAGAGGTCTCATCTTGTGAGACCGAGCAAATGAGAGTCTTAACAAGCTAAATGGTAAAGTAAGAAAATGGTTCAGATTATTAAAGCCAGGAAGATATTTGACTAAAAATCCCTTAAGTATGGCTGCAAATATTAAGAAGGCACAGTTTTACAGCTGAAAGAAGCCTTACTTGGTATCTAGTATGGTCACCTTAGTTTATCTTTCCATCAGAGGTTGCTCAGTGTTGCCCAGCCTGATGGAAGATCCCATTGTCTGCTGCAGTATAAAGGGAACACTTCATCAGAGCTTGTCGCTCCCATTCATTTTGAAAATAGCATATAGAGTTAAATGGTCCCAGGACTGACGTATGTAGCTCTCAGTGCTATAGAAGGGAGTAGATAGAACGTTATTCTATGCTGCAGTTCAGTCTGGTGTCACCAACTGTACCTTCAACAGGTTAACAGGGAATGTGGCCTTCTTCACATTTGGCCAAAATTCACATGATGTTAATTTTTTTTGTTTTTGCTCAGATTATCTTTACTTGCACCATTACCTTGATTAATGCACAGCAGATAATAAGATATAAATATTGAAATAACTGCAACATAGCTATCTAGGGGAGAATAGCTAAATGAAAATAGAGTGACATTAGAAAAGAGCATTTCATAATGAATAGACAAAGAGCACATTTTAAACATGCATTTTCTTCTAAACGCTTTCACAAATTTGATAATTATATTCATTTTATTTAAAGTTAGCTAAGCTTAACTTACTGCAGGAGAAAAAAATATATCCTCTGTACTATACTTAAAAGCTATAAAATCTAATAGATTTTAGATAGTGGAAATTCAATAGAAATTATTATAGTCATAAAGAATTAGAACACGATAAATACTATAGATTTTTTTTTTAAATATTGTTTAAGGTAGATAGTGCATATATTATCAAGCTACATGGAAATTGTCTAGAGCAACATTTATTCAGAAGTAAACTAAATGAGGATGCTGAAGATTATTAAGGTCACCATAATGACATTAAACCACTGAGAGGGAGGAGAAAGATTCTGAAAACAGACTCGGTTGAATGCTCAGTGTCAGAAACCCACAAAAAACAGAATATGTGTTTGTGAAGACACATTGCATAAAAAATACTTTTTGAATGGTTATATAAATAACTTCCTTTTTCAAAAGCAACAGGAAATACATTTTACATAATATGACCGGAAAAGAAAACTTCATTTTGTGCAAAGCCTGATATGAATTCATTTTCTTTGTTATGGCTTAACTAGCCTCTCACCTCTAATCATAACAGACTGCTTCTGGTTTAATTATGTTTCTAGTTCTAAGGATGAGTTAACCACTTACACAGGAAATTTGACTTTCATTGATCAGGGAACAAAAAAAAAGTCTATATTCTGATTAACCATTTAACTGACCACCATTTCAGCTTCTTCAGATGGTTGTCTCATAGGCATTGGAGTTAAGCACGTAACGTATAGACAGGATGAAAGAAGACCTCTTCAGATACTGCAAAGCAGCTAAAAATAGCCTTATAAATTAGTTCTTTACTAAATGCACAGTAGAGAGCCTGAGAACTGAAATGGGAGAGGACTTTCACTCCACTGAAGGAAACTGTGCCTTCAGAGACCAAATGGTGAAGAAAATTACTGGAATGAGCAGGACAATTTAACCTGAAACTTGACTGTGCATCATATCCTTCTGTCCAGCTAAGAAAATCAATTCCTCAGCTTACTCTTGCAATTTTAATTGCAAGGCTGATGAAATCACAGAAAAGCAAACATGAGATTAGATTTGAAACTATGTAATTTACTTTGGCAATCAAATAACAACAAAACTATTGAAAATACAGCTTCATTTTCACTTGTATGCTAAGCATGCATTTTTACATATTCTGAAATACGTGTGCACTATCTATAGTAAACATATTGTAGTTTTTACAGGAGGTCATTGAAAAACTTAATTTTTATTTGGTCTAGATATCAGCATTCTGGGCAGGGGCTACTGAACCTCACATTGCATTTTGTGATATTTTCCCCTATTTTGAGGCTCCGGAAAAGCAGATTTGGTACTCTATATCATTGTGTTTTTCAGATTCTTAAGATATTAAACTAAAAGCATGATGTTTGATATGAAAGACTTTGCTATTGGATGATCACTTACAGTTCTTCAGAACTGTAAATTTTGGTGTGAGCTTGAATTAGCTCTAAGGATTTACCAATACCTATTTTCAATGTTTATTCCCTAGTATAAGATTTGCTGGGCACTATTTCAAATTTCCAAGTTCTAGTGTTCAGTGATTGATAAAACATAACTTCACATAATTGATCACTAATATGGTGTACTTCTTAACATAACCAAAGTAACTTGCCTACCTTTAAAATGAAAAAGGTGTGGAGGAAATAGTTTAAAAACAGGGAAGAAAACCCAAAAGATAGCAACATGTTCCTAAAAGGAATTACTTAATATTTAAAAATGAAATTATGCAAAGGCTATGGAAATCTTAAGTCCACAGTCATATATATATAGCAACCTCCTTTAAGATTACACTAAATTTCTGTAAACTGAAATTCACTGTTGATAAGAAAAACAAAAATGTTTGACTCTATTGGACCTTACCTTTATTGGAGCTTAATATATCTGATGTAATAAATTCACACTTTTCTATGTTAAATTCATTCATACAATAGGAGCTTATCAAAAAGAATACAGACTAAAGAGTAAGTTGCATAATGAGATTTAATCTATGTAAAATATGTCCCAGAAGAAATGTCCTTTACTTTGATCATATCCCTTGAAACAAGATCCCCTGCTGGAAACCACAATAAAATGTGAGCTTGGGAAAAAACTTCTCTGGCAAGCAAGATTGCTTTTTAAAACAAAAGTCCACCAAGCCCACCAAGCCCATGATCCTGGGGTGGGCTTAATTAATGTCAATGAAATTTCAAAGCTTCCCTGAGGCTTAAAGGGGAAATAAATCTCATTGGGTTCTCCATGCCTTCCTCTCTGAGATACTCAGATTGGACACACACACATGTACATACATACACAAACCCCAGATGTGAACATGTGTGCATATGCATACATACCATACACACACACACACACACACACACACACACACGCACACAGTAGTTATGTATTTCATTATGAAATGCTCTTTTAAATATTTTATTTATTGCAGAGTAGGTCACACATCGCTTTACCATAATTTTTAACGTGGCTCCAGAATGTCAATAGCTATATTATAATCTTATAATCAGAATGATTTAGCATATTTCTCAAAGTGGACATGGTAATATTTCTGTCTTGCTCTTGAGTTCTGTCATTGACTCATATTTTTATTGAATCCAGAGTGTGGCTCTGTCAAGTTCAACTGAAAAGACTTAACTGAGTAAACTCTCCAGTTATTTTTCATTAACATTTTACTCTATATTCAATAGTCCCTCACAGAACTGAAAAAGTTGGGTTTTTTTCAAGTGCATACTCCGTTTCATTTTACTCAGAGTCAGTGAGATTCTGGGCCTAATTACATATCCTTCTAGCAGAAACAAATGAATACAAATGCCAATAAAATTTTTAATTTTCTTCTGTATTGATTATATATGCAAAGACTTACCAAGAGCAGGTTCACAGATCACAGAAAATCATGTTGTCCCTGAGAAATGAATGAGGAGGCCAGAGATGAGTTTTCATTAATACCTAAATATGTGGTTAATGCTGATTCACTGGCTTAAAAGCAAATAGCACATGTGTTTCAACATGAAACACACACACACACGCCTTTCAGAACCCTTAAGCTGCTGTACCACCAGGAAACAATCATATTCACTCCTGATCCCTACACTGGAAAATGATAGTTTTCATGAAAATTGTCTCCCAGTTGTTCTTCTCCTACCTTTCCAGTTATGTCAGCCACATCATTTTAAGCCTCTGAGTCACTTTAAAAGTTTGTTATAGAGACTTCAATTTTTCTAAAGATCTCAGAAATATACCAGTGGTTTTAACAAATATGGTGTGACTGCTGCGTGGTTTCATGTTGCCTTTGTAGTTTCTAAGACACTCTAACATTATTTAATTAGCTAAAATTTCTCCTCTCTGGAGAAATGGAAACTCAATGAAATGTCAACAATGCTGTCAGCCTGCTTCAGGCTAAACTCATTACACAAAAACTAAAGGTAAAAATAGTCCAAGGCAGAATTCTTTGTCATAATTTTGAGGCCCACACCTTACGCCAATAAAAACCATATGTGATTCTATGAAAATGCTAAATTGGAAAGAGTACTAATAAATTATCTCAACACAGGCAATAATTGATCAGTCCTGGCATAGATATTTATCTGATTAGCCAAATAAGGTATCAAGTTTTGTTGAGGATTATCTGAGTACTACATTTATTGTATGATGAACCTTTGATTTTCGGTTCTGGTAAGGTGGGAAATGCTCTGTGCTTCTCTTTACTCCTAAAATGAACCTTTTTCCTAAGGAAAGAAAAAAAAAAAAACCTTTTTCTTTTAAAGCCGAGTACAGCCAAGAACTGAACAAAAATGCCTCACTTTATCTGAATTATCATGAGGGTTTGGGATCCATGGATTCATTACTAAAGATAATAAAATTTGGCATTTTCTATTGTCTGAGGGTTTATAAAGGCTAAATTTCTTGATTTATTTAAATAGATGATAGGAAAGAGCAAACTACAAAAACAAGTGCTATATACTGAAGGCATGTGAATTACCTCCTTCCCAAGGATAATGCAAATTAGAAGTACATAAAGCTTTGTCTGCACCTGGGATCTTTAATGAGGATAAAGAAAAATCAGACAGAGATTCTCCTGGGGAAAGAGAGGATCGTTATTTGAATAACCTGCAGTGAATTCTAATCAATGCGACGTGACTTTGAAAATGAATGTGGTCTTTCAACCCGCTGTACTTGAGCTGTAATATTAATCATAACTTCATGGTACAATAAAGCTTATGACAAATGCTTATGAAGTGGACTCAGAAAAAGACTGGCTTCGATGTGCCAAGAAAATATGGAACCATGGAAATACAAAGGCTCTGCTTTTTTCCTCCTTGCGAGCCCATTTATTGCTAGTGTATTCTGTTATCTTTCTTTGATTATCTCAGAAGAGGTTGATGCAAATTGTATGTCATAACTATAATTGTTTTCTTTTTTTTTCCAAAGGTGACATTTTACACGTATCTTATTTCCTGATACAGTCTTAGGAGTGTTATTTAACATTAAATTATACCAGGAAACTAGTGTGCCAATCTGCTTAGGATGCATTAATCAGTGCAGCAAACATCTGCAACATAGGAGGGAATTGCAGCCTTGCCCATTAGAACACTGCATTCTCTACAAGTGCATCCTGGACCTGAAGAAGGTTGAGCATATACACAGATTTCCCAGAATGCTGGGTAGAAAAGTGATGTTGACTTAATAATTTCCAAAAAAATCAGCCATCAAGTGTTTTCTACCTAAAAGAAAATGTAATTAGTTTTTGACAAGTTGACATAAAAGGCTTATATCAGAATAACATAATGTGTTAAAGCTAAATGCTGAAGAATCACATGAGGAAGGAAGAAGATGATAAAACAAACATCTTAAAATAATTTAAATCATCTTTTGTCTGAAAGTAATTCCAGGGAAAGGGAAGGCCTGGTGTATTTGCATTGGCCTAATGGAAATAGTGTTTGGTAATCAGACCTGTCATCTTGGTTATTGTTGTTGCTATAGTGCTCTGAAGTGAACTCCAAAGTGTGTCACTCAAACACACTGTCCAGCATGTGCCATTATTTCATGATTAAACCTTAATCTTAAGGTGAAACAGAAGTTAATTCTTCAAGTGTATATTTTCACAGGACAGTAGCTTCTGTATTTCAGGCCTGAAGTAAAGGGGAATGTTAGGTGGTGCTCACAAATCTGATGGCAGTCTAAGTGGACAGATGCCCTCCAAACTTACTCTTGTTTTGCAGAATTTAAGAACCAGAAGATCTCATGAGACATCTCATATTTCATCTACTGCTTCAATGTCACACTCAAATGATCATGGTCTCTGGGATATAATTACATGCACACACAGATAGAGGTTATATTGAATACAAATGGAATGTGTGTATATATATATGTGTGTATCTGTATATGGAACAAATATGGAATATAATATGGGAGGTGTATGTGTACATATATGGAATGTACAAACTCATACACATGTATGTAGGTCTAATGTAGATAAAGGGTAGAGCACTAAATTTGAAGTCATAATCACATCATGAGCCCTCAAATATTGTCTTAAATAAGTGTTTTTAAAGTGCCATTTAATGATCTTTTACTGAGAGTCTTATTCACAGTCAAAAGTATTAATTGTTAATAACTATAACTTGTTAGTGTGATTTTAAAGTTTTAACCCTAATGCTGATCATGTGTAGCATTATTTGACTCTTCTATTATACTAAGAAGTTAGATGCCATATGAGATAAACACTATTTTTATCCCCATTTAAGAGATGAGAATCCAGGGTCTTAGGGATGTTGAATTACTTTCTCAGCTTAATCCAAGTTGTAAGTGGCAGAGTCAAAAATGAAATTGATACTTCTAGTGTTAACATTTCATGTTCTTTAAAAACAACTTAGGTTATAAGTCACATGCCACAAAATTCATGCATTTTAAGTTTACAGTTCAGTGATTATTAGTAAATTTACTGAGTTGTGCAGCCAGCACCATAATCCAGTTTTAGAATGTATTCTTCTCCCCAGTAAGATCCATCATGCCTGTTTATAGTTAATCTCTCTTCCTACCCTCAGCCCTAGACAACCACTAATCTATTTCTGTCTCTATAGGTTTGCCTTTTCTAGACATTTCATATAAATGGAATCATACAATATGAGATCTTTTGCGTCTGGCTTCTTTCATTTGAATGAGATGAACCTCATTGAGGTTCATCTATGTTGTTACCTCATGCTTTTTATAATTCATTTGTCTATTCTTCATTCTGCTCACTGCTTCCATTCTATTTTGAGCTGTTTCTATTTTGATCTCAGTTTAGAATGGGAAGAAAAGAAGAAGCACTGCAGCATAAAGGAAAGAATGCTGGGTCCGATAGGAAGAAGACCTGGGTTTGGGTCCTAAGACAAGGCAATTCTATCTCTCAAATACTTTACTTGTAAAATTTTGCTTATTGAAAAGATCAAATGAGATAAGACCCATATCAGTGCTTATAGAACCATCTAAGATGATAGTTTATTATTACTGTGTTTACTACAACATCATGAAGTAAATGACTCATGTTTTTAAGATGGAATTATCTCTCTGTACTCAAGGAATTCTGGATCTGGGGTGAGAAAGGTTGAATAACATAATCTCATCAGTGATAAGGAAATCTAAGTTCCTTCAGTTCAGGTCACCAACACCTGAGTATAAAGTTGACCTAAACCCAAGTTCAAGTTTAGATGCTACAAGTAGTAGGCTTTAATTATTCAAAACTTACAAACCATTCCAAAATTCTATTTGAGGCAGCCCATAGTAGTGGTCACCCACCCTAAATTGTGGAAATGGCATAAGAATCACACGCGGTGTCCTTTAAAACTTCAGATTCCTGGCTTTATTACGATTGGACCTTAAAATATTTATTTTTAACAATTCTGAGAACAATCCATTTATATTCTAAAATTTGAGAACCAAACTTGAGTGAAACAGTTCTTTGATATGTTACCCAGACCGTGGTCAACATAATAATATTTGAGCATTCCAAAGGCAGATCACAAATTCTCACGGTGCAGAGGTTGCTGTTAGCCTCCAAGATCCATTCTCTCTTGTTCCCTTTTAGTACCATCTCCCAAGAATATTAGCAGACACATTGTTGCCCAGCCTCCCTCACCACTGAGTATAGTAATGGATTAATTTCTGGTCAGTGAGATGTGAATGAAAGTGATGTGTGCTATTTCTGGGTCATGTCTTTAAAAGAAAGTGTTTGCTTTCCATTTCTCTCTTCCTCCTTCTCACTAGCTGGACTTCAGACAGGGTAGTGGTGAGCCATCCCTGACCACATGGATAAGGCCAACACTAGGGACTGGCAAAGCAGCTGTATAGAACTTCAGGTACTGGATAATCTCATGGACTGCTTACCAGCTCAGGTTCTTAAATTACAGAAATAAACTTTTATTTCGCTTATTGATGTTTTGTCCTGTGCCAGTATCTTAACCAATACACTCGCTATAAAAGGCACTCAATGTTCAGAAAACTCAGGCAAATAGCTTTTGAATGTCTCAATTTCTAAGGTTGTTTCTTTTCTGGACACATTTACTTCACAGAGTTTAAGACCTGGGTCTCTCTGCTCTTCTGTGCAATAAGGTGTTCAATTTGAAAAGCCTGAAGATTTGATCAGAGGGGCACACCGACATAAAATCTTGTGGAGGAGGTAGCATAGAGAATATAGTTTTGTATGGCATGGGTTTACATTTTTAGGCTAGGTAAGTTTGAGATCACAGGTATGAATGAATTGAGACCACATGACTGGTCTTCATCATATTTGATTTCTCCAGAGAACTAGGCACACAGTAAGTATTCCAAACTATTTGTTGATTTATCCTCAGCAAAAGACTCCTGCAAAGGCTGGATGCTGATATGATGAAATCTGTAGGCTTAATCATCAGTAATGCACACTGATGGTGTGGCAATTTCTTTAAAAGTGACATATAGGAGTTTGCAGTATTAGGCAGGTGGACTCCATAATTGCAGGGTTCCTTTCAGCTTTAACACTTCATGGTTCCTTTCAGTCTTAACACTTCATGGTTCCCCAAATCCTTTGCTGATTCTCTATTAATTTAAGAATAAAGTACACAGAGATGACAAGTCCCTCCCATCAGGGAGTTTGCACAAGACTCTTAGATAGCCTCATTCACCAGAGAGCAGAGCAGAAGCAAGAAGAATTACAATGCTGCAGCCAATGGAACAAAAACCACATTCACAGAAAGATAGACAAAATGAAAAGGCAGAGGAATATGTACCAGATGAAGGAACAAGGTAAAACCCTGGAAAACAACTAAATGAAGTGGAGATAGGCAACCTTTCAGAAAAAGATTTCAGAACAATGATAGTGAAGATGATCCAGGACCTCGGAAAAAGAATGGAGGCAAAGATGGAGAAGATACAAGAAATGTTTTAAAAAGGCCTAGAAGAATTAAAGAACAAACACCTAGGAGAATTAAAGAACATACAAACAGAGAGATGACCAATACAATAACTGAAATGAAAAATAGACTAGGAGGAATCAATAGCAGAATAACTGAGGCAGAAGAATGGATAAGTGACGTGGAAGACAGAAAAGTGGAATTCACTTATGTGGAACAGAATAAAGAGAAAAGAATGAAAAGAAATGAAAACAGCCTAAGAGACCTCTGGGACAACATTAAACATTAAACACACCAACATTAAACATTAAACACACCAACATTCACATTATAGGGGTCCCAGAAGGACAAGAGAGAGAGAAAGGACCCGAGAAAATATTTGAAGAGATTATAGTTGAAAACTTCCCTAACACGGGAAAGGAAATAGCCACCCAATCTAGGGAGCACAGAGACTCCCAGGCAAGATAAAGCCAAGGAGAAACATGCCAAGTCACATCACATAGTAATCAAATTGGAAAAAAAAATAAAGACAAAGAAAAATTATTGAAAGTAGCAAAGGAAAAATGACAAATAACATACAAGGGACCTCCCATAAGGTTAACAGCTGAAAATGTTTCTCAGCAGAAACTCTACAAGCCAGAAGGGAGTGGCACGATATATTTAAAGTGATGAAATGGAAGAAACTGCAACCAAGATTACTCTACCCAGCAAGGATCTCATTCAGATTTGACGGAGAAATTGAAAGCTTTACAGACAAGCATAAGCTAAGAGAATTCAGCACCACCAAACCAGCTCTACAACAAATGCTAAAGGAAGTTCTATGAGTGGGAAACACAAGAGAAGAAAAGGACCTACAAAAACAAACCCAAAACAATTAAGAAAATGTTAATGTGAACATAAATATCAATAATTACCTTAAATGTGAATGGATTAAATGCTCCAACCAAAAGACACAGGATCACTGAATGGATACAAAAACAAGACCCATATATATGCTGCTTACAAGACACCGACTTCAGACCTAAGGACACATACAGACTGAAAGTGAGGGGAAGGAAAAAGGTATTCCATGTAAATGGAAATCAAAAGAAAGGTGGAAGGGGGCAGCTTCAATATGGTGGAAGAGTAAGATGCGGAGATCACCTTCCTCCCCACAAATACATCAGAAATACATCTACAGGTAGAACAACTCCTACAGAACACCTACTGAACTCTGGCAGAAGACCTCAGACCTCCCAAAAGGCAAGAAACTCCCCCACATACCTGGGTAGGGCAAAAGAAAACAGAAAAAACAGAAACAAAAGATAGGGACAGAACCTGCACCAGTGGGAGGGAGCTGTGAAGGAGGAAAGGTTTCCACACACTAGGAAACCCATTCCCGGGTGGAGACTGTGGGTGGCGGGTGGGGGAAGCTTTGGAGACATGGAGGAGAGTGCAGCAACAGGGGTGCAGAGGGCAAAGCAGAGTGATTCCCGCACAGAGGATTGGTGCCGACCAGAACTCACCAGCCCCAGAAACTTGTCTGCTCACCCGCTGGGATGGGTGGGGGCTGGGAGCTGAGGCTCTGGCTTCTGTCAGGTCCCAGGGAGAGGACTGGGGCTGGCTGTGTGAACACAACCTGAAGGGGGCTAGTGCACCAAAGCTAGCCGGAAGGGAGTCCGGGAAAAAGTCTGTAGCTGCCAAAGAGACAAGAGACTTTTTCTTGCCTCTTTGTTTCCTTGTGCACGAGGAGAGGGGATTAAGAGCGCTGCTTAAAGGAGCTTGAGAGGGCTTCCCTGGTGGCGCAGTGGTTGAGAGTCCACCTGCCAATGCAGGGAACACGGGTTTGTGCCCCGGTCCGGGAGGATCCCACATGCTGCGGAGCAGCTGGGCCCGTGAGCCATGGCCACTGGGCCTGTGTGTCCGGAGCCTGTGCTCCGCAATGGGAAAGGCCACAGCAGTGAGATGCCCGTGTACCACAAAAAAAAAAAGAGAGTTCGAGAGACAGGAGCAAGTGGCGTCTATAAGCGCGGACCCCAGAGATGGGCATGAGACACTAAGGCTGCTGCTGCAGTCACCAAGAAGCCTGTGTGCAAGCACAGGTCACTCACCACACTGTCCCTCCTGGTAGCCTGTGCAGCCTATCACTGCCAGGGTCCTGTGATCCAAGGGACAACTTCCCCGGGAGAACACACTGCACGCCTCAGGCTGGTGCAATGTTATGCCGGCCTCTGCTGCCGAAGGCTCACCCTGCATCCAAACCCCTCCCTGTCCCTGGCCTGAGTGAGCCAGAGCCCCCGAGTCAGCTGCTCCTTTAAACCCGTCCTGTCTGGACGAAGAACAGACGCTCACAGGCGACCTACATGCAGAGGAGGGTCCAAATCCAAATCTGAAGGCTGGGAGCTGTGTGAATAAAGAAGAGAAAGGGAAATTTCTCCCAGCAGCCTAAGGAGCAGTGGATTAAAGCTCCACAAACAACTTGATGTACCCTCCATTTGTGGAATACCTGAATAGACAACAAATCATCCCAAATTGAGGAGGTGGACTTTGGGAGCAACAATATATATGTATTTTTTTTCCCCTTTTCTCTTTTTATGAGTGTGTATGTGTATGCTTCTGTGTGTGATTTTGTCTGTATAGCTTTTGTTTTACCATTTGTCCTAGGGGTCTGTCTGTCCATTTTTGGTTTTTTATTCTTTTTTTTTAATTACTTAAATTTTTATCTTAATATTTATTTTTTATTTTTATAATTTCATAACTTTATTTTATTTTATTTTATCTTCTTCTTTCTTTTTGTTCTCCCTTATATTCTGAGCCATGTGGAGGACAGGCTCTTGGTGCTCCAGCCAGGTGTCAGGGCTATGCTTCTGAGGTGGGAAAGCCAAGTTAAAGACACTGGTCCAAAAAAGACCTCCCAGCACCACATAATATCAAATGGCAAAAATCTCCCAGAGATCTCAATCTCAACACCAAGACCCAGCCCCACTCAACAACCAGCAAGCTACAGTGCTGGACACCCTATGCCAAACAACCAGCAACAGGAACACAATACTATCCATTAGCACAGAGGCTGCCTAAAATCCTAATAAGGCCACAGACACTCCAAAACACACCACCAGATGTTTACCTGCCCACCAAAAAGACAAGATCCAGCCTCATCCACCAGAATACAGGCACTGGTCCCCTCCCCCAGGAAACCTACACAACCCACTGAACCAACCTTAGCCACTGGGGACGGACACCAAAAAAAATGGAAACTACAAACCAGCAACTAGTGAAAAGGAAACCCCAAAGACAGTAAGTTAAGCAAAATGAGAAGACAGAGAAACACATAGCAGATGAAGGAGCAAGGCAAAACCCACCAGACCTAACAAATGAAGAGGAAATAGGCAGTCTACCTGAAAAAGAATTCAGAATAATGATAGTAAATTTGATCCAAAATCTTGGAAATAGAATGGAGAAAATACAAGAAAATTTAACAAGGATCTAGAAGAACTAAAGAGCAAACAAACAGCTATGAACAACAAAATAAATGAAATTAAAAATACTCTAGAAGGGACCAATAGCAGAATAAATGAGGCAGAAGAATGGGTAAGTGACCTGGAAGATAAAATAGTGGAAATACCTACCGCATAGCAGAATGAAGAAAAAAGAATGAGAAGAATTGAGGACAGTCTCAGAGACATGTGGGGCAACATTAAACACACCAACATTCAAATTATAGGGTTCCCAGAATAAGAAGAGAAAAAGAAAGGGACTGAGAAAATATTTGAAGAGATTAGAGTGGAAAACTTCCCTAATATGGGAAAGGAAATAGTTAATCAAGTACAGGAAGCACAGAGGGTCTCATACAGGATAAATCCAAGGATAAACACACCAAGACACATATTAATCAAACTATCAAAAATTAAATAAAAAGAACAAATATTAAAAGCAGCAAGGGAAAAAGAGCAAATAACAAATAAGGGAATCCCCATAAGGATAACAGCTGATCTTTCAGCAGAAACTCTGCAAGCTAGAAGGGTGTGGCAGGACATATTAAAAGTGATGAAGGAGAAAAACCTACAACCAAGATTACTCTACCCAACAAGGATCTCATTCAGATTTGACAGAGAAATTAAAACATTTACAGACAAGCAAAAGCTGAGAAAATTCAGCACCACCAAACGAGCTTTACAACAAATGCTAAAGGAACTTCTCTAGGCAGTAAATACAAGAGAAGGAAAAGACCTACAATAACAAACCCAAAACAATTAAGAAAATGGTAATAGGAACATACATATTGATAATTACCTTAAATGGAAATGGATTAAATGCTCCAACCAAAAGACATAGAATGGCTGAATGGATACAAAAACAAGACCCATATATATGCTATCTACAAGAGACCCACTTCAGACCTAGGGAAGCATACAGACTGAAAATGAGGGGATGGAAAAAGATATTCCATGCAAACGGAAATCTAAAGAAAGCTGGAGTAGCAATTCTCATATCAGACAATATAGACTTTAAAACAAAGACTATTACAAGAGACAAAGAAGGACACTACATAATGATCAAGGGATTATTCCAAGAAGAAGGTATAACAATTGTAAATATTTAAGCACCCAACATAGGAGCACCTCAATACATAAGGCAAATACTAACAGCCAGAAAAGGGGAAATCGAAAGTAACACAATCATAGTAGGGGACTTTAACAGCCCAGTTTCACCAATGGACAGATCATCCAAAATCAAAATAAATAAGGAAACACAAGCTTTAAATGATACATTAAACAAGATGGACTTAATTGATATTTATAGGACATTCCATCCAATAACAACAGAATATACATTCTTCTCAAGTGCTCATGGAACATTCTCCAGGATAGATCATAATTTGGGTCACAAATCAAGCTTTGGTAAATTTAAGAAAATTGAATTCATATCAAATATCTTTTCTGACGACAATGATTTGAGACTAGATATCAATTACCGAATAAAATGTGTAAGAAATACAAATACATGGAGGCTAAACAACACACTACTAATTAACCAATAGATCACTGAAGAAATCAAAGAGGAAATCAAAAAATACCTTGAAAAACATGACAATGAAAACACGACGACCTAAAACCTATGGGATGCAGAAAAAGCATTTCTAAGAGGGAAGTTTATAGCAATACAATCCTACCTCAAGAAACAAGAAACACCTCAAACAACCTAAACTTACACCTAAAGCAATTAGAGAAAGAAGAACAAAAAATCACCAAAGTTAGCAGAAGGAACAAAATCATAAAGATCAGACCAGAAATAAATGAAAAAGAAAAGAAGGAAATGATAGCAAAGATCAATAAAACTAAAAGCTGGTTCTTTGTGAAGATAAACATAATTGATAAACCATTAACCAGACTTCTCAAGAAAGAAAGGGAGAAGACTCAAATCAATAGAATTAGAAATGAAAAAGAAGAAGTAACAACTGACACTGCAGAAATACAAAGGATCATGAGAGATTCCTACAAGCAACTATATGCCAATAAAATGGACAACCTGGAAGAAATGGACAAATTCTTAGAAATGAACAAGCTTCTGAGACTGAACCAGGAAAAGGAAGAAAATATGAACAGACAAATCACGAGCACTGAAACTGAAGCTGTGATTAAAAATCTTCCAACAAACAGAAGCCCTGGACCAGATGGCTTCACAGGTGAATTCTATCAAATATTTAGAGAAGAGATAACACCTAGCCTTCTCAAACTCTTCCAAAATATAGCAGAGGGAGGAACACTCCCAAACTCATTCTATGAGGCCACCATCACCCTGATACTAAAACCAGACAAAGTTGTCACAAAGAAAGAAAACTACAGGCCAATATTACTGATGAACATAGATGCAAATATCTTAAACAAAATACTAGCAAACAAAATCCAACAGCACATTAAAAGGATCATACACTATGATCAAGTGACATTTATCCCAGGAAGGCAAGGATTCTTCAATATATGCAAATCAATCAACATGATACACCATATTAACAAACTGAAGGAGAAAAACCATATGATCATCTCAATAGATGCAGAGAAAGCTTTCAACAAAATTCAACATCGATTTATGATAAAAACCTGCAGAAAGTAGGCAAAGAGGGAACTTACCTCAACATGATAAAGGCCATATATGACAAACCCAAGCCAGCATTGTCCTTAATGGTAAAAAAATGAAACCATTTCCCATAAGATCAGGAACAAGACAAGGTTGCCCACTCTCACCACTCTTATTCAACATAGTTTTGGAAATTTTAGCCACAGCAATCAGAGAAGAAAAAGAAATAAAAGGAATCCAAATCAGAAAAGAAGAAGTAAAGCTGTCACTGTTTGCAGATGACATGATACTATACATAGAGAACCCTAAAGGTGCTACTAGAAATCTACTAGAGCTAATCAATGAATTTGGTAAAGTAGCAGGATACAAAATTAATGCACAGAAATCTCTTGCATTCCTATACACTAATGATGAAAAATCTGAAAGTGAAATTAAGGAAAAACTCCCATTTACCATTGCAACAAAAAGAATAAAATATCCTGGGATAAACCTACCTAAGGAGACAAAAGTCGTGTATGCAGAAAATCATAAGACAGTGATGAAGGAAATTAAAGATGATTCAAATAGATGGAGAGGTATACCATGTTCTTGGATTGGAAGAAAAATATTGTGAAAATGATTCTACTACCTAAAGCAATCTACAGATACAATGCAATCCCTATCAAACTACAACTGGCATTTTTCACATAACTGGAACAAAAAATTTCACAATTTGTGTGGAAACACAAAAGACCCCAAATAGCCAAAGCAATCTTGAGAAAGAAAAATGGAGTTGGAGGAATCAGGCTCCCTGATTTCAGAATATACTACAAAGCTACAGTAATCAAGACAGTATGGTACTGGCACAGAAACAGAAAGATAGATCAATGGAAGAGGATAGAAAGCCCAGAGGTAAACCCACGCACATATCGTCACCTTATCTTTGATAAAGGAGGCAAGAATATACAGTGCAGAAAAGACAGCTTCTTCAATATTTGGTGCTGGGAAAACTGGACAGCTACATGTAAAAGAATGAAATTAGAACACTCCCTAACACTGTATACAAAAATAAGCTTACAATGGATTAAAGACATAAATGTAAGGCCATACACAATCAAACTTTTATTGGAAAATACAGGCAGAACACTCTATGACATACATCACAGGAAGACCCTTTTGGACCCACCTCCTAGAGAAATGGAAATAAAAACAAAATAAACAAATGGGTCCTAATCAAACTTAAAAGCTTTTGCACAGCAAAGGAAACCATAAACAAGGTGAAAAGACAAACCTCAGATTGGGAAAATAATTTGCAAATGAAGCAACTGACAAAGGATTAATTTCCAAAATTTACAAGCAACCCATGCAGCTCAATATCAAAAACAACAAACAACCCAATCCATAAATGGGCAGAAGATATAAATAGACATTTCTCCAAATAAGATATACAGATTGTCTGTATATAACAGACACATGAATGAATGCTCAACATCATTAATCTTAGAGAACTGCAAATCAAAACTAAAATGAGATATCATCTCAGACCGTTCACAATGGCCATCATCAAAAAATCTACAAACAATAAATGCTGGAGAGGGTATGAAGAAAATGGAACCCTCTTGCACTGTTGGTTGGAATGTAGATTGATACAGCCACTATGTAGAACAGTATGGAGGTTCCTTAAAAAATTAAAAATAGAACTACCATACAACCCAGCAATCCCACTTCTGGCCATACACCCTTAGAAAACCATAATTAAAAAAGAGTCATGTAACAAAATGTTCACTGCAGCTCTATTTACAATAGCCAGGACAGGGAAGCAACCAAAGTATCCATCCACAGATGAATGGATAAAGAAGATGTGGCCTATGTATATAATGGAAAATTACTCAGCCATAAAAAGGAATGAAACTTAGTTATTTGTAGTGAGGTGGATGGACCTAGAGACTGTCATACGGAGTGAAGTAAGTCAAAAAGAGAAAAAACAAGTACCATACGCTAACACATATATATGTAATATATAAAAAAAAAAAAGGTCATGAAGAACCTGGGGCAAGATGGAAGTAAAGATGCATGCAAACCTACTAGAGAATGGACTTGAGGATACGGGGAGTGAGATGGGTAAAGTGGGACAAAGTGAGAGAGTGGCATGTACTTATATACACTACCAAACATAAAATAGATAGCTAGTGGGAAGCAGCTGCGTAGCACAGGGAGGTCAGCTCAGTGCTTTGTGAACACCTAGAGGGGTGGGATAGGAAGGGAGGGAGATGCAAGAGTGAAGAGATTTGGGGACATATGTATATGTATAACTGATTCACTTTGTTATAAAGCAGAAACTAACACACCATAGTAACACAATTATACGCTAATAAAGGTGTTAAAAAAAAAAAAGGAAAAGAAAGCTGGAGTAGCATACTCCTATCAGATAAAATAGACTTTAAAATAAAGAATGTTACAAGAGACAAGGAAGGACACTACATAATGATCAAAGGATCAATCCAAGAAGAATATATAGGAATTATAAATGTATATGTACATAACAGAGGAGCACCTCAATACATAAGGCAACTGCTAACAGCTATAAAAGAGGAAATCAACAGCAATACAATAATAATGGGGGACTTTGACACCCCACTTACACCAATGGACAGATCATTCAAACAGAAGATTAATAAGGAAACACAAGCTTTAAATGGCAAAATAGACCAGATAACTTTAATTGATATTTATAGGACATTCTATCCAAAAAGAGCAGATTACACTTTTTTCTCAAGTGTGCACAGAACATTCTCCAGGATAGACCACATTTTGGATCACAAATCAAGCCTCAGTAAATTTAAGAAAATTGAAATCATATTAAGCATCTTTTTGGACCACAACACTATGAGATTAGACATCAATTACAGGGGAAAAAAAAAGATAAAAACACAAACACATGGAGGCTAAATAATACATCACTAGGTAACCAAGAGATCACTGAAGATATCAAAGAGGAAATCAAAAAATACCTAGAGACAAATGACAATTAAAACATGATGATCCAAAACCTAAGGGATGCAGCAAAAGCAGTTCTAAGAAGGAAGTTTAAAGCAATACAATCCTACCACATGAAATAAGAAAAATCTCAAATAAACAGTCTAAACTTACACCTGAAGGAACTAGAGAAAGAAGAACAAACAAAACCCAAAGTTACTAGAAGGAAAGTAATCATAAAGATCAGAGGAGAAATAAATGAAATGGAAACAAAGAAAACAATAGAAAAGATCAATAAAACTAAAGGCTGGTCTTTGATAAGGTAAACAAAATTGATAAACCTTTAGACAGACATCAAGAAAAAGAGGGAGAGGACTCAGATCAATAAAATTAGAAATGGAAAAAGGAGATGTTACAACAGAAAACACAGAAATACAAAGCATCCTAAGAGACTACTACAAGCAACTTTATGTCAATAAAATGGACAACCTGGAAGAAATGGACAAATTCTTAGAAATGTACAACCTGCCAAGACTGAATCAGGAAGAAATAGAAAATATGAACAGACAAATCACAAGCACTGAAATTGAAACTGTGATTAAAAATCTTCCAACAAGGGCTTCCCTGGTGGCGCAGTGGTTGAGAGTCCGCCTGCCAATGCAGGGGACACGGGTTCGTGTCCCGGTTTGGGAGGATCCCACATGCCGCGGAGTGGCTGGGCCCGTAAGCCATGGCCTCTGAGCCTGCGCGTCCAGAGCCTGTACTCTGCAGCGGGAGAGGCCACAGCAGTGAGAGGCCTGCGTACCGCAAAAAAAAAAAAAAAAAAAAAATCTTCCAACAAACAAAAGTCAAGGACCAGATGGCTTCACAGGTGAATTCTATCAAACATTTAGAGAAGAGCAACATCCATTCTTCTCAAACTCTTCCAAAATATAGCAGAGGGAGGAACACTCTGAAACTCATTCTATGAGACCACCTTCACCCTGATACCTAAAGCAGATAAAGATTCAACAAAAAAAGAAAATTACAGACCAATATCACTGATCAATATAGATGCAAAAATCCTCAACATAATACTAGCAAGGAGAATCTAACACCACACTAAAAGGATCATACACCATGACCAAGTGGGATTTATCCCAGGTATGCAAGTCTTCTTCAATATACAAAAATCAATCAATGTGATACACCATATCAACAAATTGAAGAACAAAAACCATATGATCATCTCAATAGATGCAGAAAGAGCTTTTGAGAAAATTCAACACCCATGTATGATAAAAACTCTCCAGAAAGTGGGCATAGAGGGAACCTATCTCAACATAATAAACGCCATATACAACTAACCCCCAGCCAACATCGTTCTCAATGGTGAAAAATTGAAAGCATTTCCTCTAAGATCAGGAACAAGACAAGGATGTCCACTCTTGCCACTATTTTTCAACATAGTTTTGGAAGTCTTAACCATGGCAATCAGAGAAGAAAAAGAAATAAAAATGAATCCAAATTGGAAAAGAAGAAGTAAATCTGTCACTGTTTCCAGATTACATGATACTATACATAGAGAATCTTAAATATGCCATGAGAAAACTACTAGAGCTAATCCATAAATATAGCAAAGTTGCAGGATACAAGATTAATGCATAGAAATCTTTTGCATTCCTATACACTAAAAACAAAAGACCAGAAAGAGAAATAAGGAAACAATCCCATCCATCAATGCAACAAAAAGCATAAAATACCTAGGAATAAACCTACTTAAGGAGGTAAAAGACCTGTACTCAGAAAATTATAAGACACTGATGAAAGAAATCAAAGATGACACAAACAGATGGAGAGATATACCATGTTCTTGGATTAGAAGAATCAATATTGTGAAAATGAGTATACTACCCCAAAAATCTACAGATTCAATGGAATGCCTATCAAATGACCAATGGCATTTTTTACAGAACTAGAACAAAAAAATCTTAAAATTTGTATGGAGACACAAAAGACCCTGAATAGCCAAAGCAATCTTGAGGGAAAAAAACAGAGCTGGAGGAATCAGGCTCACAGACTTCAGACTATACTACAAAGCTACAGTAATCAAGACAGTATGGTACTGGCACAGAAACAGAAATATAGATCAATGGAACAGGATAGAAAGCCTAGAGATAAACCCACACACCTATGGTCAACTAATCTATGACAAAGGAGGCAAGGATATACAATGGAGAAAAGACAGTCTCTTCAATAAGTGGTGCTGGGAAAACTGGACAGCTACATGTAAAAGAATGAATTTAAAACACTCCTTACACCATATACAAAAATAAACTAAAAATTGATTAAAAATCTAAAAGTAAAACCAGACACTATAAAACTCTTAGAGGAAAAATTAGGAACAACACTCTTTGAGATATATAACAGCAAGATCTTTTTTGAACCACCTCCTAGAGAAATGGAAATAAAAACAAAAATAAACAAATGGGACCTAATGAAAGTTAAAATCTTTTGCACAGCAAAGGAAACTATAAACAAGATGAAAAGACAGCCCTCAGAATGGGAGAAAATATTTGCAAATGACTCAACGGACAAAGGATTAGTCTCCAAAATATATAACCAGCTCATGCAGCTCAATATTACAAAAAACAAACAACCCAACCATAAAATGGGCAGAAGACCTAAATAGACATTTTTCCAAAGAAGACATACAGATGGCCAAGAGCCATATGAAAAGCTGCTCAACATCACTAATTATTAGTGAAATGCAAATCAAAACTACAATGAGGTATCACCTCACAATGGTTAGAATGGGCATCATCAGAAAATCTACAAACAACAAATGCTGGAGAGGGTGTGGAGAAAAGGGAACCCTCTTTCACTGTTGGTGGGGATATAAGTTGATACAGCCACTATGGAAAACAGAATGGAGGTTCCTTAAAAAACTAAAAATAGAATTACCATATGACCCAACAATCCCACTACTGGGCATATACCCAGAGAAAACCATAATTCAAAAAAACACATGCTCCCCAATGTTCATTGCAGCACTATTTACAATAGCCAGGTCATGGACGCAACATAAATGCCCATTGCCAGACGAATGGATAAAGAAGGGGTGGTTCATATATACAATGGGATATTACTCAGCCATAAAAAGAACGAACTTAGGCCATTTGTAGAGACGTGGATGGACTGAGAGACTGTCATACAGAGTGAAGTAAGTCAGAAGGAGAAAAACAAATATTGTATATTAACACATATATTTGGAATCTAGAGAAAGGTACAGATGAACAGGTTTGCAAGGCAGAAGTAGAGACACAGATGTAGAGAACAAACATATGGTCACCAAGGGGGGAAAGTGGCAGGGGGTGATGGTGGTGGTGTGATGAATTGGGAGATTGGGATTGACATGTATACACTGATGTGTAGAAAATGGATGACTAATAAGAACCTGCTGTATAAAAAATAAATAAATAAAATTCAAAAAAAAAAGTACACAAAGATTCAACACCATAAATATACTCTTTCCAGCTTTCTCTCTCTCCACACTTGCCCTGAATTGTCCCTGTATTTTCCTGACCTTACATTCTGCTCCACCTGTTCCCTCTGCTTGGGGACATATCTACCTATCAAATTCCCATCCACTCTGCATGAGTGAATGCCCTTCAGTGTAATGTGAATACACAGATCCCCTGATGGCAGGGGAGGTAAACAGCCTTGACAGCTCCTGGATATCAGTCTAATAGATTTTGAATGATGTTCTCTCATTGAAGAGACTCTATACAGCACAACTTCAAGTCAGAAACCAGAGGACTGAAGATGCCTACTGATCAAGAAAAGTTATCCCATATTCTGGGCCCCTGATGCCTACTCCAGGTGGACTAAGATAAGAGTTGATTCCCAGGCATAGCCCTTTCCTGATAGGTGCTTCCATTTATGAAGTCCTAAGTGTGAGCTCTCACCAAAATATCTTCTGAATGCTTCCTCTCATCATCTCCACTGTATCTGGGTACTAGCTACACTTCCCCAACCTCTACCATCTTAGTCCTAGCCACCATCAGCTCCTACCTGAACTTATCTGAACTACTGCAGCTGCCTCCCTACTAGTCCCTTTTCTTCCATTATAATCCTCCAGCCCAGTTAATTCCACACAAAAGAATCAGAATAATTAAAACCTACTTATGGTTTCCCATTGCACTGATCATGAATCTAATGATAACTCTCATGATCTAGCTTCTGCCAGTTTCTCTGATTTCATCTTATACTTCCCTCCCTCTGCCCACTATCCTCCAGCCACACTGGCCTGTTCCTCAACATTGCAAGCTGTCTTTTTTTGTGGACTTCTCACTCACAGTATCTTCTGCTGGAAACACATTCCTCTTGCAGCTTCACCTGGTTGGTCACTTCTCAGCAAACAAGGCGCAACTCAAAGGTCACCTCTCAGAGAACTTCCCTGGCCCTGTTAGCTAATGCTCCTCTTTCTCATCATATCAGACCATTTTCTTCAGACCGCTTAACCTTATTTGAAATTAATTTATTTTAATTGAGCACATCATTAGATATCAAGAAATTGCTGTTAAATGAATGAATTTAGCATAGTGATTAAGACTCAAGCTCTGGAGCTAGTCTTCCTGAGTGAGTCTCAGCTCTGACATTTGGCATCTATGTATCTGTGGGCAAGACACTTATTCTTTTTGTGACTCAGTTTCCTCATCTGTAAAATGGGGATACTAATAGCACCTACTTTATAGGGTTGTTGTCAAGATTAAATAAGTTCATGCATGCGATAGAGAGGAACAGTGCATATGTGGAACATAATATCCACTCAGAAAAGTCAGCTCACAATTTAAAGAATTACATTTAAATTTCTAACCATGATTCAAGCTGAAAAGCATTTCAGTAACTACATAAGTTTATAAAATGCTTAAGGTTTTAGGTGGAACCAAAACACTTAGTGATCATTATATGTAAAATTTTAGGTCCCTGAATTGTTAACACAAGCTGTTGTTCAGGATTCTAACTTTTTCTTCATTAATTATTTATCCAAGAAAATTTTACAGAATTATTATATGTAATAGTTTGCACTAGGTTCTAAAATGGATGGATTGCCCATAGACTTGAGAACAGATGTAAACAACATTTACAGTACAACGAATGGCAAAAGCTGAATCCAGAACCATGGGAACACTGAAGAGGGAGCATGGAGAAAGAAGCACCTATCCCAACTCTCCTTGGGAGTGGGGATGCGTGGTCAGGAATTGTTCGTGACCCTTGCAAGGCAGGCTCTAGCCTTGGGCTGCTTGATATTTTGTGAGCACCTGTGGATTCCCCACTGTGGGCAATAACACAACACAGGGAACATGCCGTCACTTCATGAGTGCATAACCAGGAAAGAATGCGGGGATGTTTGTTCTACCCAGCAGCATGTGAATAAATATGCCACACATATGTATTTACACAAATGCAGAATTATAGGCTTGCTCCAGAGAGGGAAGGAGAAGAGTGTTGAAACCTGATGGCATATCAAGCATTTCCTGAGGGATGTTGTCTGTCAGTCTGTTTGTGCTGGCGGATTGGAAATCACATGTGGCTTTCAGTTGTAGAGAGGAAAAAGTATTTGCATATAAAACTGGGATTTTTTTTTTTTTTTTTGTATAATGCTTAACACGAGCCACTTAAGCAATCATATAATATTTCTGGGCAAGTTTTTGAGCACAAGTTTCTGGAAGAGCTTCTGAAGGCCATCTTCTTGGATTTCCCTTTCTTTCCTGGCCCTGGCCCTCTGTCAGGGATGGGGTTTGTTCCAGCTGAACATCCCCTTCCCATTTCCCTATTGCAGGGAGATGACTGAAGGAATTTCTGGCCCCACCCACTGCCAGAACAGCGCACACACTGACACGAGCCTCAGGCTCTGCCTCCTACTTCTTGGAGGAAGGTGCACACCCCTTGAAAGTGTGGTTCTAATTTCTTCCAACAGCTTCTCTTGTAAACCATGCTCATAGAACGTTTTCAGTGAATAAATTTCTCCACCTTGTTATAGGATTTGACCTAATAACGACTTATGTGATCCGAGAAGGGAAAAAACAGAATAGGAATATTCAAATCTTCATTCTGACAATAAGCAGAATGAATAGGTTTCCATAGTCAAAGCAAAGCTGAGAATTCATTACAAGAGAAAGAATGACAAGTGAAGCTGGCCTGGGAGGCTCAGGTGAATAATGCTAATCCTTGACCTCTCTGATGCGTGGGCAGCGCCACAGGTAGGGAGGAATAGTGCAGTCCAGATGTGCTCTGATTTAATTCATACAGGGAGAAGCCTCTCTTGTTAATAACAACCCTTCTTCTGGTTTCTCATTATTATTATTTCCTAACAATGGTACCTGAAACAGCCACATTTATTATATAATAATATAATATACTTTTATATTAATATATAAGGATAAGCACTGTGAAAATGCCATTTTATCTATGAGAGGTAAATATAACAATGACTGATATTACTTCAGACTAACGTTCAGGCATATTTATTCAGTCAGTGAGGGCTTGGGACCCTGGGTGACTAAGCTCAGTGGAAAATAGGATGAACAAACAACTTGGGGCCCTCGTGGAGTAGGCAGCCAGGAGCGACCCAACATTCTGCAATCTTTCATACCACCGAACTCAGGGTTGTTAAGAATTGGGAAGAGTCTGAGATTTTGCCCTACTTATAAGCTATCAAGAGACATGTGATTCCTGAGTGAGAGAAAAATGACTTTTTGACTCATGGAACAGCAGGAGCTGTTGGGTTTGCATTGTTTCTTCTTGTCACCCAGGTCTCATGGGGAGAGTACACATGCAAGTGGGTTTTGGTCATATCTGAGTGACCCTGAAGTTAGCAAATTCCAATAATCTGTAATAAGTTGTAAGCAAACCTGTCTAAACTTTGCCCCAAAGGAGATATTATCTTTATTATCCTGGACAACAGACAAATTTGTTCTCTTCTCTGGAGTGAGATACTAGCTGTACCCTTCAAAGCTGTTCACTGGCATCCTTGAAAAGATAGCCTAGAACAAAAGATGGTCAATGTTTCTGTTTGCCAGATGTGCAGAAATTTCAGAGATCCATGGAGAATTATTTTCTAACAATGGTGGCAATGTGTACTAGAAACAAGGCACATGGAGAGTAGGTGAATCAACCTCGGGCCAAATCCAGCTCCACCATTATTATTTAGCATCTTTCAAGGAAATTACTTAAATTCCCAGAATTTCAGTTTCCTCATCTATGAAATAGAGAGGATATTATCTATCATGTAGAGATACTATAAGAATTCAATAAGTTTGTCTGCAAAGTACATGGTAACTATGATTACATATGTATATTAAACAGGTAATGTATAATATTATACTCTAAATTTTAAATATAATGTCATATAATACTTTATTTTGCACTTCTTATTAACATAGATTACATTTTTGTTTTGGCTAATAAATCTAGTTAGCTTTGACCTGTCATTTAACTTGTTTATATTGAACCCAGTAAAGACCCCTGACAAGAAGACAGGATACCTGGGTTCCAAGCCTACCACAAACCAGCTGTATAGCTTCAGTGAGTCACTGAAGCTCACTGGTTAAGGGAAGAGTTTGGACAAAAATGAATGCCAGGCCTGAGCAATGGGTAGTGACTGCCTGGAGAGTGGTGCTGAGAAAAACTGTTAGCCAGTAACTAGGCTCAGCGGGAAAGCGTGCCCATGATGAGCTACCATATCTTTGATGTGCAGCCACATCTTTGAGGTGCAGGCCTGGGCTGGAGGGGGTGGAAATGTGGTAGCATCCTTGCCTTTGCTTTGTATCTAACAGTTGCTAAGTTACTACATGTTGATTCATTAAATGATGAATAACAAGGTTTCTGGAATTCAGTGTCAAGGATGTAAAACATGGAGCCATGAATGATGGTCAGGGGAGGAGAGTGGCAAAGAACCACTTCACAATTTCATTTTGGGATGAGGAGAGGTCTTTTTTTAGTTAGGTCATGACCTCTAAGCCAGGTTAAGTACTTGTGGAAGTTCCCAACTGTTATCAAGCTGTATGTGGAGCCTAGCTGGCTTTATTTCAAATGACCTGGTATGTTGATGTTGCCTCTGGTTTCTCCTGGGTTCCAAATTACTCCTTTGAAACATCTGCTCAAGCCGTTTAATGGCCACAATTAAACAGTCCCAGAGGCTGACCTTTAGACATGTCAGTGGTTAATTGAGCCAAATGCCCTGGGGTCTGCCATCTTTGGCAAAGCCTTGCAAGTCCAATGTGGCTCGATCTTTTGTTTGGTTTCCCAGTATATCTTTCAAGGGGAAATCTTACTTCCAATCACACTAGTAGAAATGTCAAAAACCTGGGGATGAGACAAGACTGCTGAGGAAGTTCCAAGGTCTTTGTAACAAAAAAAAATCTTGGAAATGGCAAGTTTGAAGTTCTTTCAAAATTGTCTGGCCTTATTAAATAGTTTAACGAGTAGAACCAAGCTTTTGCTGGAAAAGGGAAGAGAATTAGTGACTAGAACTTAGTGTTTTCATCAATAATTCAATTAATATTGAATGAATGACCAATAGATAGCAGAGTGCTTCAGATATGAGGAGATAGCCTTGGAAAATGGACCAGAATGTCAGTCCATAAGAACAGAGATAGTTTTTGTGTGGTTCACTGCATTTTCCCAAATGCCTAGAATGCTGCCTCATGTATAATTGATGATCAGTTAATAATTTTTGAATAAATGAGTGGACAAAAGCTCTACCTTCATTGAGCTCACAATCTAGTAAGTACATGAAAAGATGTTTATCGTTCATGATGAGTTCTGTGAAGGAAAGAAGTGTTATGATGTCATGTGATAGAGACTGAACTGGGAGGGGAGGTGGTGAGAGATTCAGGAAAGCCTCTCTGAAAGTTGTATTTGAGCTGAGAGACACATGACAAGGAGGAGCCCTCTGTGAGAAGACTGTGGTGTTGGAGAGGAGATTTCCAAGCAGACAACAGCAATAGGTAAAGTCCTTGAGGAAGGAAATACGTGTGTGTTACAGAAACAGGAGGGTGAATGTGAAGAGAGACTATTAGTGAGGTCGGGAGTGGTGAAAGATTTAATCTCAGTGGCGGGAAGGAGCGCATGAAATAGAATATCCTAATCATGTTAGGTTGTACTCGACGTACTAGTCTGCCAGGACTGTGAACAACTTACATCAAACCAGATGGCTTAAAACAACAGAAATCCATTTTCTCACAATTCTGGAGGCCAGAGTTCTGAAATCAAGGTGTTGGCAGTGTTGGTTCGTTCTGGAGGCTCTGAGGGAAAATCTGTCCTGTACCTCTGTCCTAGTTTCTAGTGGCTTTTGGTAATCCTTGCTGCCCTTTGCTTTGCACACACATCACTCCAGTCTCTGCCTCTATCTTCATACAGTCTTCTCCATGTTTCTTCTCTCTCTGTCTTCTCCTCATCTTGTAGGATATTTGTCATTGGATTTATGGTCCACCTGGATAATCAGATCATCTAGGATGATCTCATCAAGATAGTCTTAACTTAGTTACATCTACAAAGACCTTTCTTCCAAATAAATTTATATTCACAAGTTCTCAGGAGACATATTTTGTGGGAGAGGAGCACCATTCAACCTGCTACACTCTATTTGCAATGGAAAGCCATTAGAGAGTGTTATGCAGAGGAGTGACATAAGATTTATACCTTTCTGGGTGAGAAGGCTAGAAGATCCTGGCAGTGAAAGATGAGGTGTTTGGAGATTGTCCCTTCTATGTGGAAGCAGGAGTGGCTGGAAAGTCTGAGTTGAGAGCTGGGCCAGGGTGTTAGTGTCAAGGCAATGTGAGAGACATGTCTGGGTTGAAATAGGGGCAGTGGCACCAAGGCAGCATCTCAGGCCCAGATATAGTTGGTCTAACATTACACAGATGTCAGGTCTTTGGCTGGAAATCAGTCAGGCCTTTTTCTTTTTATGCTCCTTATTGCCCCACTCATGGGTCCCAGCAGGCCTCCTTTTCTTCTGAGTGAGGTTGCACTGAGCACTCAAACTTGCTGCTTTTCTGCCTCACACATATTAGGGCCTGCCACTTCCTACACCGAATTTCCATCAATCTCAATGCTCCACCACAAAAGACTGTGGAACTCTGGCTTCTTTTCGTACAACATTGCCCTTCTGGTAGGCTTTGGAGTCTCCTGTGTTCATTGCCTGTCTGCCACAAGCTGAGATTGCCATAGACAGGATAAAAGGCCCCTCCTTTTTTTCTAACTAAAAATTAGATCTTGGCTAGGAGTTTTTACTTTCCCCCTGTGGAAGCATTTCCAATAGTACCCATGGGTAGCTTCCTTTAGAAGAGGAAGGAAAAAAAAAACAACAACAACAAAAACCTACCATTAAGTAAATAGTATGGACCAAAACTTGTCTTTCACAATTTGCAAGCCTTTTCCAGAGGCATGGAAACAAAGGTGGGATTTACAACTGGGAATTAAATGTGGAATTTAAGCATTTATTTTCTTTCTTTTTTTAAATAGAAGTTCTATATTTTAATATAGTCTAACTTATTTTTTTATGTTTAGTATTATTTTGGGGTCCTATTTAAGAATTTTACCTACTCCAAGGACACAAAGATATTCTGTTTTTGTACAGTTTTGAAAGTTAGGTTTTCTTTCCAGTTTAATTGAGATATAATTGACATACAGCACTGTATGAGTTTAAGGTGTACAGCATAATGGTTTGACTTAATATATCATGAAATGATTACTACAATAAGTTTAGTTCGCATCCATCATCTCAAATAAATATCAAAAAGAAAAAACAAAGAAAAAGAAAAAAATGTGTTTTCTTTGTGATGAGAACTCTTAGGATCTCCTCCCTTAAGAACTTTTACATACACCACACAGCAGTGTCTGAAATAGTTTCCTTTGGCAACCTTAATTGCAAAGTCTTAGGTAGGGCTACTGAGACTGACTCCTTGTCAGTCCAGCTGTGTAATTTGTGGGAGAGAAAGAGCAATCTTTTGTGGTGTAGCAAGAGTCTCAGTGCTCTGGGGAAATATGGACTTTTTCTGAAATTATGATTTTCCCTCTTTGCAGATTCCTTACATGGTACAGAGGAGTCCTCAAATGATGAGTACTTTTGTTTTAACTCTTTTTCAGCTGCAAGTAATAGAAAAAAACTAGTCAAATAAGGAATTTAATGAGTAATGTAATTGTACAGCTGAGGCAGTACAAGGTCCCAGGTGCTCAAACATGGGTTCTGGAATATAATTTCTTTCTGTTAGTTTCACTCTTTCTATGCCAATCATACTTAGACAATTCTCACTTCATGGTGACAACCAGGACACCAGACCTCCCACTCCACAGCATTGTCATTCCTTCTGACTGACTCATCCTGGACCATTACTTCTGTCTAGAGGATGGCAGTGTTGACTGCCTGGGCTAGAGTCTCCTGGCTTCCCCTGGAGCTGTGAGTGATGTCAGCACTGTAGGAAATGCATAGACTAAGAGGTGAGAAGAGTGATTTCTCAGAAGGAAATCAGGGTGCTGTTAACAAAATGAGGGAATGAACATGATGAAGCAAAATACCAACAATAGCAGCAGGCATGTGTCCGTTCACTAGCTGGGTGATCTTGGGCAAACTGTCTAGACCTTGTTCCTGTTTCTTCATCTCTAAAATGGACATAATGATATGTGTACCTTCTCTGCAGAGTAATTAAGAAGATTAGGTAAGTCAATAACTATGAAGCACATAGAACACTGTTTGGCCACATCTGCATTAGTTTTATTATTCACTTATTTATTTTTAATGGGAACATTGTCCCTGCTGAGTTTTACATAGACAAAAGTCAAGCTATTTATTTTATTGAGCAGATCTGAGCCAGAAAGTTATTGGAATTCGTATCGATGCACACAGGACTAGGGAGCAAACAGACATTTCAAAAGGGAGATGAAATATATCCTGATTCCTACCACTTATTACCATGTCCATTGCTGCCCCCTTTGTCAAACCACATAATCACTCAGTGGATTTCTGAAGCATCCTCTTCTCTGATCTCCCGGCTCTGCTCTTAACTCCTCACAGTCCAATCACCACATCACAGACCAAGTAATATTTCTAAGGTATATATCTCTAGCTGAGTATCTTCCAGTGGTTCCCCAATAGAAACCAGAACGCATGAACCTCAGTTCCTAATTTTCATGGCCCGGCCCATTTCTACCTCTATAACACTGCTTTGCTGTGCCCACGGTCCTTCACTTTGCAGCCTCCTTCTGTGTCTTACACGTGCCAAGCTCATTCTCGTCTCTTTTTAAAATGCTCTTTCCTTAGATCTTCAAGTGACTGTTTCCATGTCACCATTCTGATCTCAAACTGAATGCCAGCTCCATGAAGATACTTTTCTTATCAGCAAAGTATTTTTCCTCCCTGCTTCAGTAATTGCCTATATTATTTTACTTCTTCTGTACCTCTTAATACTTGAATTTGTCTTATTTACTTTTTGATTCCTTCTTCCAGAACAAAATTTTTGAAGAGGTGAAAATGTAGTGAAGAATTACCTAAGACAGGTATAGAGAATGAGCTTCATGTTTGGGGCTGCTTTCCTGGGACATTTGCTCATACCTGAGAAGACAGCTGAGAATTTGAGAGGTTCAACAAAAACTCTGCCAGTCTGTGAGTCACAGAAACAGAGAGAATCCCCTTGCTTTGTGTTGGAGCTCCGAAAACTGCACAACAGGAGTAAATGTGAAATGGAAGAGACAACAGTTCAGCTTTAAGACATCTTTATCACTGAAATTGAATTGAGGTCATTGTTAGTGCCCCTAAGTGTTCTGTAGACACAAATGTAAATCTGGTCTAGAGAAAGATATTATCCTAGGCTTCAAAATATTTCTCTGCACAATTTTTTTGAATACAATTTCAATCATCAATAAAAAGTAACCATGGATATAAAGAAACATGACAACAAGAATGAAAATCAATAAGGAAAAATAGACAATAGGAAAAGATTCACAAGAGTTCCAGATATCTGAGTATGAGACACAAACTTTAAAATAACTTTTCTATGTTCAAAGACATAAGAAAAG